>NC_135786.1:112092916-112428333 GCF_051106095.1 Pogona vitticeps
CCCCTCCTAGATCTTGTTGGATATCAAATCAGCCCAAATGGTGCTCTGGACCTATCCAGTTGAGGAGGATCATCCTCAGCTTGAGAAGCAACAGGATCTTATCCTTCTTATAAGAGATGCAGAGAGGCAAGGAATCCTAGATAAAGTACAGTGGTGCCTCGCAAGACAGTTACCCCACATGACAGTTTTTTCGCTAGACATTGACTTTTTGCGATCGCTATAGCGATTCGCAAAACAGTGATTTCTATGGGGGAATTTTGCTCGACAATGTTTGGTCCCTGCTTCTCAAACCAATTTTCGCTAGATGATGATTTTTACAGCTCCCTCCGCGCTCGCGAAACAGGTGTTTTCGGGACCTAAGCTTCGCAAGGCAGCGATTTAAACAGCTGATCGGCGGTTCGCAAAGCGGCTTTCCTATGGCCGATCTTCGCTAGACAACAACGATTCTTCCCCATTGAAACACATTAAACAGGTTTCAATGCATTTCAATGGGGAAACGCTTTTCGCTAGACAATGATTTCACTAAACAGCGATTTCAGTGGAATGGATTATCATCGTCTAGCGAGGCACCACTGTAAATACATTTACTGTCAGGTTCAGCGGAAAAGCATAACAAGAAATTGTTTATCAATTCCTCCTTTTGGTGGCAGTTTAAAAATAATGATTTCTTGCACACGCAAACCATTGTCCCAGGGAAGTCTCACTCAGGAGGAACTCCTGTCTCTAAATATATTTTATATAACCTTGAGAATTATCTTGGTTACATTATTTTTCTCCAAGATTTAAGGGTAAATTTGACCATGGTTACAAACCCTGATATATAATACAAACATTTCTACAATCGATTCCAGATTAAAGTTTGCATTCATATTTAATAATACAAGTGACAGTTGAAGATGTATAAATATATGTCAGCATTATTAATTCTGCATTAGTCAGGTTTCTAGATAGCTATAATTTTTTTTAGCCTTATAGGTTAGAATAGAGGCATACATCAGTGTTTCATATATACATGCAAAGGCACTGGAATGGAAGAATGCTTTTAGCAATATATCTTTCAGGAGAAATTTGCCTTTCTGCCTTTGACAAGCTCTCTGGTGCCAAAAACATGCTTTGATGAGTTTCAATCTGACAGAGGTGCTGCGTTACCAGACTACGCCAGGGGCGTAATGGTGAAGTGAACTGCCCAGAGATTAAACCAAACAGACACTGTTGTGGTGTTGAAAATATTATTTACATTAAAGTCCATATATACAGGGGTAAATACAGCTTCTCTTGGTCTTTATACAGTCCTGGTCATTCACAGTAGTTCTTCAGTTAGCAATGGTAAATTACAGTTTTCAGTAACCAAAGATTGTTACCAATGTAAATAGTCCAGCATCCACGAAGTCTTCTCCTCTCACCACGGAGATAGTCTTCTCCCAGGATCTTCTCCTTGCAATATGGCAAGTCTTCATCCAGCGATGCAGTATATACAGCTCTCAGCAACACGATCACCAGCAACACAACAGCCCAACCACCCAAACTATCCAAACTACCCAAACTACCCAACAGTTTGTCTCTGTAAGCTTGGCTAGTTTTATCCTTGGTTCAACCAGTCAAATTGGTTGTCCCACAGCTGCCTCAATTAACCCAGCTGTGCTCTTTTGTTACATGTTGCTTTACTAAATCTGATCCTGTAACAACTTATACACTGAATTGCGATGAACAATTCCCTAGGTTGACTTTGAGACCTGTCAATCTCCTCCAATTGTTTATAGCAATTCTGTAACATATGTATCTTACATAGTACATTGCCTTGAACATATACAGAGTTCTTTTTACATTCATATACATTATATCATTCCCAACATTTCACATGCTTTATTATGTTTAGTTGGCCCCAATACTTTTGTCAAACAATCAGCTTTATTATTTTCTGTTCCACAGTATACCAGTTCAATTAAACCATTCTCTATACTTTGCTTAACATTTTGATATCTGATATCTGTGTGTTTGGATCTGCTTCTTACATTTGGTGAGTTTGCCATCTGTATGACAGCTTGATTATCTTCAAAAACCTTTATTTGATATTTTATATTCACACCCAGATCTTGTGCCAATTGTTTATAGAATACTAGATCTGTACACAATTCAGATAATGCTGCATACTCAGATTCGGCAGAAGACAATGATATAAATTTCTGTCTAGCTGTCTTCCAGCTTATCAAACTTCCTCCCAAATGCACAGTCATGCCTGATGTTGATCGTCTGGTTGTTAAATCACTACCATAATTTGCATCGGCATAGGCAGTAATAAACAGTTCTCCCACTGGTTCTAAATTTAGCTTTTTATTTTGTGCTTCCTTTAAATACCTAAGTACTCTTTTTGCTGATTGCCAGTGCCTTTCATTCGGCTTGCTTACATTCCTAGATAGCAGGTTTACAGCTATAGAGATGTCTGGCCTTGACCATCTGCTCAAATATAGTAAGCTGCCTATCAGTGATCTATATACATCAATATCACAATCCGGGCCATTCATATCTTCTTTCTCGAACTCTATGTTCATAGGAGTTGCTGCACCTTTACAATCCTCCATTTTATACTGTTTTAGGAGTTTTAATATTTTGCTCTTTTGTGCTATTTTAAAACCTTTCTCACTTCTTTCTATTTCTACTCCCAAGTAGTTACTTATTTCTCCTAAATCTCTCAATTTGTAGTGTTTCTTTAACATTTGGATTATTTCTTCAGCCTCTTTCTTATCTTTGGTAAATATGGCTAGATCATCCACAAATACTAATATTATAGCTTGTGTTCTCTCATTTATGAATAAACAAGGGTCAGCCTTTCCTTGCACAAAACCATTGTCCTTTAAAGTTTTGGTTAAGTGTTGGTTCCATTCATGGCCACTTTGTCTGAGACCATATAGACTTTTTTTCAATATCCAGCATTTACCTTCATTTTCAATACCTGGTGGAATTTCCATATAAATTATGTGTTTCAGGTCAGCATATAAATAGGCTGTTTCTATATCAACATGCCTGGTCATGAGATTATGCTTGGCTGCATAGGTTAAAGCAAATCTCAATGTCTCTGGTCTTAGAGCCGGTGCAAAAACTTGATCATAGTCGTTTGAAGTTTGTGCATATCCTTTTGCCACTAACCTTGCTCTATACCTCACATTACCATCGGCATCCACCTTCCTTTTAAATACCCATCTGGAACCAATTACTTTTGATTTTTCAGGCAGTTTTACCTCCTCATAAACTTTCAGTTGTTTTAATGAATGCCTCTTTCCATTTTATTTGTTCTTTCTCAGGCATATTACATATGTCATCATATGTCTCTGGTTCAGCCACATTGAGACAATAATAGGTCTCAGGCTTGTACCTGTCAGGAGTTTTTCTCTCTCTGCTAGACCTCCTAGGTAATTCTCTGTCCTCCTCTAGAGTTTCCTTCCTTTCTGAGTTGGATGGAATTTCTTTGTCTGATTGCATTTCCTCAGGTTCTACCTCTCTTTTTATTTCTTGCTCTGGTTGAGAGTCACTTTCATCTGCACTATCTTCACTACTTTCATTCCTTTCAGGCAATTTAATTATTGTTTCTGGGGGTTTACATATTTTGTCCCAGTTACTGTGCTCATTAAATGAAGCACTGCTACTTATCACAAGTTTGTTGGTATTTGGCAACCCAAACCTAAATGCTCTCCTATTTTGTTGGTATCCAAGGAAATACATCAACCTGGCTTTCTTTTTTCCCTTTCTCCTTGTTTCTTTTGGGATGTGAACCCATGCAGGAGATCCAAATACGTGTAAAAATTTTAAATTTGGTTTTCTCCCAGTCCAAACTGTGTAGGGTATGTTGTTTATCCCACTGTGCCAAAGAATATTAATATAAAAATTCGCACAAAGTGTAGCTTTCCCCCAATATTTCTCTGATAGATTACTCCCCCTAATCATTGCCTCAGCCATATTCTGCAGAGTTTGGCCCCTTCTTTCAATAAAGGCATTCTGAGTAGGTGTATAGGAGCGGCTCTCCTGTGAGTAATACCATTTTTCTTTAATATTGCTTGAAATTTGGCATTGGTAAACTCTGTTCCATTGTCAGTTTGTACCACCTTAACCTTTTTCCCTGTTTTGCGCTCTACAAATTTGAGCCATCTTTCAAACTCTACATGTACTGCACTTTTATCCTTCATGAGATAACAGTATCCAAACCTGGACTTTTGGTCTTGGATAGAGAGAATGTATCTGGCTCCTCCTAATGATGCACTTTTAGGTCCAATTACATCAACTGACACCAAATCTAATATATTTTTCACTTGTACATCACTATGTTTCATTATAGGAGCTTTCTTACTCTTGGCTAATTGGCAAGCTTGACAATTCACATATTCATTGCATTGTTTTAAATTAACTCCTACTGAGTTTTCAATTGTTTTTCTCAATGTTTTGTAGTTTGCATGTCCTAGCCTTTGATGCCATAAATGAATACAATCTTTGTGTATACATTTGTTCTCATAGACATTGTTAGCCTTAGTACAGTTTAGTCTATATAAATTATTTCTAGCATAGCAATTCAATTTTTCATTGTTCTTGCTAGTTATTACACATTTCTCCTCATAAAAAGTGCTGACAAACCCATTCTTTGCTAATGAACTCACAGAAAGTAAATTATGTTTCAAATTTGGAACATGTAAAACATCTATTTGTCTAGCAATATAAGGCAATTTCACTTTACCTTTTCCTAGTACCTTAGCACTAACACCATTTGCTAAGCATACTTTTTGGTTGGATACAGGTTGGTAGTTAAATATTAGCTGTTTGCTCTTACACATGCTGGCAGTTGCTCCTGAGTCGACAATCCACTCTTCACCCTGTTCAGAGTTATAAATCTCCTCAGTCAGGCTTAGTGTTTCTCTCTTGCGTCTGGTTTGTTTTTCTTTTACTTTCTTAAATTTACAGTCTTTCATCAGATGTTTTCTTGAGCCACAGGAAAAACAGCATTTTCCAGAATGAATGCTTGCAGCTGTGTCCCCCTCCTCCTCACTTTCTTTCAGCTTATCACGTTGATTAGTGAGTTTGGAGTCTCGGAGCTGTTTGTTATCTTTTCTCTTTTGTTCCTCTTCCAACAGTTTGCTCGTTATATTAATTACTGTTAGCTCTGCTTGAGGAAGAATTTCTAAATTGGTCACCAGCTGATCATATGACTCATCTAATGAAGACAGGATAATAAATGCTTCCTGTATTTCTGTAAATGTGATGTTCTTTTCTCGTAAGTCCATCAACATTGACTTCATTGCCTCTAAATGTTGAAGCATACACCCTCCAGCTTGCAGTCTAGTTCGGAAAAGTTTTCTGGCAATTTGAATCTGGCTTCCAACGTTATCTCTTACGAAGAGTCTCCTTAAATCCTCCCATGCCTTCTTTGCTGAGTTTTGGCCTCTCAGGTGGATAAGAAGACGGTCTTCTAGAGTTAACCCAATAATAGCCAGAGCTTTTACATTTAGTGCTCTTTTTTCTTCATCTAGGACTGCTGGGGGATTTTCTACAATGTCCCATAATGCTTCTTTTTGCAATAGCAACTGAACCTTCTGCTGCCAAGTTGCATAATTTTCCCCATTCAACTTTTTTATGCACAGTCCAGCCATAGACATTTCGTTGGCCATTTTCACCACAGACTGTAGCCCACACTACTTGGCTCTCTCTGTTCAGCAGTTTCTTCAATAACTTCTTAAATTTATACCTGGATGCAGTCTGGTGCGCTGTCTGGGCCCATAACCAATTGACAGAGGTGCTGCGTTACCAGACTACGCCAGGGGCGTAATGGTGAAGTGAACTGCCCAGAGATTAAACCAAACAGACACTGTTGTGGTGTTGAAAATATTATTTACATTAAAGTCCATATATACAGGGGTAAATACAGCTTCTCTTGGTCTTTATACAGTCCTGGTCATTCACAGTAGTTCTTCAGTTAGCAATGGTAAATTACAGTTTTCAGTAACCAAAGATTGTTACCAATGTAAATAGTCCAGCATCCACGAAGTCTTCTCCTCTCACCACGGAGATAGTCTTCTCCCAGGATCTTCTCCTTGCAATATGGCAAGTCTTCATCCAGCGATGCAGTATATACAGCTCTCAGCAACACGATCACCAGCAACACAACAGCCCAACCACCCAAACTATCCAAACTACCCAAACTACCCAACAGTTTGTCTCTGTAAGCTTGGCTAGTTTTATCCTTGGTTCAACCAGTCAAATTGGTTGTCCCACAGCTGCCTCAATTAACCCAGCTGTGCTCTTTTGTTACATGTTGCTTTACTAAATCTGATCCTGTAACAACTTATACACTGAATTGCGATGAACAATTCCCTAGGTTGACTTTGAGACCTGTCACAATCCCTTCAGGAATGTTTGAGGTGCTGCAGTAAGGACTAGACACAGGCTATTCATGAATCATGGCATCATAGGTGCCATGGAGGCCCATTCTCTTCCCCCAGAACTAGCTGGTCCACTCACCATTTGCCGTGAGGTGCTCGACTCCATTGTCATCATCGTCACTCCAATCACAGATGAAGGCTGGCCGGTTCTTCCCCACCTACACGCACAACTGACCACTCATCAGCTGAGTGGGGAGACTCCCCATCCCACCTCTGTGTTGAAGTGGTCAGCTGCACGGTGGAGGCACAGATGAGCTGGCTGGGCTCCTTCTGCAATTGGCACAACAACAGTGAAGCTGAGCGCCACACAACAAATGGTGAATGGACTGGCCAGTTATTGGGGGAGGGAATGAGCCTCCATGGTACCTGTGGTGTTGAAATTCGTACTCATATCCCTGAGGATATGAATATGAATAGCCCATGTTTAGTAAGGAGGACACATCAAGTTTTAGACAGTGTCAAGTATGCAATGTTAACCACATTTCATACAAAAAAAGTTTTTACATATATTTTCATACACCTTGGGGGTTAGGAACAGCACTGAAAAATTCAAAGATCCTTGAATCAGAAAAAGCTAAATATGTTCTGTTCCACAAATTACATCAAGGCAGCATGGCCTCAGATCTATTCTTACTGGAATCCACATACACTGAATTGCTCAAACATACCTGGTGTCTACTATTTTTGAGGGACATTACAGCCCCCTTCTTCAAAATTTGTGGATTTTTTCTACTTAGCATAGAGTAGCAGCTGCTGAGGGAAATCATGGAAGAAAGCAGATCTAAAATGGGAATTCTGTTGTTGAAATGAAAGGCCAAATCTGATTTTAGTCCTATCCAGAGTAGACTCACTGAAATGAATGGGACTTGTTCAGCTCATAGAACTTAAGTTTCGTTTATTTTAATGAGTTTACTCCAGATAAGATAGGATTTAGCCCTGAATGGCGAAGCACACTATATAGCCATCATACTCTGTAGGCTACAATACCAGAGTGCTGAGAGACTAAACTAATGGCTTATCAGAAGGAGAGAGAAAAATTACAGTAGAATCCCTGTATCTATGGGATCAGTATCCATGATTTCACTTATCCGTGGTCTGAAAATATTAAAAATATTAAAGGAAAAAATTCCAGAAAAATAACTATTTCCATATGTGCTTCCAGAACTGGCCACTAGAGGGGGAGCCAGAGACCATGGTATTAATTCTTGTTAGTGAAGAATAAATAGCATTGTCTCTAGCTCCTTCTAGTGGCCAGTTCTGGTAATGCATGTGAAAAAACTCTTCCCCCCTTTTACCATGCTATCTATCTATCTATCTAATCTATCTTATCTATCTATCTATCTATCTATCTATCTATCTATCTATCTATCTATCTATCTATCTATCTATCTATCTATCTATCTATCTATCTATCTATCTATCTATCTATCTATCTATCTATCTATCTATCTATCTATTATCCATGGCTTTCAGTATCCACAATGGGGCTCAGAACCAATCCCAGCTGATATGGGGTGTGTGTCCTGCTGTATTTAGAAAAAATAAAACTAGAAAATTCACCAAATTTAAAATGTACATAAATTTTTTGTTTTATTTCTAATTTGAACATTAGGTTTCACTTCCAACTTCAAGAATTCTTTATTTTACTATCATAACACTGATACAATTATAGCTTACTCTGTAGTGTTAGGGTGACATGGTGTTCAACCACACCAGCTTCATTGGTGGCTACACATGTATATTCTGCTGCATCTTCATTCTGGAAAGACAGATAAATAAATAAATAATCTTAGAACTGCCGCCCCGAGTAGACGGTGTCTAGAGGGGCAGGGTATAAATCGAATGAATGAATGAATGAATGAATGAATGAATGAATGAACTGCATTGCTGGAAGGGACCCTATGGATCATTGATTCCAGTCCCTGTCAAGGAGGTGCAGTATGCAATTGAACTCCCAGACTCTGCCTCCATAGCTAGATATCTAAACAAATGAGCTAAAATATGTTACTAAGGTGCTATAATATATCAAGACCTGGGATGATAATCTGGGAAAACGGAAAGGAAACAAGATGTTTGTACTGATGCATATGAGAATCTCTGTTATGCTGTCTCTTACATTCAGACTGTTTAAAACATTCTATCCTATATATGAAGAAATTTGAAAATTTTGATAAATTCCTCAAAATTCAACTAAAAGAGAATTTTCCGCTAGTTTCACTGGCCAAACTCAATAGGTGAGTTTGCAGCATGAAGTGGATATGTTGTACCTTCCTGCCATATAGGTGTAAAAGATAAGGAGCCTCTAAGAAAGAAAGAGCTGGCAACTCTAAATCAGTACATTAACTTATGGTCTAGTAGAAGAGGATTGAAACCCAGACTTTTATGAATCAAACATCCAAATTTACCCATGAACAAATTTACCAGTTTCAAGTTCTACCATATATGAGAAGAAGGGATTAATCTTCAAATTCTTTCTACCCGAAAAATGAAGAAATTTGCAAATTTCGATACAATTTCATTTTATAGCTTGAAATTTTCACTCATCTGTACTTCATTTTTGGGAGACAGTAGAACAGTATATTATATGCATAAGAGAATCAAATATATAAGAAATATAAATAATACATATCACTATTTAAATTTTAAAAATTTAAGCAAAATCTGACTTTTAATGATTTTCTGGGCATTGAGTTCTCAGAAATGGTTTACCAGTCCCTCCTTTTGGTGGCAGTATGGAATTATGCAGCTTGCCAAAGGCCACACAGTTGGCAAGACATGTAATGACCCCCATTATCAGCCACATACACTCCAGGTGTTGTCAACTGGCATACAGTGGTACCTCACTAGACGACCCCACCAAACAATGAATCCGCATAACGCTGACATTTTGCGATTGCTATAGCAATTCGCAAAACAGTGATTTCAATGGGCAATTTTCGCTGGATGTTGATTTGGTCCATGCTTCGCGGACCACTTGTTCTATAGTTTAGATTTTGTTTTATTTCAATAGTTAACTTTTATAGAAGGTGCTGAAACGCTTATGCTGTTGCTTAGAAATGAAATTGTAGAGAAATGTTTTCTTTGTTCACTTAAATAAACTCATGTTGTTTAATAATTGGCCTTTCTAGTCCTTTGAACAGAACAGTTTCCCTATAGATAATGAATTTGGCCTTACGTTACCAAAATTGAGTCATTGAACAGTAAAGATACGGTATTAAGTGGTTTCTTTTTAGTAAAATCGAAACAGCCTTAAATACAGGTTGTCCAAGAGTTCATGTCCCGGAAACTGTGTTGACTCAAGCAGTTCACTTCAATCGGGAGTGAAGGAAGCCTGGATTTTCCTGTTTCGTGGTTTTTGATCTCATTTATGAGACCAATTTCTGACAATTTCTACAGCTGATTGTCGGCTTCGCAAAATGGCTGCCCTGTGTTTTCCAGACCCATGCTTTGCAGGACAGCCATTTTTACAGCTGATCGGCGGTCGTAAAATGGCTTCCCTATGGGCGATCTTTGCTGGACGACGAGGTATTTTCCCCATTGGAATGCATTAAATGGGTTTCAATGCATTCCAATGGGTTAACTGTTTTCGCTAGACGATGATTTCGCTAAACAGCGATTTTCATGGAACAAATTATCCTTGTCATGCAGGGCACCACTGTAGTGAATCCTGGAAGGCACGGTGGAGATTTGAGCTCCTGATCTGTGGATTTGCAGTCAGATGCTTCAACCAACTGAACTATACCAATTTGATATAACTCTAGCTTATCACTAATTCACAAGTCCTTAGTTTGTTATGAAGATAAATGGGATAGTCCTTAATACGGTATGCCCTCAATCTTCTCAAAAGGAATTTGTTATACAAATATGACAGCTAAATCCTTCATAATTGTAATCAAATCTATAAAACTGATTTCTGCTGGATTTAATTTATGCAATCTATATATAAATAATGACGTACTACTGTGCCGTAGATGGCCAGGGATCCATTGTTGAGTTGTCTGATTCGGTTGCTGATCTGAATAACAACTCCTTTTTTGCTCCATTGGATAGTTGGTGGTGGGTCTCCTGTGACTTCACAGTTGAGAATAGCATTGCCGCCAAGGGGCTCAATCCGACTGGAATGATAGTCTCCCATGAAAACTGGAGGCTCTGTGGGGGAAAAAAGTTCAGTTGGTGTGGGTCCAAATGAAAGCCGAAGTTCACACATCTAATGTACTCAACATTAATTTAAAATATGTTGAAACATGGAACTTAGCATTTAAAATTATTTTGAGGCCAGTCAGCTTATCATTCTGAATTGTAGGAAATTCAACAAATTAAAAATGTGTAAGAAACTCTGTTTGAACAAGAGGTTTCCTTTCTCATTATGTTGATGAGCATAAAGTACTTTGTATTTTTTATAAGATGAACAATCCATTTCCATTATTTCATCTCATCACCTTTAATACTGTTGTCAAATACGTCATATTTCCTTACTAATGCGTACCTTTAACATATACAAATCCGAGAGCCTTGACAGAACCAACCAGGTTTTCTGCTGTACACACGTAAGTACCTGAGTCCTCCTTAGATACTCTTTCAATAACAAGTTCACTAAGTCCGTTCATACCATCATATTGTGCTGGGAAAGCAAGAGAAACAAAAATAAAATAAATAAAATAAAATTAATCAACAACCATCAAAGCAGGATTAGTAAGGCTCTAAAAAGCACATATCTCTTATACAACAAATAGAATGGAGTATAGAGACATTTGGATTTTTTTTGTCCCATCTGCTAGGAAATAAAGATGAGACCAACCACATTCACATCTAGCAACAGAAAAATCTCCTTTCTGATAGTGATCAATCTAACCATGACTGTGTTTTGGAAAATTCATGTTTGGTGGAAGAAAGATATCACCATCAGGGCATTTGTACTTTAATACTAATTCAATAGTGATTTAGAGAGTTTTAGGTTTAAAAAAAGTGTTGCCACCTATCTTAGATCTACAAGTCAGTGTAAAAGAAAACACACAGAAACAATGATTGTTTTACTTTCGATCGTCCATGTTTTCTTGTTGTTTGCTCTCAGGATAGAGTGTTGTTACATGAGCTGATCTGGTATTCACCTTCAGCAACAATTCTAATCCTGTAAACTCCATCCTTTCTGCATGGATACTAGAGATTTGGAAACAGCAAAGAGGAACACAAGTAAGTCCTGTGGAAAAGCTGTTCCACTGAAACTCACTGGCAAATCTGTGCTCATTGTTTCTGTCGTGTCTTTTCTTTATTTCCCTCCTCTTTGCTAAATGCAGATAAAAAGCAGTTTGCCAGCAAAGATACACTCAAGACAGTGTATTACAGCCCACTGTAGATTTCTAATAAGTGTATCCCTCACATGAATATGTTTTCAGCCATCTGCCTATTGCACTCAAATTTTTAGGTGTAAGCTGTTGAAAAGTAGTATGAAGAGGCCTTGTGCAAAAGGAAGAAACAGCCTGTTAGTCCAGTCTGTAATAATCAGTGGCTAAAAATCTGAACTGATTATGAGGGAGTGCTGATCAGTATTGAGCCTTTCCCAGAAAAAATTGAGCTAGGAAGCTGTAACTGCCACACTATTCTACGTATTCCCCCAGGAAGACAATGCACTTGCGACATCTGTCCTGCAGCTTCTTAAGTCCCTGCAAATAAAATTCTTCCGACTGCTGGTGTAACCACTCATTTGCAGTAATAGTTGCCTCCCAAATTGTTGCCCCTTTAGGTGTTTTTGAGTTTGGGGAACAGATAATAATCAGAAGGAGCCAGGTCGGGAGAATAGGGTGGATGGGGCATCACTTGAAAGCCTAAGGATGTCAGTTTTGACATTGTTTCACTTGCACTGTGTGACGAGGTGTTGTCATGCAACAGGATGACACCTTTGGAGAGCTTTCCTCGAAGTTTTTTCCTTGATGTTTGGCTCAACTTCGTCAATAAAGCATTGATGGTTGAACCCTGTTGGAGGTAGTCCACCAGCAGAACTCCAATCTTACAGCAGAACTCCAGTCTTATCCCAAAAAATTGTTGCCATTTGTTTCTGCACCGACCTTTGCACTCAGAACTTCTTTGGCCCAGGGGGACCACTGTGCCTCCATTCCTTAGACTGTTCCTTTGTCTCAGGATCATAACAATAGATCCATGTCTCATCACCAGTTACTAGTTTGCGCAGGAAATCTGACTCATTTCTTGCAAAATGTTCCAAAACAGCCACCGATGACTCCACACGATTCCTCTTTTGTTCGGTTGTCAAAAGTCTGGGGATCCACTGTGCTGCCAGCTTTCTCATTTCCAAGTCGTTGTGGATAATGGCACCAACTCTCTCACATGATATTCTCAAATATATAGCAATACTTTTGTCTGATATTCGGCGGTCCTCCATGATCATGTCATGGATGGGTTTCACATTTGAAGGCACAGAAACAGAAACAGACCTTTCACTGGATTTCTCACTTTCAACACCGAAATGTTCCGTTTTAAAATTGACAACCCAATGTTTAACTGTCGCATATGGAGGGCCACTGTCACCCATCATTTGTGACATTTCATTATGGATCTGCTTTGCACCTTTCCCTTGGAGAAACAGGAACTTGATTATGGTCCTATGCTCTTCCTCACTGAAATTTTCTGGAGGTGCTGCCATGTTCACTTTGGGCCTGAACATGAAAGATAAGTTAAAATCATAGGTAGTTGATTTTTGCACCATTGAATACAGACGAATTGGCCAATACACCCTGCAATTTATAGCTTCCTAGCTCAATTTTTTCTGGGAAAGGGTCAATACTTATCAGCACCCCCTTGTATTACAGACTGGGCTAACCGGTATAATCTAAACCAAATCCCTTATGAATACACAATGGAAGTGAAGAACAGATTTAAGGAACTAGATTTGGTGGACAGAATGCCTGAAGAACTATGGATGGATACTCATAACATTGTACAGGAGGCAGCAATAAAAACCATCCCAAAGAAAAGAAAATGCAAGAAAGCAAAGTGGCTGTCCAACTAGGCCTTACAATAGCAGAGAAGAGAAGGGAAACAAAATGCAGGGGAGATAGGGAAAGTTACAGAAAATGGAATGCAGACTTCCAAAGAATAGCAAGGCGAGACAAGAGGGGCTTCTTAAATGAACAGTGCAAAGATATAGAGGAAAATAACAAAAAGGGGAAAACCAGAAATCTGTTCAAGAAAACTGGAGATATTAAAGGAACATTTTGTGCAAAGATGGATGTGATAAAGGACAAAAATGGTAGGGACCTTACAGAAGCAAAGGACATCAAGAAGAGGTGGCAAGAATACACAGAGGAATTATACCAGAAAGATCTGGATGTCCCGGACAACCCAGATAGTGTGGTTGCTGACCTTGAGCCAGACATCCTGGAGAGCAAAGTCAAGTGGGCATTAGAAAGCATGGCTAACAATAAGACCAGCGGAGGTGATGGCATTCCAGTTGAACTATTTAAAATCTTAAAAGATGCTGCTGCTAAGGTGCTACACTCAATATGCCAGCAAGTTTGGAAAACTCAGCAGTGGCCAGAGGATTGGAAAAGATCCCAATCTACATCCCAATCCCAAAGAAGGGCAGTGCCAAAGAATGCTCCAACTACCGTACAATTGCACTCATATCACACACTAGCAAGGTTATGCTCAAAATCCTACAGGGTAGGCTTCAGCAGTATGTGGACTGAGAACTCCCAGAAGTACAAGCTGGATTTCGAAGGGGCAAAGGAACTCAAAACTGAATTGCTAACATGTGCTGGATTATGGAGAAAGCCAGAGAGTTCCAGAAAAACATCTATTTCTGCTTCATTGACTACGCAAAAGCCTTTGACTGTGTCAACCACAACAAATTATGGTAAGTTCTTAAAGAAACGGGAGTGCCTGACCACTTTATCTATCTCCTAAAAAATCTATATGTTAGACAGGAAGCAACATTTAGAACTGGATATGGAACAACTGATTGGTTCAAAATTGGGAATGGAATACAACAAGGCTGTATATTGTCTCCCTGCTTATTTAAATTATATGCAGAATGCATCATGCGAAAGGCTGGACTGGAGGAATCCCAAGCCGGAATTAAGATTGCCAGAGGAAATATCAACAACCTCAGATATGCAGATACCACTCTGATAGCAGAAAGTGAAGAGGAATTAAAGAACCTCTTAATGAGGATGAAAGAGGAGAGCGCCAAAAATGGTCTGAAGCTCAACATTTTAAAAAAAACACCTAAGATCTTGGCCACTGATCCCATCACCTCCTGGCAAATAGAAGGGAAAGATATGGAGGCAGTGACATATTTTACTTTCTCGGGCTCCTTGATCACTGCAGATGGTGACAGCAGCCACGAAATTAAATGATGCCTGCTTATGGGAGGAAAGTGAAGACAAACCTAGACAGCATCTTAAAAAGCAGAGACATCACCTTGCCGACAAAGGTCTGCATAGTCAGAGCTATGGTTTTTCAGTAGTGATGTATGGAAGTGAGAGCTGGACCATAAAGAAGGCTGCCTGCCGAAGAATTGATGCTTTTGAATTGTGGTGCTGGAGGAGACTCTTGAAAGTCCCCTGGACTGTAAGGAGATCAAACTTATCTGTTCTGAAAGAAATCAACCTTGAGTGTTCGCTCACTGGAAGGAGAGATCCTGAAGCTGCAGCTCCAATACTTTGGCCGTCTCATGAGAAGAGAAGACTTTCTGGAAAAGCCCCTGATGATGGAAAAGTGTGAAGGCAAGAGGAGAAGGGGATGACAGAGGATGAGATGCTTGGACTGTGTCACTGAAGCTACCAATATGAATTGGACCAAATGTCGGACACGACTTAACGACTAAACAACAACAAAAAATCGAAGTTATTCTGCTCTGTGATTCCCTGCACTTCTGCTGCATAGCTAGAGGAATTTAACCAAACATTCAAGACCCTGCAACGAAACAACCCCGTTTCCTATGCCATATACCATGTCACCAACAACATATGCAGTGCAATTTAGTGCATGATATATTGTGGTATAACTGATAAGACAGGGGAATCAGGGTGTGATCACACAGAGAAATAGATTGCAATTCGTAATCTATTTCCTCGTGATCCTTCAAATACATTCAAGCCCAACCCTTTTTGGTCCAGTTGTAAGGCTTTTACTATTTGGAGCATGGGCTGGACCAATTCTCCAGCAGATGGAAGAGTCACTTTAAAGGAGATTGCTCCCATTTAAAACGACCCTGATTGACACTACCAAAACACCATCAGCTTACTGTTTAATAGAGGAGATTCAGATCTGGGTGTAAGCTTTTCACAGTCAAAGAACCTTATTTCTATGCAGCACTAAATATTTTGTGACTTAAACCAATCATTTGAATTAAAAACAACTGTAAGATAAATTGAATTGTAAACCATGCCTATTTTATTAGAATTGATCTCCCTTCCTCTGCCTTAATTCCAGAATATGTGTGGCAGTTAGGGCTATCCATCACAATACCTATAAATCACCTGCAGTATGAAAAGGAATATGACTTTGATATATATTGTGCAATATATTGTGCAGATTATCAGCTGTTTTGAAAGTTTTGGGTGAGACAAGAAAGGGTAGCTGAATGACTGCAATGCTATGAGGGTTTATTACCTCTTGGGAACCGAAAAGGAGTAAGAGAGTTCATCAGTCATTTGAAACAATAAGCCTGAACATTAATAAGCCTTTCTAGCAGCTGGTGGCAAACAAAAAGATGGAACTAAAGTGCAATTCTTATACCACTACTTGCTTCCAGTATTCAGCTAAGTTGTTTCATAATCTACTTGTTGATTTAAAACACGTAGTTTGTCTATCATCAAGATACAGTGGTGCCTCGCTTAGCGATTGCCTTGTTTAACGATGTATTCACTTAGCGATGAGGTTTTAGGAGCGATCTTGCACTCCGTTTAGCGATGTTTCCAATGGGGAAATTTCGCATAGAGATGTTCGGGACCTTGCTTCGCTTAGCAATGACAGTTTAGGTCCCCCTGTTCCACTTAGAGATGTTTTTGACAGCTCTGTTTTCACTATTTTTAAAAGGTGTTAAATTGTTTTAAAAGGGTTTAGAGTGCTTGAAATCGTTAGTGCACTTAATAAACCCTTTGTTAACCAAAATTGACTTCTTTTTGACTCTTTTTGAATTTTTGGTGATTTTTTTTCTCCCCCATTGAAATGCATTGAAAAGGTTTCAACGCATTCCAATGGGGGAACTGTGTTTTGCTTAGCAATGTTTCCTATGGCGATTTTCGCTTAAGGACGGCAATCCGTTCCCATTGGAACGAATTATCCGGTTTTCAATGCATCTCTATGGGAAAATGCTTTTCGCTTAGCGATGTTTTCCCATAGCAATGTTTTTTCCTGAACCAATTAAAATCGTTAAGCGAGGCACCACTGTACAAAGATAAAACTTCCCAGTTATAACTACATGAAGCTGCCTTCTTTTGAATTAAATTACTGAATATGTTGAAAACATTGCTTCTACTGATTCCTGTATGGTGTTTTTCAGCTTGTTATGAAAGATAATTTAGGTAGTGAAGGGGAAAAGGATGGATGCCAGATGTCCACTGAACTACAGAAAACCTCAAACCTCCTATGGTGCTTTAAGGACCAGCTTCATGGATTAGAGCCCGTTTGGTTTATTTTAATTGTTTATCTTTTTAAAATGTATTTAAATTGTTGTAAGCCACCCAGAGACCTTTGGATAGTGTGGGTGGCATATAAATTTAAATAAATAAATATATCAGTAACCAGAAACCCAATGGTGCAATTGCACTCATGTTATGCTGGTGAACTTCTCATAGGCAATGAACGTTTATTTGTGAATAGGATGCTAAATAAGATAGGTCTTCAGTCTGATCAAGCATGACTTTTCTTACCTTTAAATACAAGCATGTAGTAATCATTCCTCTGTCCTGAAGCATTATTTCAAGGAGCAGAGTGATAAGAGCACACATAGACATGGCAGTTGCATTTGTCTCACCTCCCAATTTATGTGAATCAAATAAATCTCTTTCTGGCTGAGACTCTGCTTTTTTCACATTTTGTCTAGATCTCTGTCAAAAAGTGCATGTTCCTTTGCCAGCCAAAGTTGATGCCATTCTGAACTTCGTATGATGCAAATAATGTACAAAAAAACCCCCGTACAGACCAACTCAATGTCACAAATTCAATTATCTTGAAAGGATATGTCAGTTTTCTATATGCAGTCTCATGCTGTCAAACTGCCCTTTCCTGAATGAGCTCACCTGGGATAATATTATTGTTAAAAGTCCATATGATTTGGGGTATGGGAACTCCAGTTGCTTTGCAAGTTAACCGAAGTTGTTCTCCTTTGTTTAAAGCCACATCTCCAGGGAGTTCAATAAACTTTGGCAGCACATGGACTGTTAGGTTTACAGTGTGGCTATCCTCACCAGCAACATTGCTAGCAATACAGGTGTAGCTGCCAGAATCCTCAGGCTGCATAAGAGAAGAAAAGAATAGCTTGTAAAAATTTAACAAAATGCAATCAACATCATCATCTTAGAACTGATGTGCTGGAAGGGACCCTATAGGTCATTGAGTCCAACCCCTGTCAAGGAGGCACATCAACAGAGATGATGTTTTACTACAACTTCTCTGTGTGTGCAAAAAGCAAACCTAAGCTTCATGCTAGAAATATTACAGAAACAACTTCCACAATGATATTTCTTTAGAAAGTGTGTTCTTGAGCCTGCCACAAATCATATTTAGAGCTATTTAAGAAGCACCACAGTAAAGACTAAAAGAACAATGTATACATCAGGGTCTGGCTACTGAACCTGATAAAATAATGAACCCATTAGAGGATGGCCAAGGATGTTGTAGTTATGGACTTCCGTGACTGGCAAACAATGTTCCTTAAGCTTTCCCCTCCAAACTCTTTATAATAAAAAGTCTGAAGCTATCCCAGAAACAAGCTCACGGTAGAGGAGGGGATATAGACAAACATAGTATGAATTCTCATAGGGTCACAAAGAGTCTGATACGACTTAATGACTAAACAACAACAACAAAAGTATGAACTGCTATCCTCCTGCTTCCATATATGTGATGTTAAGGACTATACAGGCTGAGATGGGCGGAAGAAAATACATATTGTCTCTCACTCTTCCCAGCCTAGGAAGAAATATCTACTGATGGAGATACAAGGTAAAAAACAGACTAACTAAGAAAGGTTGCTAATAGTTTCTGCTTCCACTGGTATCTGCCTAAGACCTATCCAGCCTTCTCTGTATCTGAGGAAACTGCAAAAATTCTCGGTCAGAGTCGGTATGGTTACTCTTTTGATGTAGTGAATGGTATGTTCTGAGTTAGGTGACTTTTCTTTTGAAGATTATGGTTTGTTACTGGAGCATAACAATATATGCATAATGAACACACCTTGAACCTTCTCTCACAAGGTTACCGTGAGCTTCATGCCTGTGGACATCCTGCGCTACCTGGATGAAGAGCTTGCCTGTGCATGAAACACTCACTTTGTTTCATTGGGTAAACAGCATGCTCTCAGTTTTGTTGAGAAGTGTCCTGAATATATGGACTGCATGTCTGATTCCTGATTCACTGAATTATCTATAAGCCACAGAAAAATTCAATCCCAACTCAAGCAGCAAGTGACAAAGATGGCTATTTGAGGTCTATGGATCAAACAGTTCCCCATATGATGTTTCTTTTTAAAGCAAGGGAGAAAAACTTTCCTAGGTGTCTTACAAAATAATGTATCCTTCATGCATAAAAAATAATAAAATAAAATGAAATTAAATTGGGGGTGGTGGCGGCGATGCATGCTCTTCCCAAACTGTTTTATGAACTAAATGAGAGGGGAGGGGGAAGGCTAGTTTCTCTCCTTACTCCTATTTATCCTGAGCACTTTGATTTAAATGAGATTTACCACAGCATTTTCCACAATAAGATCTCCGTATGGCACAGTTGTGTGTTTTCCCATCAAGTTTGTTAAAAGAATCTCATCTTTCTTCCATTTCATGGATGGTGTTGGATTTCCATCAGCAACACATGGCAGAACTACACGGAAATTTTCCACAACTGTGTAGTGATCCTCTGTACTGCGTATCTTAGGTGGAACTGTATGAGGATATTTTTTAAAAAATAATACAGTTAATTGTTCATGGATTTTCAAAACCTGAATATGGATATCATCATGTGCATGCATGGCATCAATAATATTCATATAACCATCTCAATGTAAGAGTGTTCAACCCAGTATTTATGTAGGAGATAACTGAGAGAGATTGATCTGTTATGTGTGCACATACAGCATAGAAGAAGAATGGTTGCATTCTACAAATACGTGACAGAAACTGTGATGGGAGACTAAAATACAGTCGTGGGGGGGGAGCACATCCTCTTTGAATTCTATTTTACATTTTACGTTTATAAAAATAATCTGGTCCTTAGCAGGTCTGAAAATTAGGTAAATACAACTGCAGATGGATGACAACTGTAACATACAGCTCTGCTCTCACCTGTCCGTCACAGCTGGGCAGGGGAACATCAGCCAATGAGAGGACGGAGGGTGGTGCAGAAGGGGGAGGAGCTGGATTATATAAGGGGTGTGTGTGATGTGTGAGGGGGAGAGTTTTGAGAGTTTGGGTGATGAGATAAATTGTTAGAGAGATAGATTTGTGAGAGATAGTCAGTGATGGAAAAGTCTGTGTGAGGTACATTAAATGAGAAACTTGATTTACAACTTGATTTACTACCTGTGATTCACTCCTTTTTATTTTGTCAAATCAATAAACGCAGTTTTTGTTTTAGAAGAAACACTTGTTCTTTTTGATTACTAAATAAACTTTGGTGGCAGCAGTAGAAGAAGAGTAGTGAGAACTCTGGGAGGCCTGAGTTGACAGAGGCTTCGGAGGGGCCCGCTACAACAACACATGACATATTGCACCGTGTCATGATTTATTTAGCAAAAATAAAACCAAAATGGAGAAACCATGTGTGAAAAACTAAGTATACCTTATGATTCAATAGCTTGTAGAACCACCTTTAGCAGCAATAATAAAGTTATTGTTTTCTGTATGACTCTATCAGTCTCTCACACCATTGGTGGTTTGTCATTAGATGCATGAGTTGAAACAAGCCTCAGGCTCATATGCTCCATGCAAAGTGACTTCATTTAAATTTATATTCATTGTCCTGTCGCATTACCCACTTTTGGCCAAGCTTTGACTCTAGAATACTTTGGTATAGAGAATTCATGTTCGACTCAAAGACTGCAAGGTGCCCAGATCCTGGGGCTGCAAAACAAGCCCAAATCATCACCCCTTCACCACTGTCCTTAACAGCTGGTATGGGGTGTTTGTGTATGGTTTTTGCCAAATATGGCTCTGTGCATTTTGATCAAACATCTCCACTTTGGTCTTATCTGTCCAAAGGATATTGTGGTTCATCCAGATGCAACTTTGCAAGTCTTATAATTTGTACAGATGCAACTTTGCAAATCTAAGCCATGCTGCCACAATCTTTTTAAAGACAAGAGGCTTTCTTTCTTCTGGCAACCCTTCCAAACAAACTACTTGTTCAGTCTTTTTCTAATTGTACTGTCATGAAGTTTAACATTTAAAAACTGAGGCCTTCACTGGCCGACACCTAAGAAGCTCCATTTCAGCATCAACCTAAACATAAGATTTCTCATCTCATCTCAGGCAAAATGACTCACACCATAGCAGGCGTTCGTTCATTCGTTCGTTCATTCATTCATTTCTATACCACTCATCTGGCTGCAAGGCTACTCTGGGATTTATAATAATCATTTCGCACAGTTTCTTAATAAAATCAATGTTCCTTCTGAGCTGATGGGTGTTGCCATTGCTGTTAGGGCCTAAGAAGCAGTAAATGGGTGTGGGAGGATGGGGGGAAAGGGTATTTGTGGATAGAAGGGAATGCTGAGAGTGGGCTGGCTGGCTGAATGTTTCCTGGCATGGTCACCCTACTAGTCAATACTCAGGGTTCCATGGCAAAAAGGCTGGTAAGTTGTGACCAGATCATTGCAATGTCTAGCTGTTTCCAAGTGTAATGTGTCCGTCACTGTGGGCTATATCCTCAATTGCTAGATGTGCCATAGATCATCCCACTGATTTCCTTTCCTTTCTGTATAAACATTATAAGCTGTGTTGGCACAGGATGCAAGAGGAGACAACATCGCATACCACTGGCAGATCTTCCCACCTGCCCCACAGAGTTGCAGAGACAGCTCCACAAAACTGATATGCTAATTAATGATCATTAATGTAAGTAATAGGCAGAAGCCTACTCAAAGTTGATAGAGTGTTGCTGTCTATTCATTAGAATATTGATTGTGTAATAATTGATGTAGAAAGCACAATTGCATCCATGAAACTATGAAAAACACACCACCTTAACCACCGTACTAGTATTCACCATGATTATGAGAGCAGCTGATGTTTCCCATTTCTAGTCTTACTTACTAAGGACAGTGAGTTCCATGCTGGAGCTGCTTGATCCAGCCACATTTGTTGCAGTGCATGTATAACGTCCAGTGTCAGCGGGCTGAGCAAATGCAATCTGCAAAGCTCCTGTGCTGAGAATCCGCAGCCTCATGGACTCTGTGACCTGCTGTCCATCTTTATACCATGTAGTCTCAGGAACTGGGTAGCCTTCTGCTTCACACAACAGAGTGGCAGGTTTATCCACAACAACAACATACTCTTCCAGATGAGATTTGATAGCTGGAGGAACTGAAAGGTGATTTTCAGTTGTTTTAGTGCACTACTATAATACAATGAGGCAATTCTCCTTTTATTCCATAGACTTACTTCCCAGCACCCTCCATCTTAGAAAAAAAACTGTCAACTGGACCAGACCCCTCTCCATTTTATGAACAGGTTAAAAGCAAACATTGTCAGGTAGGTTGGCAAGCACGCAAGATACCAGTGAATGTCTTTATTCTTTAGTCTGATCATTAGTTTGATTGGGAATATGGTCATCAGTTTTTAAAGACACACAGACTTTAACGGATCTAACTGACTTGCTTGTTCCAGACAGTATTTAATTTCAGCCCATCATCTTTACTATTACGATCATATATCAGTCAAATAAAAATACACTTTTAATGCTCTAAGAATACTAACAAGGCAAAAGGTCTCGAAAAGCAATAATACTGTTTTTAATTTATTTTAAGGACATATTTTATACTGTGAATTTTATTATAATGAGTTATTTTTTAAAAAATAAATTTATTTTATGATTTATTATTTTGCTCTGTAGGATACTTTGCCCCGAAACTTTTATTGTACAAGAATATATTTAATAAACAAATAAGCCATAAAATGCTTCCTTTTTTCCATTTGTTAGGCTGTAATGATTTATTTGTTATTTATTATTTTATTTATTTATTTATTTACACTTTTATACCATATCATCTGGCTTGAGCCCACACTGGGCGATGTACAGCAGAGAACAAATCACAATTAATAATCATAAAACACCAACATAACAAATTGATATAATATTATAAAATAAACAACAGAACAAAGGATCAAAAAGCAACTACAGTAAATTAAATGAATCATTGAATAAAATTCAAAATAAATAAACACTGAACATTAAAAACAGGCGATGGATTATTTTTCATGTTTAATTATCCCTTAAATGATGCATTTCTTAAGAAGGGATACCAGGATAATCATAGTTAGCAACAATCTAGCACCATGATGAATGATATCTGTGGTGATCTTAGATAAACAATAAGGCTATAGTTAATGTAAAAAATTTACCTTGAATTTTTAGTTTGATCTTTCCAACTACAGTGCCTGCTGGGTTCTGAGCAACACATATATAAGTTCCAGCATCTTCAGCAGTAGCCTTTGTAATTTGCAGACCGCCACTGGGAAGAACTGTATAACTGTTCCCTAGAATATATGCTATTATTAATGCATCAAATAACAAACAATATAGAGGAGCCATGTAATAGCCAAAGGAACTGTATATATCTAGGCTAGAAAGTACTTGGGCATTTATGCTAAAAAATGTCAGATACTTACAAAACATCAACAAGGTAAGGGGGAGCATTTATACACTTTTCATAATGAGAAGATGAAAAAATGTGGATTTAATTTGTCAAAATAGCAATTTAGGCTAAACTTTAGCATTAGCCTTTGTTTAAGAGAAAATGGTGGAATAAATTTCCTAAACAGATCATGAACTCCTTTCTTCTCAGTTTTCTCGAAAAGATTTAAATTATATCCATGTTCTATGGAATCTAACAAATAGGCAATGAGATTGGATTTTATGAGCCCTTAGGGTTGCTAAGAGACTTTGGGTATGGCTACATTCGCAGCAGGGAGCAAACTAGTGTGGTCTGATTGGGAATGGTCAGGCTTGCGTAGAATCATCTAATCAAGTATGACCATTCACACGGAAATGGCTTCTGCCAATATCATGAAGTGGCTTAATAAGCAAGCCACTTCAGGTTATTGGGCAAATTAATCACTTCCCTTGCTTGGTAGAGGGTAGGAAAAGTGAAAAAATAATAATTCTACTGTATATAGACTATTGTTGTTGCACTGCATCAGTTCTAAAAGAAATTAAAAAAAAAACTTTTCTTTGCCCTGTCTTAAAGAGCTGGTCAACAAACTACCTACAAATCCAGTATCATGGATTTGAGAATTATTATTAACATTGTTGTATTTACTGGGTGGTGGTGTTCTGTTTTGTTTGTTTGTTATTTCGGTTTATTTTGTTTTTATGCCAAATCTGAAATAATAAGTTAAAAAAGAGAAAAGGATTTACATATGAATATAATTGAACTGCTTTCATTATATTTAATTACTGTCAAGTAAATGTCTACAACTGCGTATGCCTGAAGATTACCATGTACACTGAAAGGACTTGAAAGATTTATCTTCAGTGGTTCATTTTCTCATAACTATAATCACTTAACTAACAAGCTTGTGTAAACTAACTCCTGGAGATGTTTCAAGTATAAAGTATCCTTGGGATATGTAATGATGGTACTTCTTTCCTTCCAACTGTGTGGTGCCAGATGTTCTTAGGAGAACAGAAATAATGAAACAAAGCAGCTTACCTGTTGTGATAATACTGACCCCTTCCTTCTGCCACGTTATTACAGGATGAGGTGTGCCTACTGCTTCACATGGTAAGAGAATGGCATTGTTGAGAATAACCTCAAGTGTTCCAGGCTGGACTTGAATAGTTGGTGGTTCTAAGAACAAAGGAGCACAAAAGAAGAGCAGTTCAGAGATAAAATAATGACAATTGTAATAAAGCAATAACATATTTTAAAGTCATTTTTTAAAATAAAATACATGAAACAAAAGTAGAAGCAAAAACATTTCACTGCAGACCAGCAGTGTGATTAGGCAATCTGATGTGACACTATAGCTGAAATCTTGTTGCATCATGCATAATTATGCAAATAGCATAACCTTTAGTCACAAACTGCTAAGAAATATCTGAAGGCATTATCTGTTGCATGCTGACTAGAGATGGGGTATTCGTATTCATAACGAGCATAACCACTCACCTGGAGTTAATGAGAGTCTGCCCCCTGGGGCCAGACCATCCACTCACGTGTCCAGTGGCACCGGCGGCCTCGCTCATCCTGGCAATCAATCCTGGAGCCTTGCTCTTTTCCTGCTCAGCTAGAGACTCCATAGCCATGCAGGGAGATTTGTCCTCCCTCCCCTTGCCTGGACTTAGTAGCCAAGCAGGAAGAGAGCAGGGCTCCAGGAGTATTTGGAAGGATGAGCGAGGCCACTGCCACCACTGCCAGACACATGAGTGGATGATCCGGCCCCAGGGGGCAAACCCTCATTAACTCCAGCTGCATGGGGATATTCATATTCATATATGATACAGTAGTACCTTGCTTAACGATTTTAATTGGTTCCAAAAAAAACATCGCTATGTGAAAACATCGTTAAGTGAAACACCATTTCCCATAGAGATGCATTGAAAACCGGATAATCCATTCCAATTGGAACGGATTACCATCCTTAAGCGAAAATCCCCATAGGAAAAAACGTTAAGCGAAACCCATTGAAATGCATTGAAGCCTATTTCAATGGGGGAAAAATTCACAAAAAATTCAAAAAGACTCAGAACAAAGCCAAATTAAGTTAACAAAGATTTTATTAGGTGCACTAATGATTACAAGCATTTTAAACATTTTTTAAACATTTTAGAATATTTTAAAAATAGCAAAAACGGGGCTGTAAAAAAAAATGTTAAGCGAAACAAGGGGACCTAAAACTGTCATCGTTAAGTGAAGCATGGTCCCAAAATCGTTAAACGAAAATCACCCATAGGGAAAATCGTTAAGTGAAGCACAAGATCACTCTGAAAAAGCCATCGTTAAGTGAATTTTTCGTTGTACGAAGCAATCGTTAAGCGAGGCACCACTGTATTCATATTCGTATTTATATACGAATACCCACATCTCTAATACTGACTCATACAACCCAGTATACAATAGATAATGTCTATGGAGATTATTTACTGTATAGTAGTTTGTGTCTAAAAGTTACAGGTTGTTTACATTTTTTAATAAAATTAGCTCTACAAACAGATGATCTGAGCATTACAGAGTAATCAGGTATACAGATATAATCAGATAGAAGAATCCATATTTACAGGTGTTGATACACAGAAGCTCTCTGATTAAAGAAAAGCTGTGATCAGGCAAAGAGTTGAACAAAGCCCAGTCTCTCTCCGACATGCTAGCAGTTTTCAACAAGATAATCATGTTGGTCTGTTTAAGCATGTATAACAAAAATAAAAATAAAAGAGTTATGGAATGTTAGACAAACAGATGTTTTTCATGGTTGTTGTGGGTTTTTCGGGCTCTTTGGCCATGTTCTGAAGGTTGTTCTTCCTGACGTTTCGCCAGTCTCAGTGGCCGGCATCTTCAGAGGACTAGAGTAGGAACTCTGTCCATGACAGAGTTCCTACTCCAGTTCTCTGAAGATGCCGGCCACAGAGATTGGTGAAAAGTCAGGAAGAACAACCTTCAGAACATGGCTAAAGAGCCCGAAAAACCCACAACAACCATTAGATCCCGGCCGTGAAAGCCTTCGCGAATACACAGATGTTTTTCAGTGTGAGATTTAATGGGCTGCAAGCAACATACCTTCTAATTTTCAGCACTGCTGGGTGGTCTCCGCCTCTCTCTCTCGCAACTCCACCCCTGTGTGTGCATATGACTCCACCACCCACACACACTGGGTTCCATCACAACTGGAACCTAATGCATTTGTTGCACAGAGGAGGAAGACAGCTGCATGGAGGGAAGCGGAGTCATGCACACACACACGTGCACCCAGCTTCACAGAAACTTTGGCTGCAAGCCATGCCTACAAACATGGTTTCTCAGTTGTGTCTGGGAAAGTTGATTTTAATGCACAAACTGCAACATTCAAATAAATCTGACATAAATTTCCTAATCCGATAGAAATATTTATGTAGGAGATGTGAACAATATCAATCAAGATCCTCTCCCCCAAGAACTGTTGGCACAGTCCCATCAGGGATGTATCCCCTAAATATGGAGAAAATTATTTTTGAGTTGGACAAGAAATGTGCATGTTCCCACCTCACCCTGAACATTAAGAGTGATGTGTCGGTGGGCTGAGCCAGCAGCATTCTGTGCAGTGCATGTGTATTTTCCCGCATGGATCAGCTGAGCAGCAGTTATTTCAATAGCACCTAAAAGGAGGAAAGGTTGCTTCAGTTACGCTACATTTGGAAAAGTCAAACAGCCACTTCCAACTCTTGGGCAGTTCAAATGCAGTTTTGAACACTTCAAGAAAGTGAAAGGAATGCACAAATAATGGATGCTCCCAAAAGAAATTCCTAGTGTCTGGACTTCTAATGAAAATATAAATATATCTGAACCTTTAATGAAACAGCAACTTGTGTCCATCTTCCCATCTCTTTGCCACAGCTAATTATTAGGCATGTGTATTCAGGTTCAGAATTCACCAAATAATACCATATTTGGATAGCTCTGAATATATCTGAATCTAAATTTGATAACTGCATATCTGTAATAATAATTCCTAGTACAGTATTTGGAGTTCCATTTAGTCCTATACAGTGATGCCTCGACTTACGACCACAATCCGTTCCAGAAGATGGACGTAACTTGAAATGGTTGTAAGTCAAAGCACCATTTCCAATAGGAATTTATTGAAATGTGATTAATCCATTCCAGCCAAAGAAAAAAAAATCACAAAAAAATCACTGCAAGACTCATTGGAAATGCAATTAATCCCTTTCGGCCGAAGGGAGGGAAAAAAGGAAAAGCAATCAAGCGTGCAAGACCTATCAGAAATGCACAGAAAAAAATGGAGCAGATTGGAAATGCACAGAGAACAAAGGGACCAGGTCGGAAATGCAAAAGAAAACAAAGAAAAAAAAGCAAGGGAAGCATGCAAGACCCATTGGAAATGGGGAGAAAAACCCCCAAAAGCAACCAACCCCCAAGACCCATCGGAAATGGGGAAAAAACACTCCCAAAAGCAACCAAACCCCCCAAGACCCATCGGAAATGGAACCCCCCAACAAACAAACAACCCCCCAAGTCCCATCACAGCACAGAAACATAACCCCCCAGCCTAAAATCACGCTGCAAAAACACCCAGAAAAGTTTTTTAAAAGCAGAAAACAGCACCTTTCCTTACCAGGCAACCTGAAGCCTCCCTGCAAATACACACACACATGCTCACTTAGAAGCAGAAGGAGGCAGTCCCAAGCCTCCTCCAGTTGCACACTCTCTAACTGCTGGGGCGAAAGAGCTACAAAGAAGCAGCCTCATCACCACCTACAGTTAGCAATTTGAATTTCCTGCCTTTTTTCCCTGCCTCTTTTCTGTTCGTAAATGGACGCTCCAGTCGCAAGCAAAAGCAAAATTTTGCGGCCAGAGCTGGTTGTAACTCAAAATGGTCATAAGTAGGGACATTCATAAGTCGAGGCACCACTGTATGTTAGAAAGGGCAGTGTTTCTGCTTGCTAGAGGAAGAAGTGAAAGTGGAACCTATTTCATGAGAAATGAAACTTCAAGACACTCTGGCATCAAGGGCAGTGGAGGCAGAGAACTCAGTGACACATTGACAGTACGGTATGAGGTCCGGGGCAGGGGATTGGACTAGAAGACCTCCAAGGTCCCTTCGAACCCTACGACGATTCTATGATCCTATGACTCCTGTCTGGGGTTCCCGTGGGTTTTCCAAGGGAAGGAGCTGGGGTGGGAGCAAAACCTGTAAATGATGTCTGTTTGCACCAATAACATTATTTCTCAGGCAGAGGACACTGTCAGTCCACACTGTTCATGCCTAGAAATTAGATCTATAGGAAAACATACATTCCTTAAGGTCAACCTCTGCTCACAGTGCTAGGTATGTCATGCTTCGGTCTGTTGCCCCCTCCTTCAGCTTCTTTCACTGGGAAGGTGTCAGAGGGCACAATGAAATCCTTTAAAAATGTTTTGACTGTTTGTGTTTTAAGGGCAAACTAATGACTATACAGTATTCATATTGCCTGTAATGGAGTTCCAGGTATCAAGAAATTCTGAATTTTTAAAATTCTGATTTGGAATTCCAGATCTAAATTTTGGTGCTAGTACACATCCTTATGAGGAAGAACAAAATTGCTAGAACCAAAGGAAAGGAGTCCTTAGGGAATAGTCATTGACCAAAAGAGGGTAGAAAGAAGGAATAGAAGTTTACAGAAATAGAGAAAGGTAAGATATATTGTATGGCCTTTGGGCATCAAAGATTTTACATAATAGCTTGGGGCTTTTGAAATAAAACATCAGTTACATATCCAAGCATCTGTTCGTTCCTCCTCTAACTCATACAGTTTGGCCAGAGCAGTGATCCTTAACCTCATCCCTACCCACCATGTCTCCTTCAAAACACTCTTCTCATGGCAGGTTTCAAGATTCATGTACAGAACCTGAGCTGGAGGAAAATCAGCTGTAGCACATGATGCAAGACCAATGGGGAAAGATAATGTGCAGTTCCAGCCAAAGAGAATGGCACAGATTGAAATGACAGTGGCATTTCAAGGACTAAGAGCAAAACTGTCTCTAATGTTCCCCATAATGCGAACAGGAAATTCCAAAAATGTATTTAATAATCTTTATAGTCCATAACCTGAAGATAAAATTCTGTAGCCATCTCCCCGAGGAAGAAGCTTTATTCCATTCTTGGTCCAGTGTATTGTTGGCAAGGGAACACCTGTTGCAGTGCAAGGAATTACTACTGGAGAAGACTTGGTCACCAGCAGCTCTGTAGCTTCATCTGCTAAGGATGGTGGCACTAAGGAAAAGAAAGTCAAATAAAACTATTGGTCATTAACACTATAATAATGTTACCTCAAATGAATTACAATACAGGACTAGTAGAATGGGCACAACATGAGGGATATAGAGCACCATACTCTACACCATTGGTTCTTAACCTTGGGTTACTCAGGAGTTATGGACTGCGACTCCCAGAAGCCTTCACCACCAGCTGTCCTGACTGGGGTTTCTGGGAGTTACAGTTCAAAAGCATCCAAGTAATAAAGGTTAAGAACCACTGCTCTACACGACAATACAGAACCTGTTGCATTGCCATCCATCTATAAAACTGGAATTGTTAAAATGAGGTAGGTAAGATGCATTCAGAGAAGTTGGTCAGAGAAAACAATCTGAATATATTGTATAAATTTGGGAAACACACGCGCGCACAGAGAGTGAGTGAGAGGGAAAGAGAGAGATAATATGAAGCCAAGGAACTTCTTAGGACATTGGGGTAACATAAACTCTTTCAGAAGTTGTTGGTCTACAACTTCCATCAGCCATAGCCAATAGTAAGGAGTGATGGGAACTCCAGTCAAAGAACATCTGGAGAAGCAGTTAGCTCATCCTTGCCCTAAGACAAAACATCTTTCTTAAAAAAGAAAGAAATGAAAATGAAATAAGCCAGGGCATCTAAAAAATTAAGTATTATAATCTAGTTAAAATCCCATGACTTATCAAACACAACCTCAGCATTGCTATCACCTTAAGAAAAGGAGATGGATACAAATCATGAGATCTTTCTATGAAGCACAGGTCAATGACATTCAACTGCTTGAGTTTTGTGCATATGAATGGAGTGTTACAAACCAACAGTTTATATCACTGGTGGTTAACACTATCTAGGTGGTAATCATGGAGTTCTAAGGAAACATTTCACTTATTCCTGATGCTATTTTCAATCTGCAAACTGTAGGAAGAGAACATTGGGTACATCTTAATTCCCTAGTTTCAGTTGCTACAAAATACCAATGAATGTGCATTTGAAAGGCCCTCATAAGGATGCTCTGATTGTGCCACAAAACTATACCTTGTACACTGAGAGCAATTGATCTTTGATCCTTGCCGGCTTCATTTGTTACCACACATTCATACAGACCAGTATCATCTATGGTGGGAGAAATGATTACTAGTGACCCTGAAGACAAAAGCCTAAGGATAGGGAAAGAATGGGTGATTATTGTTCATTACAGTGTTGGGGAAAGAAAATGAAGCAGTACATTTACTGTCCTAAGGGATAGAGTTCAAATACTGACACTCATCTGGCAGGCAGTTCTATAGGAACACAGAGCTGGAAGGGATTCGGATGTATCAGTTTCTCTAGTCTGCTTTTTGGCCTTCATGTCAGAATTCTAACTGACCTCTCAAGAAATCTGATTCTGCTGAAGTTTTTGGAAAACTGGTTCTCTTTCATTCATTTCACATCTAATGCTACAATATTCACAGACTGCAACTAGTGCAAAACAAATCTGGATTTGGCCTTTACAACTTTCATGCAACTAACGTGTGCTTTCCAGACATCTGTCTTGGCTCCAGTAAGTTATGCTAAATAGAAGTAGAATGGGCTTTAACCTATAATGTGAATATTCTTGTATAGGATGAGTCCATCATGATATCATGCACAGTAATGATGGCATTGCCTAATGACAAAAACAGTGGCTCTAAAAATGGCCAGCTGATTATGCATTGGTTGTAATCTGTAGTTCAGATTAATTACTTGAACACCAACTGGCCCTCTAAATTATTTCTCTATCACATAGAGGATATCTTATTCATGCTATTACCCACAAATTCCTTCCTGGTACATTCTTTAAAATTTCTAAGGAAATTTCTAAGGTACCATCTACAAAGGTACCTTGCCTGAAATAAATAATCAGACCTTATCATACATTTAATATATTTTTTTAACAAGAAGAGTCTTCTCAAGCACTGAAAGACATATTTTTGTCACAGTGTACAATTTTCCTAAATTGCAGTGTTTTGTGAAAAGGAAACATGGGCCAAATATTACTCTTGAGGTGATGGTGGGGAATCATTTAACTGAAGGGGACACAGATTGTCTAGTTTTGAGCCTCAGAGGCACACTTTTTTGTGTCATGAAAGACAGAAAAAGCCATAAAGAGTCCAGGCTCTAGAAGTCACCTCTGGTCTTTGGAATTAACATCAACATGGCAGCAATTTAAATGTTTGCTCTCATAATGCAGTTATTAACCAAAGGTGACCAAAGTTTGGCAAGATACTTGTTGCAATTTTGAAAGAAAGACATAAAGGACATTGCTGGAGGTATTAAAGGTGTTACTTTGAAATAAAACTGATGGAACATTCATTGCATTTGTTCATTTATTTTATTTTATTTTATTTATTTTATTAGACTTCTACTCTGCCCATCTAGGCCAAAGGTCTACTCTGGGCAGCAGGCTTGGTTACATGTAATTAATTCTCATTTACAATGTATGGGAAACATAGATCGCCCACGGTCAAATTTTAGACTGTATGGCTCTATAAAAATTATAACAGTAAGCTTTCACCTGAATGAATTCTGCATCTGGTCCACATTAAGGGGATGGCCATTTCTCTTCCAGGTTATTACTGGCTTAGGGATTCCTGTGGTTTCACATGGCAAGGTGGTTTGGACGTTCACAGTAACTGTAATGTTGACAGGCCCAGGAGCAACTGATGGAGGAACTATGTTTTAAAGCACAAAATATAATATAGCAATATTTACAAAGGATTCAGAAAAGATATCACAGCATATCTTGGAAATATAAATGAGAAAAATAGTGTTTGATGATGGAAAAAAACAAACAAAAGACCTGTGGTCTCAGTTTTTAATAAGTGGGAGCACTTAAGGTCAAAGATACATACCCTTTATTTCATCTCTGTACCAAAGTAACAAACAGAATAAAAACCTATCAGATTTGGAGGCCAAATGACCAAATGCTGTTGCAATGTTTGTTGACTTGTGCTTAAAGTGTTGAAAGTCTGGGATATCAATCTCTTTTATGTCTACCAAGCCTTAACAATAATTAACACGAAATAAAATAAGAACCACATCTGAAAAAGAGCCCAAGAAGTTTAACATGCTATATTGAGCTCTAAGCAACACATAAGAACGGAGCACTCAGGGAAAATTCAGCTCAACCAGCTGATGCTCAAGAATGCAACACTGAGAGGATATGGCCCCAATAAATTGTACAGTGGAATGTGAAAGCCATGCATGCCATGTACATAATCTAAGATCAATCCTGCTTACACTATTTAATTTTAAGTGTAATTATGTCACTTCTAGGCAATATGCTTATCTGAAAAAATATATATATCCTTACCATGCACATGGAGGTCAATCCGCTTCCGCTCAGTGCCAGCAACGTTGGTTGCCATACAAAGATATCGCCCAGTGTCAGTAATTTGCACTGAATGTATATGAAGGGATCCATTGTTTGACACTAAATATCTAAAAGAAGGCATAGGGGGCTGAAACATGCCTGCACACACACAAACACACTATTAAAAATGGCATGTACACAGAACCTTTCCCTCTTCAACCCACAGTCCAGATATTGTATTTCCCCTTGAAAAATCAACATCTTAAACAAATGCAAGCTAAACAAGTAAACTGGGCACCCCTGGATTTGGGTCTCAAGTTTATCAACATTCAAAAGAGCCCCAAAGCATTTAAAATGGGGAAAGGACCATAAATGTGTTCTTTGTTACAACATTTCCTTAAAACAAAGAATGGAAAATATATTAATAACGTATCTTCCACAGAGAGACATGATGTGTGTATGTTTTGCAATTAGAATAACAGAATAATGGAAATAGAAGGAGCCTATAAGGCCATTGAGTCCAACCTACTGCTCAATGCAGGAATCCAAATCAAAGTACTGTATATCTAACAGATCATTGTCTGTTTATGTACCGGTTTGCATTTATGTACAAAATGTTGCATAAGAATTAAGAAGCAACCTAAAAACCTCAAAAAACAAATACTTCAGATACCTCTGCTCTACTCGATGCCAGGTAACATAGATGAGATTAAGAGTTACCATGTGAGCTACCCAACTATAATAGTCAAAAAAGGTGATGTTAAAAATCAGACTATTGCCCTGGATTTAATTTTATCTCCCCAAAACTGGAAGAAAATAGAGGCACAGAAACGAGAGAAGGGTACTGAGAAAACATGGGAAGTGTTAGAAATGGATATCTTTCCAGACAGGCTGAATGTACATCCAAGGAAGAAGGAAATTGAAAGAGGGGATGTATTTTATAATTGGTCTTGATTTCTTGATAGAGTTGGAATAACTTAGATTTAAATTAAAACATGAATATAAGCTGATATTTAGAGGATAACCAAACAGTATATAGATATATTTAAAAAAGAATACAAAGTTGTTTTTTGCATTGAAAAATGAACATATCAGAGGCATGTATACCTAATATGAATAGATTGGATGATTGTATACTCTGTGTTCTCCTATCCTCAAAACCCTTTTCCCATCCCTTACACTTCCTTTTACCTTTTGTATTCCCTACCCTATTCCTAGTAGTTTAAAATTTAAAAAATTAAAATAGAAAAAAAGGATACCTCTGCTCTACTTAGATAATGTGATGTGATATGATATGAGTCAGTAACATTATAAATGCATGAGGTCCTCAAAAACACTCTGAATGCATATTACAGTGCACAGTTGTAGCAGTTTGATTCTACTTTAGCTGTTGTGGATCCCTGTTATGGAATCCTAGCATTAGTAGTTTGATAAGGTACTCTGAACTCTTTCCTATAGCCCAGGGGATGGCAATAGAGCTCTTTAGCAGAGGATTTTGAGTGTATCATCAAACTACATATCCCAAAATTCCACAGGGTGGAGCCATGGCAGTTAAAGTGGAATCAAACTGCCATAACTGGGTGGCGTACATACACCCTTACTGCCTCCATTCAGGAGCTGAGGACGGCCAGATCTTCATTTCACTCATACACAACCATTGAATCTCCTTGGCCCAACATCAGACAGATGTGGATTCATTGTGTCAATCATTATTTCATCTACTTCAAGCAAACAAGGCTTTTGTGGGTTTCATTTCTATATTGCAAACTCAAGCTGGAAAGGAAACATCATAACATCTGCTTCTTCTACCAATCAGTCATTACCTGGCATTGTTTCCAGCAAAAAGGGTCCCATCCTTTCTCCATGAAATTCTTGGGGCTGGAATGCCTTCCACAAGACACTCCAAGACAGTAGACATATTAATATGCACAGTCACAGACTGAGGACCACTTTTAATTGTAGGAGCAACTGTATGTAGGGAAAGCATTAAAAGGAGAGTTTTTCTATTAGGCATGGATTTTTTTGTCACCCCACAATATTTGGACAAAAATGTTACATGAAGGTCAGCACTGATGTGCCACTAGAATTATATAATAGCAGCACATGAGATAGAAATATATTGCATTCCTCCAAATATCTAATATATTCCAGAGAGCACAAAATTATGTTGTTTAAACCGAGAATGAAAACTAAATTTCTACCATTTTTTCTCCAGATTTACACCCTATACATGAAGTATACTTAGAAACAAGTGCTACGGACTTACAAGTATGTACTAGAGATGGGGATGAATATAAAAATGGATCATTTTTTCTGACGAATATATCCAATTCATTAAATACTCATCGATCCGTATTTGTGGGTTCCAGAGACCCCCATGAATATAAAGGGATGAATATTTACTCGTTTTTATTCGTATTTCGTATTAAAAAACAAACAAACAAAAAACCATTCTGCCTACCAGCCGCTGATCAGCTGATCGGTGGCAGAAAGGCAGCCACCACCCCACACAGCCACCGAATACCACAGCCTAGCCTCACCCCCTTCATTTCCCTACCTTAGGCTCCACGCCACGCTACCCCACCTCCACCGACACCCTCTTACCTTAATCGCTGCTGCTGAAGTTTTCTGGCCTCGGAACCACACATGTAAAAATGAAGACTGGCTGCCCTTCATTTAGGAGGGAAGCTGCAGCTGCCATCATTGCAAAGGGCAGCCTGGATTCCCTTAGCCTATCTTAAGGGAATCCAGGCTGCCCTTTGAAAAGATAGCAGCTGCAGCTTCCCTACCCTAAATGAAGCCACGGCTACCATCTTTGCAAAGGGCAGCCAGTCTCCCTTTTTACACGCCATGGCTGTTGGGGTGGCTGCCTGGGGGGTGGCTGCCTATTGGCTTCTGATCAGCGGATCAGCGGCTGGTATGCAGAATGGGCTTCTGTGCTGTGTGGTAAACTTTCCTGGGGGGACCCAATTTGTGGGTGAACAACTCGGATGTCTGATATCCAATCTTCACCAAAGTTGGCAGGTGTGTTGGGAAAAGGCATAGGAAGCTCCGTTGTGATTCTAGAGTCTCTAGGTACCTGGGGGGAGCTTTCCTGGGGGTGGCCCTCTTTGAGACTACATAACTCGGCAGTCCTTGATCCAATGTTCACCAAGCCCCCCTGCAAATCAACGGATTGATTCTTTGAAGAATATTCGTATATTTGTGTTCGTTGATCCATTAACCTTGATGAATAATGGTTCAAAACAAATCACATTTTTTTATTTGTCCCCATCTCTAGTACGTACATCAGTGGCCAAAATCCTGTTGTTTTGTTTAGTAAATTGCACCAGAGTAGACCCATTTGAATCAATGGAACCTGCACTGCAGTTGACTCACTAAACCTCATTGATTCAATAAGCCTACTCTAGTGTGATTTAGTACACTAAGCTGCAGGACTTTTGTCTATATTTGCAGGCTTCATTTGATGATTACTTTCGTCCTACCAGTATTTTGCTGGTCTTCTACCATAGGTGTTCTCTCACCTGATATTTTATATTTTTTACTATAATTTTAAAGAATTTAATTCATGGGATGAATATCATCAGAACAGTGGCAACTTATCCACATTTTCCTTGGGCGGGGGGAATCAAAGTATGCATACCTTTATTTAAAATAAAGAAAGAAAAAAATACCCTCCCAGAAGTCTTCCAAAAGCATGATTTTGCTTTAGAACAATTTGCACCTTCCTCACATATCTTGATTTCATGCGAAATTTTCTTTCCTTGCTCTACCATTGGCATGGTGCATCTTCCAGTGGACTCAAAGGGGAGGAAGCACCCCTCCAATTTCAATAAATTGCCCATCCCCGCTTTAAACCATGTTTTGAACAAGACGGTATCCCAATACATCGTGAGGTGCCACATTATTAGCAAAAACAGATAACATAGTTTTTGCTTGAACAGATCTTTTGACTGAACATAAGGGACCACATGTCTTCTCACATTAAAAAAAAGTCTTTGTATCCAACACAATATGAAGTTATGTAGAAGATACACAATAACTACTCAAACATCCTACTTTTCCATGTATTCTTTTTTCTAATAGATGATCATTCAAACCTACAATTTTTCACCTGCCATCTGAAGTCCAGGAAAGTAGTACCACATCAGTATGCTGAACATAGCTTTCAATAAAGTGGAAGAGAAGCATAAAGATTCTCAGAGAGGTTTTATGTACAGTACCCCCCCCCCCCTTATCCATGGGACCAGTATCTGCTCATTCACTTATCCACAATCTGAAAATATTAAAAATTTTAAGAGAAAAATCACAGACGTATATATATTTATAAAGATGAAGTTAAAAGAACTGGCAACTAGAGAGAGCCAGAGACTATGCTATGCATAGCATTCACTATTAAAACAGCAGGTTCAAAATTGGGAAAGGAGTACAACAAGGCTGTATATTGTCTCCCTGCTTATTTAACTCATATGCAGAATACATCATGCAAAAGACTGGACTGGATGAATCCAAAGATGGAATTAAGACTGCTGGAAGAAACATCAATAACCTTAGATATGCAGATGATACCACTCTGATGGCAGAAAGTGAGGAGGAATTAAAGAACCTCTTAATGAGGGTGAAAGAGGAGAGCACAAAACAGTCTGAAACTCAACATCAAAAAAACTAAGATCATGTCCACTGATCCTATCACCTCCTGGCAAACAGAAGGGGAAGATACTTTCTTGGGCTCTATAATCACTACAGATGGTGACAGCAGCCACGAAATTAAAAGACGCCTGCTTCTTGGGAGGAAAGCGATGACAAATCTAGACAGCATCTTAAAAAGCAGAGACACCACCTTGCTGACAAAGGTCCGCATAGTCAAAGCTATGGTTTTTCCAGTAGTGATGTATGCAAGTGAGAGTTGGACCATAAAGAAGGCTGATCGCCGGATAATTGATGCTTTTGAATTGTGGTGCTGGAGGAGACTTTTGAGAGTCCCCTGGACTGCAAGGAGATCAAACCTATCTGTTCTGAAGAAAATCAACCCTGAGTACTCACTGGAAGGACAGATCTTGAAGCTGAGGCTCCAGTACTTTGCCGTCTCATGAGAAGAGAAGACTCCCTGGAAAAGCCCCTGATGTTGGGAAAGTGTGCACGCAAGAGGAGAAGGGGATGACAGAGGATGAGATGGCTGGACAGTGTCATCAAAGCAACCAACATGAATTTGACCCAGCTCCGGAAGGCAGTGGAAGACAGGAGGGCCTGGCGTGCTCTGGTCCATGGGGTCACAAAGAGTCAGACACAACGACTAAACAACAATAACAAATGCCTTTCAGCATCCACAGTGGAGTCTTGGAACTGATACCCTGTGGATATGAGGGTCCTACTGTACATACCCATTCTCACAGTGAAACTGGAAGGCTACTTCACCATGAAAAAGAGTTACAGTCTATGTCACATCATGACCTTCCACAGCAATACCATACAAAAATTATATAACAATTTTTGCCTTCTCTTACCATTTATGGACAATACAAACTCTCTTTTTGTTTGGCCTGCAATATTACTTGCAACACAGGTATAACTTGCTGTATCACTTAGGTCAGCATTATTGATCTGCAAGTATCTCCCACTAGATAAGATGCGAACACGAGGAGTTGCCTGAGAAGAAAGATTGCACAAGCTCATATTATTTTTCAACAGTTTATGTGGGTTTTTAGGTTTCTCTATCTCTCTTTAGGCTTTTTAGAGTGCCAGAAAAAAACAAATGTACAAACAAGAATGGGGAAACATGAGCAAGGCCTTTTCCTTTTGTGTAAAAATACAAAAATGAAGAAGGCCAGAAGAACCCAAAATTTAAAAAATAAAATAAAATAAAATTTCCACCATGCACATTCTTAGGCTCCACTCTGAGGGCTGAACAACAACCCTACAGTCATCCCAGAAATGCAGAAATGACCATAATTTAGACCATTTTTTGCACATTTCTAAAGACACTTTATATGCCTATTCTCTACCTTATATATGCATTGGACACTACAATCAATTTTGTATTGACAAATCTCAGGAAGCAGATGCAGAGAACATACCTGCAACATCTCTCCATCTTTGAGCCATGTGATTGTGGGAGGAGGCACTGCATCTGATTTGCACTCCAGGATAATCTGCCTATTCTTCAGCACACTGAGATGTTGCGGACTGCTTGTACCAGCAATATTAGGAGGAACTGTCAAATTTTAAAAAGTGCAAAATATACTATATGGTAAATAAAAACTTAATTTACTGGAATAAAATTCTTAAACATTGATTAGCATTCTGACAAATATCCTTTTAACTGCCAAATATTGATTCTCACCTCAAAATTCTTCTAATGCAGTGGTTGCCAACCTTGGGTAACCCAGGTGTTCTGCAGCTCTCAGAAATCCAGGCTAGCACAGTTGGTGGTGAAGGCTTCTGGGAATTGTAGTCCAAGAACACCTGGCTTAACCACTGTTCTTATGGAAGCCCCCAAATAAATTACTTTTGTTGCCAGTAATTCTCAAAAATGAAGATTATACGTTGTGCCTTGTATCTCATGCCACTTTTTGGAGAACCAGTCCATACAGCCATTGGAACATTTTCCAGCCTATCCTGACTTGTTATGTGTACAAACTAACATGGACTGAACCCTAGGTTATAAAAATGTTCAGGAGTTCTTAACCTTCTGACACCACAGGCTGGCACTTCTCCTATGAGGCACAATAAATGAACATTGAGCTATCCAGCAAGCTAAGTCCCTAACACACACACACACACACACACACACACACACACACTCTGCTGGAAACTCAAATACAGTACAGAATTCAGGAAAGTGGCCTTTCGATGAAACAGATGTCTATTTAATATTTGTGCCTCATGGAGCATTCCTAACAATTACAAGTTCTGCTGTCACAGAAATATTTTCTGTTAATCCATAACTGTTTGTGTGAGAGAGTGTGGTGATGCACAAAGAGAGGGTCTAACCTTTTAAATTTAAAAATTATCTCTATCATATTTTTATTATCTTCTGTCTTCTGAAGAGATAGGAGGGAGATAAGAGTGCAAAGGGAAAAAGTTGAAAAGGGTAGTCACGGTTTCATAGACAGACGCTCAGAAGCAGGTGGGTGAAGATTGCATAATTGAGCTTATTGCTCCTTCCAAATTATTCTTACCATGTACTCTCACTAAATATTCTTTATCATCATCTCCTGCAGGGCTAGAAGCCAAACATGTATATCTTCCAGTATCTTCCACCTGCAGGACAAACAGCCAGAGTTAAAAACAAAACTCAACCAAATCAAATTAAATGGAGGATAAATTCCAAAATGGTAGTAATCCCATTTGACTCTAGTAGTCATCCAATTAATAGTGAGTTGTGCTTCTGTTACCTGAGCACTGGAAAATCGAAGGACCTCTCCTCCTCTTAGGATACGAATATCATCAGTTTGGGGCACTGGCCGCCCATCCTTCATCCACATGATCTTGGGAACTGGAATCCCATCAGAAATACACCAAAGCTCTAAGGGGTTGTTAACGACTATTGAAATCTCTTCAGGTTGATCTGATCCATTAATACGTGGGGGTTCTGAAGGAGATGGCAAAATGTCCGCAATTTTATAACAGAACGAAACAAAATACCGGGAAAAAATCAGGTATTCATTTGGTATGAGACAGGCACAAGAAGCCACTAGGGAGAAACAATTCGCACACTGGAACTCACCTCCTGCCACTTCTACCTTGTTAGCTACAAACAGTGAAAGCAAATGACCAGGTGCCATATTGGTGTTGTTATTACATTTATGCCCTGACCCTTTTCACTACTACAAAGTAGTGCTCAGAGTGGCCTACAATTTTCATAAACCAATAAAAGCAAGTAAAACAGATGTAACTGTAAAATCACTGGAATCCAATAAAGCAATGTGTAGCCTGTATAATTAAAAAATTGTAAACCGCCCGGAGAGTGCTTGTAGCGCTATGGGGCGGTATATAAGTCCAATAAATAAATAAATAAATAAATAAATAAATAAATAAATAAATAAATAAATAAATAAATAAATAAATAAATAAATAGACCCTCTCTTTGTGCATCACCTAATTTTAGTACACACTCATTCAAAACTGTTGATCTTCTTAAGATCTTAATGTCCAGAAAGGTTCATAATGAGATAGATGATCCCTTAAACAGCCAACTCCCAAGGGCTCTAAATGTTGGAAACAACACTTTGAATTGGGTCCAGTTAGAGCAACTGGCAACCAAGGCAGGTATTTCAATATCAGGGTTACATAATCATGATATGGTGCACTGGAGCCTCGTGGCACAGTGGTTAAACCTCCATCCTACTGAGGTCAATAAATGGAGTACTCAGCTTGTGGGGACAGGGGGGATGTATACCCTGCATTATTAAACTGTAAACCACCCAGAGAGAGCTCTGAACACTATGGGCGGTATATAAACAGCATGTTTTGCTTTGCTTTACTCAGTGCATATTGCACCAGCTGAAGATCTCAGACCTCTTCAATTGTAGAATAACCTAGAACTGATTGCCAGTAGTCAAGCCAAACTGCAACGAAGACATAGATACCTATTGCTAAATCAGATAGGTTGAGGAAGGTCATCCTAGTACATTAAGCAGAGTTCTGTGAAACAGTCCTTGCTGATGTTGCCAGCTGACCTACTGGGGAAGCACAGGCTGAATCCTAGTTCCTGAGTCTGACTTTCTACTGAACAGCAACACCTCCATCTTGCCATGATTTAATTTAGTTCATTTATCTTCAACCATTCTACATAGTACCACATGGAAACCTGTAGCCACCATTCAGGCTTTTCCATGTTCCCTTGCAGTTCAATACCTGGCTAGAGCACCGATTCTACCACATCAAATGTTTTACAAGCAGAAATTATGAGATATATAACCACCTATTTAGACTTCCAGTTTTCATGGATATCCTTGTGATAACTTCTGACTAGCCAAGCTCATGGTCTTTAAATAATTGCATATTTAAATATTGAAAATTCTTACCTAGAACTTTAAGATTAAAGTGCTTGTTGACTTCTCCAGCTTCATTAGATGCTATACAGGTATATCGACCTGTATCATCACTCTCTGATTTGGCCATGTGAAGACCCATATCTTGGTTTTCCAAAGTCACATGAGAACCAAGGATGAAAGATTGGCCATCTTTAAGCCATGACATACGAGGTGCTGGGATTCCATCAGCCAAACAAACCAAAGCCACTGGATTCCCTTTTATAACCGTTATTTCTTCTGTTTCTCCACTACTTTCTATGCTTGGTGGTACTGCAGGAAAATATCAAGAGGATCATTTATAGAATTAGATGAACACAAAATCTGAAAAATGGAACTTATTTTAACTGGACTGCTATTGCATATTTTTGCTATGTGCAGTAACCTTCCATTAGGCATGGGGTTTTCTGCCATCCCACAATATTTGGTCAAAAAAGTTCTATGAAGGTTGGTACTTCTATGCCACTAGAATTATATAAAACTAGCACATGAGATATAAATACATTACATTTCCCCTAAATATCTAATATATTCCAGACTGCACAGATTAATGTTCCTTATACAGAGAATGAAGCTACATAAATTTCTACCATCCATGCATCCATGCATCCATGCATCCATGCATCCTTCCTTCCTTCCTTCCTTCCTTCCTTCCTTCCTTCCTTCCTTCCTTCCTTCCTTCCTTCCATCCATCCATCCATCCATCCATCCATCCATCCATCCATCCATCCATCCATCCATCCATCCATCCATCCATCCATCCATGTATTTAGTTAGTTAGTTAGTTAGTTAGTTAGTTAGTTAGTTAGTTAGTTAGTTAGTTAGTTAGTTAGTTAGTTAGTTAGTTAGTTAGTTAGTTAGTTAGTTAGTTAGTTAGTTAGTTAGTTAGTTAGTTAGTTAGTTAGTTATACCCCACCCATTTAGACCCAAGTCTACTCTGGACAGCTAACAATAAAAAATAGCATAAAACAAATATAATAAAATAGAGAACAACAATAGTACAGTAATATCATTCAAGATGGGGAAAAGATAAAAACAATCAAGTGATGACAGGAGGAAAAGCCTGCCTAAAGAGTCAGGTCTTAAGTTGGCTCTTAAAAACACCCAGCAAGGGAGCCAGACAGATCTCTGAAGGGAGACTGTTCCAAAGGCGAGGGGCCACTGCTAAGAAGGATCAGTTTCTTGTTCTTTCTCTCCAGGCCCCATGTAGAGCGCATTGCAGTGGTCTAATTTCGAGATTACAAGCACATGGACCAAAGTGGTGAGCACCCCAACCTCAAGATAGGGATGCAGCTGGGCAATCCGCCACAGATGGAAAAAGGTGGAGTGGACCACTGACACCACCTGAGTTTCCATGGTGAGCACCCAATCCAGATGGACCCCAAGCTGCGAACCTGTCTTCGCGGTGAGAGTCACTCCCCCAAAAGAGAGGGAGTTTCCCAAACCACCAATGGAGGGGCCACCCACCCTTGGGACCTCCATCTTGTCCAGGTTCAGATTTAGAGCATATAATTAAATATGTAGCAAATTTACAACAATGTCCACTCCACTGGGTGAGGAGCTGCCGCAGCGGCGCATTTTGTCCACCCGCCTGGAGATCAGTATCACAGCATAATGACACTGTTCTCAGGGTGGGGGGATGGGCAGAGGCTTTAAGAGCCAGCATCCCTCTCACTCTGCCTCTTCTTCAATCAGCTGAGCAAGAGGGAAGCCACACAGCTCTGAGGAAAGCAGTTTGGCTTTCCTTGCACGTAGCTTGGCTCTGGAGGCTTTTTTCGGGTTGTAACAGTGCAGCCCACAGTTGGATTTTGTTTAAAATATTGCTTATGTGCATCTGGATAGGGAACCCTTCCTGAATTTAAAATAAGAGGGAAAGCTAAGTTGAAAATAATAATAATTAATATAATAATAATAAAGTACAATTGGGAAGAAATCCGTTAATTTGAGAAGCAGCCTCCAATGGGTGTGTGTGTGTGAATTAAGCACTGGAAAAATTAATTGAAGCATGAGAGGGGGATAGAAAAGAAAAGGGGGAGCGATTGAAAAGGAAAAAATGGGAAAGTTAAATAATTAAATAAATAAAAATAAATAAATAAACAAATCAAACATATATATGTATATGTAAATTGGCAAATTATATGTATTGTGTGTATACCGAGATATATTGGTGGATTTGTTTTTTAAAAAAAGCAAGCAGCCATTTTTGAGGCATACTGCCTCCTTTTGGGCTCAAATGGTTGCTGCAAATCAGTATATATTAGAGATAGGCTACATGAAGCCAAAAAAGGGCCAAGGTTTTGCTAAAAGCAAACAGTCTGCAAAATGAAAAGCCCCTACAAATCCATCCCCAGTGGATCTGAGGATGAGGAGTGGCCAGACTAGAGTGCCATACTGGCAAAGTTGAGCAAACTAGAAAGGTAAAGGGCAATGGCTAGGAATGTGGCTAGTACCACTACACCGAGGTTGCGTAGGGAATCCAAGGCATGCAGTGTAAGCAGCCCCTTATCTCCAAGAAGATTTATGGGGGTGCCGGAAATTGGGACGAGTACGAAATCCAGACAAACCTCTAACTGCTGAGCAGAGCCACTTAGATCTCAGCCAGGTTCTGTCTAAATTTTCTTCCTCAGAAAGCCAATCTCCTTATTAAGAAAGCAAGACACACAGACACATCCTTGAGCTATACTCAGAATAATCTGGCTCTGGAACTTAGAGTAGCAAACACACGTGGCCAATTAGACATTCAGCCAGTCTGTGCAAGAACTAACACCTGCAGATTAAATCATTACTGCTTTATTGAAAAGAATTGCTTTAGAAAAGAATTCAGTTGATAGTAAAATAGTTTAGTAGGTACATTTTCATTCAATACCAACGGAACACTCCACTCCCCCCACTCCAGCTAAAAAAATAAAGAAATGAAACTATGCTAACTAATATAAAGGGTAACATAGTCCATCTCACGTGTCTTGGGTCTTCAAAGGCTGATGCTAGATGAAAACCAGTCCATGGTAGGAAAAATAGTCCATTAAGGGAAAAGCACGTGTCTGCCCCTTTCTCAGGCAAACTCCATCTTCTTCTTCTCTTCACTCTTCCTTCTTCTTCCCAGAATGCCCCCTGGGTCTTGTTGTCCCGCCTAACTTTCTCATGGAGCTTCAGGTGTTATCATTCTTTGTGGCAGAATTATTTTGACTACGAAAGTCTCTGCTCTCTACTCATCTTAGCAACGAGATAACCAGAGAGCGAAGCTTCTCTGAAACAGCATGTAAAACTTTCCTACTACAGAACAGACTTTAAATCAAAATGGATGCTATTGGGACAATCTTAGGACTACATATCCCATTCTAATACACATAAAAACACAAATCATCACATGCCCCCCCGATTATCGTTAAAATTCAGAGCAGTTAATCTGATCTAATTTTAAGAAATCAAGTAAAAGTAACTAAAAAGTAATTGAAAGTAATTAACTGGTTACATCTCAAAATTCAACTACAGATTAACTATTACAATACTGAAACATAGCACACTGTTGAATACATTGTTTCAACGTTCAGGTTCATAAGAATCTTCACAGTACATTCTAGAAAGACCATCTGCCACTACATTCAATTTTCCAGGAATGTGTTGAACTTCAAAATCAAAATCTTGCAATGCTAGACTCCATCTCAACAATTTTTGGTTGTGAGATTTCATCTTCTGTAACCAAACTAAAGCTCTGTGATCTGTTTGGAGTGTAAACTTACGCCCCCATAGGTAAGGTCTAATAAATTGAGAGACCAAAATATAGAAAGAGCTTCTTTTTCAGGTACTGCGTAATTTCTCTCTCTATCCAAGAGTTTTCTAGAGAAGTATGAGATAGGGTAAAGATTCCCATCTTCTCCTTGCTGTAACAATACGGCTCCAAGTCCTAATTCAGAGGCATCTGTTTGTAAAATGAATGGTTTGTCAAAATCAGGGGATTTCAGTATAGGTGCATCCATAATCTTAGCTTTTAAAGCATCAAAGGCACCTTGACACTCTGGTGTCCACTTTACCTTGACAGGCTGTCTCTTCTTAGTGAGCTCTGTCAGAGGTGAAGCCAAATGACTGAAATCAGGAATGAATTTTCTGTAGTAGCCGACTAGGCCCAAAAACGAGCGTACCTGTTTCTTAGTTTTTGGAATAGGCCAATCATTAATAGATTGTACTTTAGCTTGCAAAGTCTGAATTTCTCCTTGCCCAATCAAATGACCTAAGTACATGACTTTTCCTTGCATCCATTGACATTTGCTGGCTTTGACTGTCAGTCCTGCTTGCTGAAGTCTGGACAAAACAGTTTCAATGTGAGACATGTGAGAATCAAAATCAGAACTGAAAATGGCAACATCATCAAGATAAGCACTTGCAAAAGGTAAACCTTGTAAAAGTTTGTCTATCATCCTTTGAAATGACGCACCGGCATTCTTCAAACCAAATGGTAATCTGCGGAAACGGAAAGTTCCCATGTGCGTGATGAAAGCGGTCTTATCTCGTGAATCTTCAGCCAAATCTAACTGCCAATATGCATTCTTTAGATCGAGAATGCTGATAAACTTAGCCTTTGAAAGATGTTCAATTAAATCATCCATTCTAGGCAATGGGTATGGATCTGGAACAGTAACACTGTTTAACTTTCTGTAATCAACACAAAATCTTACTTCCTCGAGAATTTCACCCAAAGCGTTACGTTTTGGCACCAGAACCACTGGAGAAGCCCAAGGGGAGAATGACGGTTCAATCACCCCCAAAGATAACATCTTTTGTATCTCTTGTTCAATTTGGATAGCATGATTACCAATTGCTCTATATGGGCTAGACCGTATGGGCTGGGCATTGTTCTCAGTAGTTATCACATGACTGATCAATTTGGTGTAACCTGGTTTATCTGAAAACACATCTTGGTATTGTTCTAAAATTTGAAACAACCTTTCTTTCTGATCAACGGTACCTGTTAAAACAAGATTATCAGACCATGTACCTGCATCTTGCAATTCAGACAACATATCAATAGGTTCATTTGCAGCATGAAAATATTCAGCATGACATTGAAAAACCATTGCAGATCTATCTTTGTACAGTTTCAAACTATTGACATGGTAAAGAACAGGTTTCTTAGTAGAATCCAACATTTTGACAAGATAATTGACATTTCCCAATTTTTGAACAATTTCACCTGGACCTTCCCAGACAACTTCTAACTTAGAAGGTCTGAGTGGGTTCAGAACAAGTACCAAATCACCCACAGAAAATTCCCTGTGTCTGGATCTCTTGTCGTGGAAGAACTTCTGACTTGCTTGAGCGTCCAACAAATTGTCTCTGGCCAACTCTTGGACAGCCAAGAGTTTCTCTTGAAGTTTTCTAACAAAATCAGCAACTGGCACAGTACTACTTTTAACCACTCCTTCCCAATCGGATTTTAGGAAGTCCAATGGTCCTTGTAGATTTCTTCCAAACACCACCTCACTTGGAGAAAAGCCACCTAGTGAAGAATGAGCTGAGCTACGGTAAGCAAACAAAGCAAAAGGCAATAGCTCATCCCAAATGTTTCCATATTCTTGGGTCAAAGTTTTAATCATCCTAAGCAAAGTTTGTTGACCTCTTTCCACCATACCATGAGATTGAGGATGATGGGCCGTGCTAAAACTGATGGTTATTCCACTTATCTCGCAGATCTTACGCATAAGTTCACTTGTAAAGGCTCCTGCTTGATCACAAATTATTTTGGATGGTACTCCAATACGCGAGCACAAGTCCACGATGATTCTAGCTATGGTTGTAGCTGTCAGGTTGCTAATAGCGTAGGCCTCGATCCACCTACTGGCAGAACAGATGAAAGAAATGAAGTATTTCTTCTTAGATTTAGTAGGAACAAAAGGTCCTAGCACATCCATTTGCAAACACTGGAACACTTGGTCAGGAATTTCCATAATCTGCATTTCGGCCTTTACCTTGTCAGTTTGATGGCCTGTGCGTTGGCAATAGTCACAAGAACTGACATAGTCCTTTACGGTTTTTGAAATACCAGGCCAGTAAAAATGTTGAGAAATCCTCTTTAGGGTTTTTTGTATTCCCTGGTGCCCACTACTCGGATGGTCATGAGCCATTTCTAGTATTCTCAGTCTATATTCAGTAGGCACGACTAACTGTTGAACAGGTTGGGCATCCAAGTTGGATTTGGGGAAATATTCTCTGTACAAAAGTCCATTTTCTCCCCACAGGAAACTAACTTGCTGATGCGCAGGACGTTCAGCATAGTTGTCTGCTTGTGACCTCAAAGAAGCTAGAGAGGGATCATTAAGTTGCTTCAGTCTAAAGTCCTCTGATCCCTTAGGTATCACCTCCTCTATTGTAGTTTCAGTTGTAGCTGCATTATCAGGTTCGGTCACAAGAGGCTGCTGTTGGGTAAGGTCTCCATCTGAGCTATCCTCAGTGGATTCCTGCTCCCGTTCAGGATTATGCATCTCCCTACTTTGAGAACGTGTAACTACCGACATCGAAGTTGCATTTTGACTCTGCATGTGATCCAAAAAAGCAAGATTATTTCCAAGAAGAAAATCAGGTTTTCCCTCATGGGTTAAAATATGTTTTGCCCCTGACCAGGACTTATAGGAAATTTTGACATAAGCTAGAGGAATGAAACGCTGATCAGTCTCTATAGATCCATAAGTTTTTACTGGACACCTCAGGTTGTTCAAGATCAAGGTGGGGGTCTAGAAAATGTTTGCTTATCGAAGAAATGTCGGCACCCGAGTCACGAAAAGCACTTAAAGCCATATCACCTCCAGGTGTGTGAAGAAAAACCACCTCAGAAAATGTGCGGGTTGCCCAGTCCCTTTGCGCAGTTGGTACTATGCAATCAGGATCCATAACAGAAAACCTCTCTCCTGATGCAGTCTCTTTTACAATTTCTGAGGAAATTGAAGCAATTTGTAAGTCCAAAACTCTAGGCACATATTGGTTTACTGCTGCCTGCATTCCACTGGCTTGCGAAGGGGTTACAGTTAAGTTAACTCCTTCCTGACTCTGTGAAGGCACAATGCTTGACTGGTGAGGCACAGAAACTGCATTACTGGCAGCTGGCACTTGCTGAGTTCCTGCTGGCACAGAACTTACATACGCCATCTTGGGTGTGCCTGCTTTAGATCTGCGTGGAGCTGGCACAGGTGTTTTTCTAGCTGGCTCCTTAACTTGGCTAGCTGGCATATTCAACCTTGGGCAATCTCGTCGCAGATGAGAGCCACCACATTCAAAACATTTAAGAGGCGTTTTACTCTGGCTAGGAGCTAGGCTCCTGCGTTGCTCAAATGAACTTTGCCTGGGCTCTTGAGGAAAAGACTTTCTAAATTCAGGCTGACTCTGTCTCTTAGGGACTACTGGTGTAGTCTTTGCCCTAACAGCAGGTTCATGAGTTTTAAAGGAGAGAATTTCATCAGTCTTTAAAGCAAGGGTTTGCAAGTCTTTGTATCCTCTCTCCAACAAAGTACTCCTTATTTCTGAAGGCACTAAATTAAGAAAATGCTCCATGTACAACACAGTTCTTAAATCCTCAAAAGTACTGGCGCCCAAGGAACTCAACCACTGATCACCTAGATGTTCTATTTTGTCAGCTAGTGCAGAATAACACTCATTAGGCTGCTTTTTCAGTTTTCTAAAGTTCTGCCTCAGTATTTCCGAAGTGAAACCAAATTTTCTCTTTACCACCTCTTTAAAAGTAGGCCAGTCAGGGTCCTCATCAGATAATTTGGCTACCAAGTTGGCAAGTTGCCCAGAACACTGAGTACGCAGTAGCTTGAGGTGCCAGGCCTCCGGTATCTTAAGATCTCGACACGCTTGTTCAAATATCGATAAAAACGATAATATATCATCGCCATCATGGTAGTAAGGTAGATTGCTTCTATCAACACTGGCTATTGAGTTCTTAAACTCCTCTTTTTCCTTCAGCTCATTAACCAAACGCTCCACCTTTGCCTCTCTGTACTGCTTCAATAACTCATCAGCAATGCTCTGATTACGAATAGTTTGAGTGTGACAAGCAACAAAATCAGCAAACATCATTGTTAACTTATCCACTGGTGATAGACTCTTGTTAGGATCAGGGCCCTCAGCACCAGCTGCTGCTGCTGCTGCTGCTCCTGCTGTCCCATCAGAAATGTTTCTGACTGGCACTCCCTTCCTTACTGGAGTGCTGGCACTCGCCATTTCCTCTGCCTGATCCATCTGTTGCAACTTAGTCCAAGTCTGATCTGAATCAGATCCAAGTAGATCCTGGACGTCCTGTGCTGGGAGTTTAGCCATTATATTTCCCTTTTGTAATTCCCTTCTCAGTTGTGAAGAACCATAAGTAATCCTTTGCTTAGCTCCACTTTGAGTCAAGACGTCGTGCTCAAGAGCCTCCAAAAGCTCTTGGTGCCAGGGCTTCGTATCTGTACTAACCAAAGGCAGCTTAGCAGATGCACCACCAATCTTAACTTTTCTCTGAGTCACAAACAGCTCTCCAGGCAACTCCAAAAATTCTTCTCCTGCTAAGTGTTGCTCCATACAAGCTGCAACTAATGCAAACGCCACTCTGACTCAAAAGGAAAAATCTCTCCCTGCCCATGTAGCCGAAACTGTAGGGCGAGGTCAAAACCATAAAACACTCTGGCAGGAGACAGCCCTAAACTGGAGCTTCAGAAGGGCGACCGTTTACTTGCATGAAAATGCCCACTCATTAAACAGCCCAATTACATAACCAAAGCATTAGTTCTTACAGACTTGGCTTAAAGCTAAGTCTTTTCATTAAGACCCTTAGCTTAAAAGAAAAAACAATTTGGCTAATTTATAGCTCTTCAAAGTAAATAGCGTGGAGGAAACCCCTTTGCCAAAGCTTGGGAGTTTCATCTGTGAAAAGCACATGCATCGAGATGCTTGCTGCTTTCAACTTAAGCCAAAGTAAACACAATAAATCAAAGCCCGTGTTTCGTGTCACCGCTGCCACCATGTAAGCAGCCCCTTATCTCCAAGAAGATTTATGGGGGTGCCGGAAATTGGGACGAGTACGAAATCCAGACAAACCTCTAACTGCTGAGCAGAGCCACTTAGATCTCAGCCAGGTTCTGTCTAAATTTTCTTCCTCAGAAAGCCAATCTCCTTATTAAGAAAGCAAGACACACAGACACATCCTTGAGCTATACTCAGAATAATCTGGCTCTGGAACTTAGAGTAGCAAACACACGTGGCCAATTAGACATTCAGCCAGTCTGTGCAAGAACTAACACCTGCAGATTAAATCATTACTGCTTTATTGAAAAGAATTGCTTTAGAAAAGAATTCAGTTGATAGTAAAATAGTTTAGTAGGTACATTTTCATTCAATACCAACGGAACACTCCACTCCCCCCACTCCAGCTAAAAAAATAAAGAAATGAAACTATGCTAACTAATATAAAGGGTAACATAGTCCATCTCACGTGTCTTGGGTCTTCAAAGGCTGATGCTAGATGAAAACCAGTCCATGGTAGGAAAAATAGTCCATTAAGGGAAAAGCACGTGTCTGCCCCTTTCTCAGGCAAACTCCATCTTCTTCTTCTCTTCACTCTTCCTTCTTCTTCCCAGAATGCCCCCTGGGTCTTGTTGTCCCGCCTAACTTTCTCATGGAGCTTCAGGTGTTATCATTCTTTGTGGCAGAATTATTTTGACTACGAAAGTCTCTGCTCTCTACTCATCTTAGCAACGAGATAACCAGAGAGCGAAGCTTCTCTGAAACAGCATGTAAAACTTTCCTACTACAGAACAGACTTTAAATCAAAATGGATGCTATTGGGACAATCTTAGGACTACATATCCCATTCTAATACACATAAAAACACAAATCATCACATGCAGGATGGCAGAATTGTGACAGTTGGGTGATGTAATGTTGTCACGCATTGCTCATTTAGAGAAAGAAACTGCTGCTGCTGCAAGAGTGTCTTTGGCAGAAGGAGGGACTGGGGGCCAGCGGCCCAACTGTCCTGATACGGAAGTGGACATGAGGTTCGAGCCTCAGGCCATTGAGAACACTCAGATGGGCAAGCCAGTTGAAGAAGAGCAGACTTGCCAAGATGTAAAGATGCTAGCAGACAGGCAGGCCAAGGTTGACTGCGCCACAGCAGGACCTAGCCAGCAGGCATCAGAGGTGCCTTCCATCAATGCTGCAGTGTCTGCATTGCCATTAGCCGGTGAGTTGGCAACCTCATCACGCATGACACACACAGAAGGAATATGGCCTTGGGGGGATGTTACCCCATCTGTGTTTTCTCAGATGACTGCTGGTTTAATGCCTTGCAGCATTGGGAGGGGTTAACCTGTGTTGGGAGTGCCTGTACTGGCTTCAAAGCCTTGGACAGCACCTTACCCACACTGGTCCTTTCCTAGTTAGACACCAGGTTTTGTTGAAGGATTTTGACAATTCAGTCACCCCACGATACCAAACACTAGATATTACTTTGTGTCTAGGAGCGTCCTTCCATACGGTGATCAATCATTGCCATTGGGTGATCACCTTCTCCCAGCTACAATAGAGAAGATTTAAAGAGACAATTACGTGGATGTATTCGAACTCTTGAACAGAGAAATGGAAGAAAAGAAAGGGGCCAAAGAAGAGGAAGAAAAAGAGATTTAAGGGAAAAAAGCCAGAGAGATGTTGGATGAACTGGTTTCCAGGGTTTTTTTTTTTTTTTTTTTTTGGATATATGCAGGAACAATAGTCAAGGCATACCCTTCAGGGGCAATTAATACAATACATAGCCCTGATATATAGGGCAGGTGTGGTTGCTTTATGATGAGGGATTCCATATGAGAGCAGCGATACATCCCAAAATGTGCTGGGATGTGCATCACCACAGCTTGTGGTTACAGTTAACGATCCCTTCTCATCCCAATCTGGGCGACTGTTTTGACAGCGGACATTTGATTCAGAGGAACAACAGTTACAATACCTCTCGTGCTCCAGTGGGCCAGGTGGTTCAACCACACCTGGTTTGCTGGGAATTTAACACAAAGGGGTGCAACTAGAAACCATGTTGATTTTGTCACCAGTGCTTCATATGTGGAGTGCCCCATGGTAGAGACTGAAACAGAGATGCAACTCTTTATTTGCAGGAGGAATTCACATTTGGTTTCAGGATCCCTGTGCAGGGTGTTAGGCGGCTACCATGGCAAACAATTTGAAATCAGTGAAGGGTATGGAAGATGTACTTAGAGAAAAGATTAAGAAAGAAGTCTCCAAGGGACGGGTGGCTGTACCTTTTTCCAAGCCACTGGTACCAAATTTGAGAGTCTCCCCATTGGGAGTGGCCCCTAAAAAAAAGTACCGGGCAAGTTTTGCTTCATTCATCATTTCTCCTATCCAGTTGAGGAATCAGTTAATGACAAGATCCCCCAGGAGTTATGCACAGTCCATTATACTTCATTTGATGCTGCCATTCGAATGGTTAGATCCTGTGGCAATGGGGCAGAGCTCATGAAGTCAGACATTAAATCGGCATTTTGCTTATTTTCTATTCTCCCAGATGATTTTGAGCTACTAGGTCTTCAATTTGAAGGGTTATATAATGGCATTGCCAACGGGGTGTTCCATTTCTTGTGCTGTGTTTGAGCACTTCAGCTGATTTTTGGAGTGGATGCTTAGGCACAGGGTGGGGCTTTCCCAGGTCATGAGTGGGCTAACAAAACCACACCACAGATGGTGTATTTCAGCTGGAATGAAAGAGGACTTGCTAATCTGGTTAAAGTTCTTAGATAGTTTTAGTGGAATTTCTTTTTGGAGGGAAGATGTGCGCTTAGGCTGCTGGGTCAACAGGATACGTTATTTACTTTAGAGGTCGATGGAGTGCCGGCCCACGGCTGATGGAATGGCGTGACTCCAAAGTCACCCATGATCTAATATTTTTGGAGTTCTTCCCAATAGTGGGAGCACTACGGCTTTGGGTGGACATATGGGCCAATTCTGTGGTCACTTTTTGGTGTGACAATATGGCTGTGGGCCATGTGGTAAATACCCTTACATCAAGATCCCAGAGGGTGATGAGATTGGTGAGAGCATTCGCCCTACGTTGTTTGAGTTATAACATTGTATTCCAGGCTCGTCATGTGCCTGGTGTAAATAATGAGCTGGCTGACGTCCTGTCCCGTCAACAGATTGACCGGTTCAGGGCATTGGTACCAGGAGCTCAGGCTCGACCGCATGAGGTATGGAGCATTGGAGGATTGAAGCCAACAGGGCAATCAGTTTAGCAATCACTCCCAGTACTAGATGCAGCTATGCAGCTACTTGTGAAGAATTTTTTACATTTTGCAAAATGGAAGATCTGGGTAGACCTTTGCCTATGACAGTGGACCATTTTCAGCAATTTGGAATCAATCTTCATTGCAAAGGTTTGGCTACACGGACAATTCAAGGGAGGCTGACAGCTCTGGCCTTTTATGCAAAGGTGCAAAGGTGTCTAGATATGGAAGTGATTTTCAAATTAGAAAGATGATTGAGGGTTAGAATAATGAAAGAGGTAGACAGGAAGATAGATGTACTCCCATGCCCCCAAAAATCCTGGTTCAACTAGGTCACGTTTGGGCTGTAGTGTGCAGTGACCAATACAAGGCCAAATTATTTAGAGCAGCTATGTTGTGTGCATTTTGGGGGGCATTTAGAGTGAGTGAGTTAGTAAGGGTGTCAAAAGCAGACAAGTCAAAAACGTGTTACAGATGGACAACTTGTTCCATCTTCGCCATTCTAAGATAGATGAGTTAGGAAAAGGTAAAGTGATAAGTTTAGGGTGTTGTTCAGTTCGGGACTTATGCCCGGTTATGGCCATTTCCAAATATGCTGAGTTATGTGGGACCTTGGCAGGAGATCTATTTTGCCACAGAGACCATACACCCCGGACAAGATACCAACTTTGGACAGTTACCTCCAAGTGGCTTCTGGAAGCGGGAATAGTTGGATGGAAATTTGGTACCCACTCTTTTTGCATAGGAGCAGCCTCCACAGTAGCAGCTTTAGGATATGGGGAGGAGCAGATAAAAAAGATGGGAAGGTGGCCTTCACACAGGTTCAAGACATATGTAAGTTCTCTGCCACAATAGATGCTTGTGTTTGTTCTTTTCAGTTTTCAAGTTGGCTACAGCACGGTTGAGAGTTGTTTTGTATGGTCAGAGTTACATACATTGAGCAGGGAAGTACACTTTGCAGACCACTTGGGGCTATAATTTAGGCCTGGATGAGCAAGCCACGTTGGAATGGAGGAAACGGAGAGGTATGCTCTGGGGTGGTTTCTTGGAACTGGCATCCCAGGGTACTCCGGATGTGCCTCCTGATATACTGGTTGTTCACCTGGGAGGAAATGACTTGACTCTAAGGATGGGCAAATCACTTGTACTACAGGTGATCAATAATTTGCAAGCCATTAAGGCCAAGTTTCCTACAACAAAACTAATTTGGTCAAATATGATACCAAGGATGGTATGGCAGGCCGTTCATGACCCTGGGTGCATTGACCGTGCATGCAGCGATCTTAACCAGGAAATACGCAGAGCCATGCGAGCTGGACTGGGGTGAGTGATAAGGCACCCTGATATAAGTGTTAGTCAACCAGAGTTACACAGGAGTGATGGAGTTCACTTCTCCAATAAAGGACTGGACATTTTTCTGCAGAATCTACAAGGGGGCCTATGGGCCGAATTTTTCGGCTGTTATGGCGGGCCAGGGGCATACAAATAACCCTATGCCAGGGTGGGTAGTGCAAGGAAAAGAGTTGTGGTGAGTTCCTGGAGGACACATGATGGAAAAAACTTCCCATCTCCCTGTTTGGTGGAGCCAGCAGGACTCTGAGGGAGTTGGCCTTTATTAAGGGGACCTCCCGGGCAGCAGTTCACCTAGGGTCATGAGGCTCGGTGGGCTGACACAGTGGGAGGTACCCCTAGCTCAGGGCACCTGAACACATGTTGGATGGAAGACAGCATGATTCAGAAATAGGAACCTGCCCTGCTTTTGAATCTGGAGGTAAAGGATAAAACGGATTTGGACAAACATCGCACTACCTTAGGCCCCCTTGTAGATGGGCAATTTAGTTTAAACAGTTAATAAAGTTGTGGCCCACGTTTTCACCCAACAATCTGCATTGTCTCTTTATTTCTGGGCCAGGTGGGTAAAATCATATACATGCTGTATTTATAGCACAATCCTATGCATGTCTTTTCAGGTCAGTGGATTTTCTCCCAGAAAACCAGAGGAGGATTGAACCTTTGAGTCATGAGACTGTTTCATTTTACAGTACATAGAGAGGCTTACCATAAATCTGAAGGCTGTGGTGCTTATTGTCCACACCAGCTCTGTTGGAGGCTACACATGTATACATGCCAACATCAGCTATCTGTGCTCTTACAATTCTGGAAAGAACACAAACCATGAATGTTCAGATGTCACAATATGGAATACACTCTTCTGTCTGATGTCTAGTATCTTCTGGTTTCCCAGCCTAATGCCATTTTGATTTAGATTATGAGACCTTTATGCGTGCATGAAATCTGTGAGTGAGAACATATCAGTAGGGCCTGTTCTAGATTTCAACAGCTTCCCATGAACATTGAGTCCCAACAACTGAAACACTATTTACTGCATGCACTACCTATGGAATGTTCTGCTAGCACCTGCTTTGAAGTATTCCAGTGCCAGCTGAAGAACCTGTTTTTCAATCCTTCTAACATTTGTGAGGCTCTTGATGTTTCATTTTATTCTCCTGTTTCATTCTTGTGCAGAATTACTGCTGTCTAGAGTTTGTAAATCCAGAAATGCTTATATTCAAGGAAAGTGCAAATTTTGAAGGGAGAAGATGGTTTTGATCAGAGCCACTGCCTATGTTGGCTGGGAGATTCTGGGAACTGTAGTTCAAAAAGTATATTTTTCCAAATTCTGGTTGCAACTTACATGAATGGGCCTTTCCTCCTATGAAAGGCTGAACATGTTCCTTTAAATACAATGTTCAGTACAGGTGGAATGCGTGATCCATTCATGCCCCGGGTGGCAATGGGAGATAAACCATTCCTGGATGGGTCCTTCTCTGCAGACAGAGAAGCTGGCTGTATCAGCAGGAGGCACCTCAGCCCTCCTTTCTAGGAAGAAAATCCTTTCTATTTAGACAGTTACCAGAGTATGTCGTCTGCAGTTGGGCAAAAGAAGGTGGCTGGGATGGGGTTTTCCTAGAAGACAGTAACCTGCAGGTTGGCTTTAAGAAGTAGCCTACACTTCAAAACCTATTAGCTTTAAGCCTAGAAGAAAAGTGAATAGGTTCGTGTAATTTGGAGAACCTCCGAGTTGGCATAGCAAAGGTACTGTGGATGTTGGATTTCTTTTTTTCTTATGGCTAATACAGTTTCCTTTTGATTATTTATTCATTCATTCATTTATGTAGATAGATTTGGTATCATCTATTAGAGAACTAGCTAATCCCAGCCATTACCCCTGACCTGGGAATTTTGCAGGACATCTGAAACAGACTATAAAGGAGGCACAACTGAAATCACTTTGTGTACTTTTATCTCTGAAAACAGGTCTGGAACTGGCCAGTATCTGAACGAAAGATTGTCCAAGAGGGACAACTGCAACATTCAAAGTGCATGGGATACCATGGTTGAAAAGCGGTACCATCTCCAAAGAGGTTAAACCCATCCACTCCAAGCAAACAGTTTTGCCTGTTGCTTTTGTTTCTTTAGATTGGCGGAGATTTCAGTCCAGAATGAACCAGAACTTAAAACCTTACCTGAGAATCTGTCCAGCCGACAGTAACCTGATATGTGAAGATATGGAAAGAGGGAGTCCATTCTTCAACCAATTGATCTGTGGTGGTGGAGTGCCCACAGCTTGGCATTCAATGTTTATGGAAGTGTCCAGTAAAGTTGTTAGAGCCTCAGGTTCTTCTTTATTGTTAGTGATAGTTGGTGGAACTAGATTTTGTAGCCAAAGGGGATAAAATGGTTATTTACTTACAGAATTTCACATCCTTCTTTTCGAATAAATACTCAAGGTGGGCTTATAATCAAAGCATCAGAGAATGAAAACAACAACAAAAATATCAGCAGAACCACAAAGTGATTTATACGGTTTGTCAAAATATTATGCCAGAGCAGAAGAAAAAAGGATAGTTGAAAGGCATGTTTTTTGCATCATAACTCAAAAAATCAGGAAATGGCCCAATATATGGGTAAACTGGGTAAACTTACGCACACATAAACCAGGTGAAACCTGCTTGGAGATCATGCCTGGCCAAAAAGCAAAAAAATCAATAATTTTACGGCTTAAATGAGTGAGTTGCTAAATATTCTCCTTTATTGTAAAAAAATCTTCTTAAGCAGTTTCACAGGAACGAGTGAAAAAAATTTTGGCTAGAAAGGAATTAATTGCTTTCTTTCACAGTCATTGAATGTGCTTCTGAGAGGCATGGTTAAAAGTTCAGTCCTTTTAAAATGTTGGCATTCTAAACCCAGTAAACTCATTGCTCTAAAATCTCTATTTTGAAACTGTCAATTACAGCCATGAATGGCTGAATTCCTGTGAAATAAAAAAGTGGGTGGGACTGACAATTCAAATTTGGTCTTATCAATGTATTTGGTCTGTTTTAAATCATCCAGAGCTCAAGGTCACTTGGTTGTGCATGAGGGTAAAACAGTATTACTTTTTTAAAAATCACAACTCAAAAGACTTTTGCCCAAATGTCTCCAGCTTTGGTGCAGGAGAAGAACAGGCTTTCTACTACATCCATGCCAAATTTGGTGCTGAAACAGTTCCATACTTATAATTTTTGTTTGGGGCACCCCTATTTTCTGTATTGGTTTATAGAATGCTGAATCCTGCTATAAGCACAATATTGATGCCCTCCTAGGCACCAGTAATACTCTGGGAAAAACAATTTTGCTGAATAAGATTGTCTGTACAGCTGATCTGAAATTGAGCAAATTGAGATCCAAGTAGAGGTTTATTCAGATCTTGGCTAGATCTTAACTGAGGTACCTGCCCCACCTTTCAGACAGAAGATTTATTAGATTAGCAGAGTCAGCCCCATCATTACACGAGTGAGGCAGTTTTTCCAGGAGGCAGAAGTTGGGGGTGTGAGGCAGCAACATGGCTGACGAGAGAGAGAGAGATGTGGCACTAAGCCAACTTTGAGCAACTCACGTGTTGCAGAGGATGCTGTCCCACCACCAGGGTTGAAGAAAGATTCAACAGTCAGTCAAGTCAGGGGGAACTGGGAAGGGGGACACCTTGCTTTTTGCCTCAGAAGAGGAACAATGTTATTGGTGCTCTCATGTGTTTAAAATGGATATTTCAAATGACTCCTGTTGAAGCAGTTCACCTTGTGCTGAACTCCAAGATGGCAATAATGCTACCTCTCTAATCTAAGGAAACATTCCTAACAGCGCTCTAAATTGAATAAACCAAATCCAAAAAATGTAATCACCAACCCCTGGTGCTCTCATCTTGGCCAGATCATGTTCAATTTCCTTTTAAATCTATCTTAGAATTGTGTCAACAGCCATAAATGAATTCCTGCTTGATCTATCAAAGGGCACAAACAATTACGCCTTAACATTTCTCAGCTATATCTTGCCAATACATAGTATCATATATCATTCCACCCTGTTGTGTGTCTTTTCTTTTTGAAAGCCACCATTCATACGTTTTTCAAAAATGACTTAATAACCCTGTTCTTTATCAGTCCCAAGATAATTAGGAAAAAGGAAATTGAGTCTGAAGGAAGACAAAAAGAACAGTTATTCTATCTCCCGGCACTGATGCAGAATTTGCCAGACTCCATGACAAAATTGGCACACTAAAAGTAACAGTTTCACAGTTATGCAGAGCACATGCTCTCACTGATAGTATTATATATAAATGGGCACATTTATATTCCTGCAGAAGCAACCTGGTTATCTCCAGATGTCTTAGACTACAATCCTTAATCACCAGCTTTGCTAACAGAATCATAAAATAATTGAGTTGGAAGGAGTCTATAAGGCCATTGAGTCCAACTCCCTGCTCAGTGCAGGTATTCAAATCAAAGCAATTCTGACAGATGGTTGTCCAATTTGCTCTTAAATGCTTCTAGCATTGGGGCATGAGGATTATAGTTCAAAACCTCTGGAGCACATCACATTGCCTATTGAAGTTAAACACATGACACAAAGAGGGAGGCAAGCTGTCTCTCCTCACCATCAGATGTATCTGACACATATTTCTCATATATTTTAAAATCTTTTTGGCAGGTCACTAAGAAAATGCACTAAGAAAGGATAAGCAGCCTCCAAAACCACTGAAAACAGGTAGGTCTTCAGTGCTTTCCCAAAGACCTGCAGTAATAATAATGGCATGCGGTCAATTCTGACTTATGGCACCCCTTTTCATGGTTTTCTAGGTAGACAATACTCTGAAATTGTTCATCAATCCCTTCTCCTTGGGGTGCCCTGGGATGGTACATCTTGCCCAAGGCCATACAGGCTGGCTCTACTTGCAGGAGGCACTGTGGGAATTGAAATCCCAACCTCTGGCTCTGCAGCCAGATACCTAAACCACTGAGCTATCCAGCCAGCTCAGATCTGCAAATGATGAGGCCTAATGATTTCTTAACTTATGGCATTTCATGTCTAAAAGTTATTCCATTTGCATAACTGTGCAACAGGATTTCAGCCAATGAGAGATTGCAGCAGAGCATACTGCCTAACCCATGGGAGGTGGCTAGACGGGAACAAATAACTTCTGAATGTATGAAAGTTTTGTTCTTTTCATGCCTGCCTTTAGCACCTCACCTAATATCCAGTTTGTGCCATTTTTTTTCAGTTGAGCAGGAAGGTTTGAAACAACATAAATACATCTTGATATAATCAACAGGAAGCAGGGAAGAGGTCTGAGGAGAGTACAGAACAAGTGAAACACTAGCCTTTTCTGCGTACAGGTGAGGGAGGAAGTGGGGGTGGTTAGTAGGATCTACAGTATAAATTGGCAACTGTGGATACATGATCCCTGCTTGGTCTAGGAGGCTCTACCAGTCAACTCCCCATGAATAGTTTCTTCATTTTAGTGAATATGATGAATAGACACAAAATTATGCAAAAACAAGAAACAAAAGTTTCTGGGATTCTTTTAAGAAACTTTTTTTACATATATTTCTTGAAACTCTCTTTTTGTCCCAAAAATACTTGCCAGAAAACATTTATTAAAACTTCACTTTAGATACTACTATATATATATTACTAATATTAATGAAATTTCAGGATATATCAAGCAGCTCGTTCTTTGGAAAAGTTTACATTTCAAAATAATCAGGTGCTTTGATTTTCCACAGAATGCTTTGCATTACAGTGTCAAATACAAAACTGAAAAAAAATTGCTATTAAGTGGAAGAGTTTCAACTCTGGCTGAACCAAGCGTGTTGAATAGTGCTATTGTCTTGAGGAATGAATCTTCCTGATAATTTTTCAGCATTACACTCCTCTCTGCTGGACAGGACACTTTCAGTAACTTTTAAGTGACTGTTGACCTTCTGGGCAAATCCTGAATGGACACTCCAACAGGGAATACAAGAATTCCATAATTTTCAGGGCTTACTAGGGTTTGCAGGACTTTGTAGCAAACCTTACTGAGCTTCTCTGGGCTCATCCTGTTGGATAAGGTAGGCATCATCTGGAAATGGAGAAACTATTGCCCCTGAAGCTCCTGAGACTGCACCATACGCTCCCACAACCCTGCATTATGCTTTTAAAAAAGGATTCAAGGGGAGCGGAAACCCTTCTTTCAAGCTGACTTACACTCTTGAAAACTCAGGAAGTGGCAAATTTGACAGTGGTAGGGCAGATGGGGGAAGGGGTGCAAAATGAGCAGGGGCTACATGCAGCACGTAGACCATACATTACTCAGATGTCTGTCTGTCTGTCTGTCTGTCTGTCTGTCTGTCTGTCTGTCTGTCTGTCTCTCTCTCTCTCTCTCTCTCTCTCTCTCTCTCTCCCAGCTTGCTTAAGACCAGTACAAGTCCCTCAGCCAAGGCTGTAGCACTTCTCCCAGTATGCAGCTGCTCTCATCACAGAAGCCTACAAAACAGATTTTTTTTTCCATAGTCTGTCTGGGGTTTTCCCCCTCTGATTAACATTATTTCCCTCTGAAGGGAAAACATTTTGTTTCGGAAACTGAAACAGACACATAGTTTCATTTCATTTGCATAGCACAACAGCATGAGCATTAATGTTTTGATGACTTTCCCATATGCCAGAAAAAGTTACAAGAGAAAGTACACTTGTTTCTTGCAGTATTTGTACTTTTAGAATACTTTTAATTTTGTAGCGTCTGAAAAAATATAATTTAGCCTCCAAAATAGAAATTACACAGTTATTAAAAGCTGTTTTTTAAAAGTATTTCTAATTCTGATCTAGTACTGTATTGTCATCACCACCATTTCAAATGTATATTCCCCAGTCAATTTAATTTATATTTTTAAGAAACAACAATGAAAAATAACGATTTTAACAATCTTATTAAGTACCCATGAGTTGTCTCAAGTTCTTTCAGGTTCATTGATCCAACGTTCTTTATACTTTCTCTACTTTATACAAAAAGCTTAATGCCCTGCATCTATTTATTTAACAGTTATGTCCATACAAGATGCAACATCCACTTTTTCCTTTGCAAAGCATAAAAAAAATCTTATAAATAAGAAGCGTCTAACTCAGTCATGTTAAAAAACAAAAACAAGACAAAATGAACTGAAATAAAACAAGATCAGAGCATACCATATACATTCACGTTGAAAATTCTATCTTCTTCTCCTGCAGGGTTCATAGCAACACACGTGTATTTCCCTACATCACTCGTGAGGGATCCAAAAATGCTCAGTAAGCTTCCATCTGGAGCTAAGCTAGATGAAAAAAATGTAGAACATAGAAGAAAAGAAGAAATTGGTTGCACACAAAACTTAGGCTCTGTGGTCAAAACAGCAGAAAAGTAAAATGGGACCTGCAACAACAGGTTGTAGTGGGTGATTATTGCTGAGAGTTCCTGGTCAGGCAGTCTCTCATGCCAGCCAGCATTCCTGTGTATTTGGGTGTTTTTTTGGTTCTCCGCTCTTCCATACATATTTTTGTACTTCCACAAACTATGGTATTTCTGAGAGTCTGCTGTTACTACTTGTGCATAAATAGTGCTACAGAATCTCTGACACTCACCTCTGAACACTAGAAATAGAGAGACTGAACGATGTACAGTTCTTTTAGAGCACATCAGGGTGTTTGAAAGTCCTTACATTCAGTACAACATTATTTCAGCAGCCCTTATGCTAGCAGGGCAATGGAAATCTGTGTATCCCTATATTATAGATTGGGGGGGCCAAGAATTATATTATAGATGGGGGCAAGAACACGAGATGGAGGATGAGATGGTGGGACAGTGTTATCGAAGCTACCAACTTGAATCTGACCAAACTCCAGGAGGCAGTGGAAGACAGGAGGGCCTGGTGTGCTCTGGTCCATGGGGTCACGAAGAGTCGACTTAACAACTAAACAACAACAAGCTACAACACAGTGTTTATTGTTCACTGCCCTGGCATCTTTTGATGAATGACACTTTGCATTCCTGCCTGCATTGTTTAGCTCTGTGCATCTTCCAAAAGATGACAATAGCAAACCTAATACATATAATTTATATAGCAACAATGATCAAGATATTTACCAGGAATGATCTGTGGGCACAGGCATTTTGATTTCAGCTTTGGTGGTTTCAGAAAGAAAATATGTCTATGACATGGGCCTCATAACATTTTCAAACATTCTGTTTGGACTTTTTAATGACTTTCTCAAAGTCCTGTCCCTTTCACGGATTCCCCTTTATACTGTTTCTAGAATTTGCCCCCTTACTCTGTTCTCATTCTTACTCAGACTTTAGTTTTTTTCGGAATGACAGAAACCAGTACTTTACCTCATCCGCTGAGATTCATCACTGATGACAGGTTTTCCATCTTTTAGCCATTGAATTACAGGTATTGGGATTCCACTGGCCTTACAGGAAAGATGAATGTTCTCTCCAAGAACAACACTGACTTCACTTGGCACTTCAGATCCCACAATATCTGGAGGAACTTTAGAAGGGGGGAAAGGTGTTTTAGAAGTATTATAGCTGCATGAGAGTGCAGTTGTGATATTGTGCAGCAGAGCAAATCAACATTCTACAAAGTAATTCTAAAAATAGGGGCAGTCTAAACAAAAAAAAAGTAACTTTGAAACTAAGTTCAGGTCATCACAGTTCTAGCAAACAGTCTTCTCTTGGTCTGTGCCAAATTTGGAGAAGATGGGTCTTCAAGTTACAATTTTTTAAAAAGTAAAAGTCTTTGAGAAACAGATAACCTGAGATTTAAAACAGATCACATAAATTGAAAAGACCCATCTTGCTTATCTTGAAAGAGAATGGTTGGCCCCAACCACTTTTATAAAAATTTGTAAAGAATCCAGACTAAAGGGATGAAATATTGGTCTTCCAAAAATGCCTTTCAAAAGAGAAAACAGCCACTTAGTAGACCACTGAGTATATGTAGTGCAGACTTGCCAACAAGAGCTTCATGAAATAATATACTGTATACATTCCTGGATGGGAAAGGGAGATATTTGTATTGCTGCAATGCAATGAAAGGTCACAGAAACCGAATCAAAGACTGGTTTTCTTTAAATAGGAAGGAAGGAAGGAAAAAAAGAAAATAAAAGAAAGGAAAAAAGGCAAAAGAAACAGGCTTGCTTTAAGAAAGGTAATGGAATAACAGTCTTCCAGGAAGGGGGACATTTTGCTAAGTATTTTCAGGGAATTATCATATGATTTTATAAAGCATATTCATACTTTCCCCCTTTATCTTAGAAAAAATAGATAGCAGTTGTGTTTTGTTCGAACACTTTTAGTAAACATTTTCCTCAGGATTTCTGAGAGCAGTCTCCTCACAAAAGGGAAATCATGTCCATGTCTGGGCAATCAGTCAGGCTCCAATTAGTTGGCTCTTAGCTAACTTTTTAACTCCTTCCTGACCAAACAGGCTTATGGGATTCTTGAATGCAAGGGGATTTTGTGTCTGGTTGTAAAAATGCAGACACAAAAAGAATATTTTAAAAGTTGTTAAAATACAGATATTGAAATATTTTTAAAAGTATATTAAAACAAGAAGAAATATTCAGATATTCACTCATTTAAGCTGTGAAATTAGAGGGGGGCACTGTTCTTTCTGGTTGGGGATCGTCTTATTTATGTTAGCTGAGCTTTGGTGCCTATATCCTGTCATGGTCTCCAGTTAGTAGTTGGTATCTCAACTATTCCACTCACCTTATCACTATACAATTGTTTGGTAATTGGAAAAAAATGGCAGTATGCAGATTCAAAAACAAGAGCAGCAGCAAAGATCAAGTTCAAGTGGTACTATGCAGCAAAGAAAATGAAGGTTTCTGATGCAGATGAGACAAAACCTTCCATCTGCAAAATCCAAGATCTGAAATGTGAACAAAGCCACCTCTCTCCATACATATCTGTAACCAGCTCCTGGATCAATCACTGATTGATTTTTCTGGATGTATACAGTATTCCCCTGTTAATTGCTCCCTCCCAAAGCAGAACTACCTAGATAAGAACTTGTTGAAAAACAGCCTTGACAATTGCTATGTGTCTGGGTTAGAAGTGGATAACTAATGAAAAAAGGACTCAGGTTCTGGATTTTCCCCTGCTTGGTATCTCTTTGTAAATGGAAATAAGCACAAGACTACATCCTGCAGACCATCTTGACGGCTGACATCGGCATCATCAACATTCAGGCTGCCCTTTCCTATGTAAAATTTGGTATCCTCTTTCCTGCTGTCAATGTGGACACAATATTTTGCAACAATATCAGGCCATTTCTTGGCACTTTGAAACTTTGGGACAGAAGCACAACATCCCACAACATCAGAGGTTTTTGAAGAATTAAATCTCTGTAAGGTGGGATAAGGGAGAGAGTTCCCACCCTTCCCTGGATTAAACCCAAGGCTTATGAAACATAATGAGGAAAGAGTGAGGGTTTGATGTGGAGGAGAATGGATGCACATGCAGCTCTCATTCTCAGTGCCTGTAATAATGATGGATCACGCCAACTGTTTTTGCGTTAGGATTTCAGCTATAAAGTGTTTTGAAGCCTATGAATGAATTTAAGTTATTTTACTACTGCTCCTTTTCAAGGTACAAGAAAACATATATGCACATATAATCACACACATAAACACATACACACACATACCTTGAACAGAAAGGACATAAAATTTCTGAGCTTTGCCTTCCACATTTGAGGCAATGCAAGAATAATTCCCATTATCCGAATAGTGAGATCTGGCAATTTGCAGCTTGCTGCCTCCTGCCAAAATATGCATTTCGAGAGAGGCAGCATTTTCTAAATGTAGAGAATCAAGAATTAATCACTATATTAGAAATACAGAACAATTTACGTTTGTTACAAATTACTTAATCTTCACATCAGAGCTATAAACCATTGCTTAAAATCAGTAGCAAACCACTGCATGCCTAAATTATGTTCAGAGAGAGAGAAAAAACAGAAGTCCTGCACAGGATCTTTCATTCAGTCATGGTCCCCACATCCTAGTGTCTCACAATATCCTGAAGAAGACTCAGAGGACGGAAAGATATCATCACTACCAAATCACTTGGAAAAATTCAATCAATTTATTAGCCTAACATGGCTTGCCCTGACAAGAGCTGTAGAATGCCTCTGTTTAGAAAGAGAAATAGGAGGGGAAGAGAACTTTGTTGCCCTTGTGCTTTTATACTTGTTTTGTCTCATTCTGTTTTGACTACATGCATTCTCTGCATTTTGCATCTGGAGAGATCAGGTAAGGAATTTATAACAACAAATTGACTACAATAAAAACAGAATATGTTACCAAGTGGCTTCCCGTTCTTAAACCATGTTATTCTGGGAGGAGGAATTCCAGTGGCATCGCATGTAAAAGTTACAGGGTTACTGATGGTTTCATTGATCCACTCTTGCTCAGGGCCTTCAATGGTTGGTGGGACTGAGAATGAGAAAAGCACACAAACAAATTTATCGAGAAGGTAATATTCTGCCCAGAGGCTCTAATGCTCTGGATGGGGACTCCATTCAGTGCCCTTGCCCTCTCTCCAGCCCAACCAATATTTCTTGTTGAGCAGTTCCCAAAAGCATCGAGAACAATTTAGGTGGACAGAGTCCAAGGCAAGTAGATTTCTTTAGTTCCATGGTCAGGGCAATTAATTGTTTACTACGTCATTGGAGTTTCAAACATGAACACCAAGCTTACCATGAACATTAAGATGGAAGTTTTTGTCATCACGTCCTGCAATATTTATGGCTTTGCATACATACTGGCCCGTGTCGGACACCTAAAAGTGGAATAAGAAAAATGATATACCATGGATCAATTTATTAAATAAAAGCTTTTTCAGATGTAAAATTTATCATTGCCAACAGCCGGGATGGGGACTCGAATCACTGGACTCAGTGTCAAGTCAGACTTGGGTCACGCTGGTAACTCGACTTGGACTCAGGGTGTTGTTGATTTTTTTCAATGAGTCAGACTCAACTGCTTCTTTTTCTTTCTCTTTTTTTTTGGGGGGGGAAGCATATTTTTAATAGGATTTGGGACCTGGAACTTCAGGACTTGGTATCAAAGACTCGGACTTGGGACTCGGACCCAAAGACATGCCAACATCCCCGGCTAACAAGAATGCTGTAACTAATCGCACGTTCCACAGCATTTGAAGGTTGAGCACAAAGTCTTTTTCAATCTAGTTACTGAAAATGTACAGAGGTTATTATAATATTCAATGGGTAATATGCAAAACAGGAGATATGCAGAAAACATGCATTAAATGAGCTACTTAAGTTTTCCCCTATATGTCAAGGATTAGCAATCACAGCATGTGAGGCAAATATACAGTCTGCCAATGCAAACATTTGGTAGGAAGGGAAGGGGCCAGCAGTATCAAAAAGAGAAGGAGCCCCTAGAGTGGTTATCTGCAACATGTTTTTTTTCTGAGTGATTTGGAAATCGGAAAATAGCTAAAAATAAATGTGTTCAATGGCAGGTTATAGATTTTTTTTTATTGCACACAGGGCTTCCCTCTGGACAGTTAATGTCCCCCCCTCCCATTTTTTATTATCTGCTGTTTTACTTCTCTGCTATAATTTAAAGGTTGCTATATACATTTCTCATAGCTTTATTTTGGCATTCACCATATGCTGCCTCTTACTAGAGTCAAAATTGGTCTACAAACACAAAAGGAAAGAAAGAGAACATATGTGTATGTATATACCTCAGCAGCCTTGATATGAAGCATTTGTCCATCTGCTATGATTTCCACATTAGGTGATGCTGTGATCATGTGCCCATTCTTATACCAAGTGATGATAGGCGGTGGAACAGCATTGGATTCACACTCCAATGTTACTGGCATTCCCACTCTCACATTTACTACTGCCAGGGCTGTGCCACTGTGATCTTTAATACTAGGAGGAACTGTGGTGGAAAAGGGGGGGGGGAAATAAGAAAAAAAATGTTTTACTGTTCTCTGAACGAAGAATTGACACTTTGAGAAACAACAATACTGATAATAGGGGGGAAAAACTCTTTCATTTTGAGAATTCAGAAATTCACCATAAACTGTAAGAAAAGTCCTTCTTCTGCTCTCTCCAGCACTGTTTCTGGCTATGCAAACATATTCTCCACCATCAGAGAGATGTGCCCTAGGAATCTGCAGGGTGCGTCCACCTGAAATCATAATAAGATCACATAACTTTCAGTTGGATCATTAATAGAATTTTGCAAACAAATGTCACACTGAACTAGAGGAAGGGGACAGCATTTATTGAATTATAATAGTGGTATGAAAGAAGCATCCTTATCCATTTTGTGCACAACTGGTTATTTTAGGGTTATCCCAGGCCACAAATCTTGCAGATTTTTTGGGGGGGGGGGCACGTCATCTGCAAAATTTGCTTGGCCAGAAACAATGACAAGGCTGAAATTAATAAGGCTTTTTACCATGCTTTCTCAAAATACTATTATTGATCTTTGGAACCTTGACCATGTTGGATTTAATATGCCCAACAGAAACAAGTCTTTTGCTTTGCATGCAGCCCCTTCATTCTTTTCATACCAGGAAGCAGCAAATGTAGAAGCAGTTATCTAGTTCCCCATTTTGCCCTAATCAGAACAGGCAATAAACTATTATTTCAAGCCATAGTTTATAATCTTATCCTGTTCTGAAATAGTTAACGTAGTCTGGAAAAAAAAGAGAGAGGGAAAATATAATTAACTAAAGGAATCCTGGTTTAGTTATCTCATATGTAAGACTGAAGCAGAGGATAGTACATACGGGCACAAGGCTTGCTCATTTCTTGTTCGTAAAACAAAGATATGATTGTTCAAACTGTCTCATTAAATAGCACAAAATAACTTTTCTCAGAGATTGAAACAAGCTTCTCTGAAGGGCCACAAACATATTTCAGGATCATCCCAAGGCCAATGGAAATACTTTCATTCATAGGACTATAATGTCTTCTCTACCTTTCTTTCTTGACCATATTTAAACACTAAGAAAGTGTAGGAAACTCACAAGTGTTATCCTCACCTCTATATAATCCCTTTGAACACTTAAATATAAGTGTCTAAAGAAGGCAAGGTTCATGTACCTGTGCTGTCTCTTCAGATGTGCCCAATTACCCCTCTCGAAAAAAATTAGGATTGTGACTCACATGGGAAGGCTACCCAGACACCTACCATTCTTCAGACAGCTGTACTTCCATGTTCAACATAATAATGGAGACAGGCAGGGCTAGTATGCTCCCCTCTAGGTACCTGAGCTCCACATGCTTGCTCAAGGACTGAACAAGGATTAGGTGCAATCATCAAGAAATTTCAGAGATTATTGTTTATGTCTTTTTTTTCAATACTTAGGGGGAAAAGAACCAAAGAAACTCCCTGCTTTTTCTTCACTAGAGATCTAAATCATCCTTTATTTTGTCCTCACAAGCAAGAATGAAACTTTTCAGTTTTCTCCTCACTCAAACAGATTACAAGTGTTTTATGTTTTTTTTAAAAAAATCAACATTTTTTTTGCAAAAAAATTAACAAAGGAGCTTCGTGCAAAGATATATTTTGTAAAATGCAAGTTTTTCTACAAAAAACCCAGAGGTTTTTCTAATGCCAATGCTGCTGGTGCTGGGAAGAGTGTTGGTTTTTCCATTTTAGTATAATACTATTGTGATGGAGACAATAATATTTAGAGGAATTTATCATATCCTTGTCTTTAACTCATGTGCTTTAGCACTTATTTGTTAGTCACCCTCACCATGAAAGGACCATTACCTTAGTTAATAGCAAGGCTACAAAGGATACAACCAGAGTTTTGATTACACTGTGAACTCTACAGAGAGAAAAGAGACTGTAAATCTCCAAATCTTTTACTATCTATGCCCGAAGAAGAGTTCTGGGAAATTCAAAAGCTTCTCATGTTTCTAAAGTTGTAATGATCTAATGAGCCTCATGGTGGAGGAGTTAAACTGCAGTACTGCAGTTTCAGGAGGGACGTGGTGGCGCTATGGGCTAATCCGCAGAAGCCTGTGCTGCAGGGTCAGAAGACCAGCAATGGTAAGATTGAATCCATGTGATGGAGTGAGTGTCCATCGCTTGTCCCAGCTCCTGCCAACCTAGCGGTTTGAAAGCATGCAAATGCAAGTAGATCAATAGGGACTACCTCGGTGGGAAGGTAACAGCGTTCCGTGTCTAAGTCGCACTGGCTATGTGACCACGGAAGATTGTCTTCAGACAAAACGCTGGCTCTATGGCTTGGAAACGGGGATGAGCGCCGCTCCCTAGAGTCAAACACGACTGGACAAAAATTGTCAAGGGGAACCTTTACCTTTATCTTACCTTTACTGCAATTTACCTCTGCTAATGGCCTGAGTAGTCTGTTCAACAGACTCAGCCTTCCAAGGTCAGCAACTTGACTAGCTGGGGTGGGGGGGATGGAGCTATGTTTATGTTTAGCCTGCATAATTAAATTGTAAGCCACCTGGAGAGTGCTTAAAGTGCTATATGGCAGTATATAAGCAGCACACTTTAAGGAATTACTTCAACCAAAATATTACATAGAAATTTATTGAACATACAATTGGCCCTCTGTGATTTCCTTCTCCGCCCTGTTAAGATATTGAAGAAGGAAGAGGAGCATCCAGTAGATGGACAAAGAAAATCCAGAACCGCGCTTACCAGGTATGAGAAGAGCATTTGGATTTAAGCTGAGAGGTTTTCCATTCTTGAGCCAAGTGAGATCAGGAGGCGGAAAGCCAGTGACCTCACATGTCAAGGAGATGAAGTTATTCACCACAACAGTCAAATTTTCTGGATTAACACCAGCAACACTTGGAGGAACTGTCAAAAGATACATAAGCTGAAATCTTGCTGTCTTGCTCCTGCAACTACAGGAAATTTCAAGAAGCAACTGGAAGTTATTTACAGGATTTTCTTCCTATGATAATATTAGATGTCATCTTCTGTAGGATCTGAATATTTTATTTTATATTTTACATCTACTAAACCATTCTCCTTGGCTTCTCTGGGCATCAGAATTTCTTTTTTCTTTCTTTTTTGCCCCTTGCTATTCCACATATAACCAACTGGCACAGAAGGTATTAATGCACCTCTAAATGCACTATCGTATTTCCTCATGTACGTGTCATTGGTACCCAAGCACATTAGATATCTCATTGTGGGGACAGAGGTTGGAAATTTGATCCCTTATTGTGGCTCATGGGATGAAAGCCTGCCGGTACAATTTTCAACAAGCTGTACCGGCAGGCTTTCAAAATGGCTGCCCGCTGTTTAAAATGGCTCCCCGCTGTGTTTAGGAAAGCTTTTTCGCAAGACAGGCACCGGACAATGGCAGCCCTATGGAGGATCTTCGCTGGACGCTGAGGTATTTCGCCCATTGGAACACACTGAACTGGTTTTCAATGCATTTCAATGGGCTTTTTCATTTCACTTGAAGAGGATTTCGTTCTACAGCGATTTTGCTGGAACGGATTATCCTCGTCAAGCGAGGCACCACTGTATAAGAATGACTGACTAAAATAGAACCTCAAGTCTCTTAGAAGTTGGAAGTGCTTTGCAGTTTACTGAACATGTTGTATCCATGTTCTTCTTCACTTCTCAAGCAACATGGCCTTGGCTTATATTACACAATGTTTAGGAAATGGCCATTGCTTTTAAATACAAGAAAAATGGCAAGAAATGTTTCATTTCTTGACAATGTAAACAGAATAACTCATGGTGATGAATGACCATATTTTTGCATCTCAGTTACAACGTGGTCCTCCTTGTAAGGATCCCTAGTACTGTTTTTCAAGAAAAATTACTGCCAGGGGTTAATGACCTCATTATATAGTTTTTGAGAAAGAGATTGAGCTGTATGGTATCACTGCAGTTGAAATTATACATGTCTTCAAAAGATAAAGAGCTTTCAGTTAACACAAAACATGAAGAAGAAAACTATATGTTACAGTCAATACTGAACTGTATTTCCAGCCCTCTCCTACTTTGAATGATTGTATATATTCTTGATGTCATAGTTTTCCAACTTTTTCTAACTCTTTTCAGCAGCTGCCAATGATATGAAATGATAGTGAGGAAATACAGAATGCCATGATGCCAAGATAAACAGAAGTTCTAATACATGTTATAGACAGAGGGTGTGGTAAGCCAAGGTAGCCCATAGTCTGTGCCAGGAGGAGTCACTTCAAAATGGTGGAGAGAAACACAGCTTCTGCTTGAACTATGGCAATAGCAGGCAGATCGCTATTTATTTTGGCAGCATTTATTTAATTTTGTTCTCTCTCTGAAGACTTGAGTAAAAGAAACAGATAAATTAGAGTTCTGAATCTGTACCAGTATTCCTATTCACAAAGCAAATACTTAGTGAAATTTATTGGCAAGAACCCCATTGACTCTGCTGATCTTGCATCTCTCACATAAGTACGACACTTAGCAGTTATCTCATGGAGTCTGAAATCATATTACACAGCTCCACATGATCTATGATGATGATGTCATCTGCAGCAGCATATCACTGCTGATAATAGGCTTCTTTTGGTAATTTTAGGATGAATGAGACTTTATTGCACTGTTTATGAGTTGTGTACATTCTGAAATTACCTTTAATCAACAGCAATTTGCCTTTAATTGTGGCCCCTTCAATAGCACCACTGCTGATGATATCACCACCACTATGCATGTAGAACTGCGCAACAGGATTTCAACCACAATGCCATTGGTCTTGTTTCATTGTTTCATGTATAGAAGGAACATTATTTGTTTTGATTATGTTTATATTCACATATATTCAGTGAGTCTGAGTTCAATTTTAAGCCACCCTACATAAATGAATCCCAGTGGGTCAGTTGCACACAGTAAAATCTGTATGCCATAATACTTCTAACCTTCTCAAGAACTAGACAACAAAATCAAACTTAGCAGTATTGTGGTGATATAAAAGCAATGCTCCAGCTGGAATAATTGTGTTGGGGGGGGGGTATTATGAATGAATAATGTTGGCTTTTTAGTTCAGGAAACCCAAACTGAAATCCCTTCCATGCCATGAATCTCACTGGACAAGAAGAAAATAAGAATTCCAAAGTACTTTGGGCAAGTCAAAGGGCTACGCAGATATTAAGTAACAGTGATACGCAGTTCTGAGTTATGGATTACACTTGCCCAATTGTGGACTATGTCGCCTAGGAAATTCTGGGGAAACACAAATCTGTAGACCTCCGTTTAGTTAATGAAGTGGTCGAGAAGCAAGTCTGCCCCAAAACAGAATGAGGTTGATTTAAGTTAGGAGGATAATGTTTTTGCTCTTTAAAGACGTTTTGTTCTTCCATGCAGCTATGACCCAATTTGGTTGAAACAAGGCCTCAACTGAATGTTTATGTCCTTGCATTTCCAAAGCACAGGAGCAGAATTTTTACACTTAATGGTCTCTCAATCACAAATAACTAACCAAGCATCTTAGACAATAGCAATCTTACCATGGACATTAAGATTAAAGTATTTCTTCGCACTTCCTGCTGTATTCTCCACAACGCAGACATACCTGCCTGTATCTGCTATTTGGGAACTGAGGATCTAGAAAGAAAAGGAAATAAGAAACACTCATAATTTGGCTAAATAATGTATTTTCAAGTATTCATACCAAAATTAATTTTTAATTATTTGATCTGATTTTCATTTGCCTTTGTGCCTTTCTTCTTTACTGGGGACCCATAAGCACCCCAACAGGTTTTTCATACACGGTTATTGTTAAGCTATGGAAGTTATATTTTAATTGTAATATATTGCTTGTTTTTGACCAAAAAGAAACAATTCAATTGTTTACTTCATGGAAATTCTATGGTCTAGTGTACATCAGATCTGTGAGGACAGGGAACAGTGCAATTCTCAAGAGTATGTCTCTGAATAATAAAACTCAGCTCACTATACAAGTAAATTTTTCAGGTAACTGACTTCTCAAGTGGAAATATCTACAAAGTGGCAAGTTGTCTGTATTCAGTTGTTGTTGTCTTATAATGGTCCCATTCTGTGTTTCACAGAAACTTAGCAGAAGAAGAAATGCAGTATAAAACCAAGAAGGAATTATGAAAACAAGAAGGAACAGGAATCGAATTGATCTGCTGACCACCCACTGACCATGCTACTTTTTGATGAAGTGCCTTCACTATGTTACCTGAAGTGTTCTTCCATTGGCTAAGAATTTGTGTTGGGAGTCTTCAGTTAAGACCTGCCCATCTTTCTGCCAGGTTATACTTGGAATAGGGCTACCATTTGCTATACATTCCATCATGGCCATCTTGCTCATCAGCACGGTCACCTCTTCAGGCATATCACCATTAGCTCCATTAATGGAGGGCGGCACTGGAGAGAATGCACATGTTAAAGGGTATTCATTTTTTATCCTAGTCATGAACATCTATACCAAATTTATGAAACACACAACTTCAAATTAGTATCAAAGCTGAAAACAGTCAAAAGCATAATTTTGCAAAGCTTTAAGTTCAATATATTTATAGAGTGGCTGTGGAAACTACATAGTTATGGCTGGTGGTAGGTCTCCATATTATCTTCCCCAAAGATGTGATTGGTAGAGTCAGTGCTCCCCCCCCCCCTTTGGCAATGTTTTAATTATGGATTTTATTCACTGAAACTGCAAATCTGCCTCTCCATCCTGCCACCTTCTGAAACCCTGAAATCTGTACAAGTCCCTTTTTACCAAATAGACAATGCAGACTAGCAATTCTGGGGTGAAAATTTCATTTTCCAGTATCTCCTCCTTATGTAGGATTAGTGTCTGATCCTGGAATGTGTTTTGTGAGAAAAATTTTTGAGCAGCGCATGCATATTTAATACCTTGTAATATGATGAATATCTCCATTTTAAGAGACAGACCTAAATGGCAACTCCCTCTCCTTTCTGAGTACATGTGGCTTCTTTCCTGATCCAGCTAGAAAAGGGTGGGGCAAATTGGCCTGTTTTGTACAGTGAATCAAAGACATTAGGTTGTGGTCGCATTATTTATTTATATGGTATCTGGAAAAAAAAAATCTGACCATAAGAGAAACTTTATTTTTCCAACTCTGATTTGTAAGTGCTCCTATGTTTCAAAAATTAGGAAAATTCAAAATATTGGGGGGGGGGGACTCTTTTATTTAGAGCAAACAAGCTATGTTTGAAGCTATATCCCCAATAATGACATTCAGATCAATGAGCAACTCCCCTCTGACATCACTCAAAATACACACATACTGATGCACCCCTCTTATAGGTTAGCTTTCCCCAGAAAAAGCACATGAGGAAAATTTCATTCTTTGATTCCCCATGAATAGAAGCACACTCCCCTTCATGGATTGCTGCCTTGTGGTGGAAAGGGCTTGAGTAATTCAGAGAAGCTATGGGCTATGCCGTGCAGGGACACCCAAGATGGACAGGTCATACTGGAGAGTTCTGACTAAACATGATCCACCTGGAGCAGGAACTGGCAAGCCACTCCAGTATCTTTGCCAAGAAAACTACATGGACAGAAACAAAAGACTAAAAGATATGATGCTGGAAGATGAGCCCCTCAGTCATCACAAACACTCTTTTCCAACAACACAAGAGGCGACTCACCAGATGGGCAATACTGAAATCAGACTGATTATGTTCTCTGCAGCCAAAGATGGAGAAGCTCTATACAATCAGCAAAAACAAGACTTGGATCTGATTGTGGCTCTGATCACCAGCTACTTATAGCAAAACTCAAGCTTAAACTAAAGAAAGTAGGAAAAACCACTGGGCTACTCAGGTATAATCTAAATCAAATCCCTTATGAATACACAGTGGAAGTGAAGAACAGATTTAAGGAACTCGATTTGGTGGACAGAGTGCCTGAAGAACTATGGATGGGGGCTCATAACATTGTACAGGAGGCAGCAACGAAAAAATGCCAAAGAAAAGGAAATTCAAGAAAGCACAGTGGCTGTCCAATGAGGCCTTAAAAATAGCAGAGAAGAGAAGGGAAACAAAATGCAAGGGAGATAGGGAAAGTTACAGAAAATTGAATGCAGACTTCCAAAGAATAGCAAGGAGAGACAAGAGGGCCTTCTTAAATGAACAGTGCAAAGATATGGAGGAAAAGAATAGAAAGAAAAAAACAGAGATCTGTTCAAGAAAATTGGTGATTGTAACATTCAGCCCTGCCCTCACCTGTCCGTCACAGCTGGGCAGTGGAACAGCAGCCAATGAGGGGACGGAAGGTGGTGCTAAAAGGGGAGGAGCTGGGATATAAAGGGGTGTATGGTGTTTGAGAGATCAGTTTTGAGAGATTAGAGATTGAGAGTTTGAGCTGAGAGTTTAAAGTAATTGTTAGTTTTAGTGAGTGAGAGAGCCTGTCAGTGTGAAATAGTCTGTGTGAGCCAGTGTTTATTAACAGTGATTGTTTAATTGATTCTTCACCAATGATTTACCATTTTTATTTCTCTAATCAATAAACCAAGTTTTTTTGTTTTTCAAAGTTACACTTGTCCTTTTATGATGTTAAAGGAAAGGTTGGTGGCAACAAGAGAGTATAGTAGCGTGGTGGGCATTCAAAGAGGCCTGAGTAGGCAGGGACTTTGGATTGGCTCAGCCACGTGACAGTGATGTTAAAGGAACATTTCATGCAAAGATGAGCATGATAAAGGACAAAAATGGTAGGGACCTCACAGAATCAGAAGACATCAAGAAGAGGTGGCAAGAATATACAGAGGAATTATACCAGAAAGATCTGGATGTCCTGGACAACCCAGATAGTGTGGTTGCTGACCTTGAGCCAGACATCCTGGAGAGTGAAGTCAAGTGGGCCTTAGAAAGCATGGCTAACAACAAGGCCAGTCGTGCAAGCTGGATTTTGAAGGGGCAGAGGAACTAGAGACCAAATTGCTAACATGCGCTGAACTATGAAGAAAGCCAGAGAGTTCCAGAAAAACATCTACTTCTGCTTCATTGACTACACCACTGGTTCTTAACCTTGGGTTACTCAGGACTGCAACTCCCAGAAGCCTTCACCACCAACTGTGCTGGCTGGGGTTTCTGGGAGTTGCAGTTCAAAAGCATCCGAGTAACAAAGGTTAAGAACCACTGGACTACACCAAGGCCTTTGATTGTGTGGACCACAGCAAACCATGGCAAGTCCTTAAAGAAATGGGAGTGCCTGACCACCTTATCTACCTCCTGAGAAATCTATACCTGGGACAAGAAGCAACAGTTAGAACTGGATATGGAACAACTGATTGGTTCAAAATTGGAAAAGGAGTACAAAAAGGCTGTATATTGTCTCTCTGCTTATTTAATGTATATGCAGAATACATCATGTGAAAGGCTGGACTGGAGGAATCCCAAGCCAGAATTTAGATTGCTGGAGGAAATACCAATAACCTCAGATATGCAGACCATACCACTCTGATGGTAGAAAGTGAGAAAGAATTAAAGAACCTCATAATGGGGTTGAAAGAGGAGAGTGCAAAAAATGGTCTGAAGCTCAACATCAAAAAAACTAAGATCATGCCCACTGTCCCCATCATCTTCTGGAAAATAGAAGGGGAAGAAATGGAGGCAGTGACAGATTTTACTTTCCTCGGCTCCATGATCACTGCATGGAGCCACGAAATTAAAAGGGACTGCTTCTTGGGAGGAAAGCGATGACAAAGCTAGACAGCATCTTAAAAAGCAGAGACATCACCTTCCCAACAAAGGTCCGCATAGTCAAAGCTATGTTTTTTCCAGTAGCAATGTATGGAAGTGAGAGCTGGACCACAAAGAAGGCTGACCGCTGAAGAATTGATGCTTCTGAATTGTGGTGCTGCAGAAGGCTCTTGAGAGTCCCCTGGAGTTCAAGGAGATCAAACCTATCTGTCCTAAAAGAAATCAACCCTGAGTGCTCACTGGAAGGAAAGATCCTGAAACTGAGGCTCCAATACTTTGGCCATCTTATGAGAAGAGAAGACTCCCTGGAAAAGACCCTGATGTTGGGAAAGAGTGAAGGCAAGAGGAGAAGGGGACGACAGAGGACGGGATGGCTGGACAGTGTCATCGAAGCGACCAACATGAATTTGAATCAACTCCGGGAAGCAGCGGAACACAGGAAGGCCTGGCGTGCTCTGGTCTATGAGGTCACGAAGAGTCGGACATGGCTTAATGACTAAACAACAACAACAACTAAAAGAAGGACACTATTTGTAGATGTTCAGGCTAGCAAAGCCTCTGTTTCATTCAAGATGTTACATCTTAGCAGTGATGTGCTCCTGTGGAAGCAGAGTTATGCTGTAGTGCTTACTCTTCCCCCACCTCCATCTTGTGGCCCTCAACAGCTTTTGAAAGGGATTCCATGGGAGTCCTGGGACTTTGGGGTGGGCTGGGATCAGAAATGTTTTATTTCTGGAAAACTGCAGCATAGCTGCACAAATAAGGTATCAGTCAATTACTGTATTAAAGATGGCATGTCAGCCTACCAATTTTTACTTTGACGTTTATTTATTTTTTAAGTTAAAAGCAGAACAGGCACACAGCCTGGCAGCCTCCCATGGAAACATCTACAGAGAGAACAGTGCCCTGACTGAGGACCCCAGATGCAGACTAATTATTGTATCATATCTGCCCATGGGAATTCAATCTCATAGAAAGTTGCTGAAGGGCCAATAGAAACATCAGAATCAGGGTGCAGAGATGTATGACCCTTTAACCAGTTAAATTTATATCTGAGGCCATTTGGATTTAGATTTGAGCCAGTCTGGATTCACAAAAGCCCTGTCTAAGCAGAGAAAACTGTGGAACCTCAAATTCACATTAGCACTACAAGGTACTGAATGTTTTCATTATATTTAAGGCCACTTTTCTTAACTAGAACACTAATCCATGTATTTGGTAGTATTTAATTATAACCTGAATATAAATGTTTGTAGGGACTATATGAAGAGATTTGCGGTTTCAACACTCCAATCCATAATTGTCAATGCATTGAACTATTGTACCATTAACTGGGGGCAACATTCCCCCCCCAGGTTTTTAAATTTTATTTTATGGGTTAGGTGTGGGATAGGGAACAAGGGGACATGAGATAAACAGGGGGTGCAAATCAACATGAACAATTTAAAATACAGTGGTGACTCACATAGCGATCGCTCTGTTTAGCGATGACATCACTTTGCGATGCATTTTTTGCAATCGCAAAAGCGATTGCTTTGCAATGTTCCCTATGGGGGAATTTCACCTTGTGATGATCGGTTCCCTGCTTCGGGAACCGAGCATCGCAAAGTGATGATTTTAAAACAGCTGATCGGCGGTTTCCAAATGGCCGCCGGGTAAACAAAATGGCCACCCGCTGTTTTCTGGGACGGATTCCTCGCTTAAGAGGCACCAGAAATGGCCTCGCTATGGAGGATCTTCGCTGAACGGTGAGTTTCCAGCCCATAGGAATGCATTGAAGGGGTTTCAATGCGTTTCTATGGGCTTTTTTATTTCGCATTGCGACGTTTTCATTCTGCAGTGATTTTTGCGGAACAAATTAACGTCACAATGCGAGGCACCACTGTACTCCTTCTTACCTGTTACATTTCAAAGATACATGAGTTCCCGGTATTGCTTAGTTATGATATACATTCTATTTCTAAATTAATCTAGACTTTCTATTATGAAATATTAATTTGTATTCTGTTTCTGAGCCAGTCATAAAATGTATGCCAACAATCGTCATGATTCATCTTTCATGTCAGATCTAACCATTCTGATAATTTATCCATTTCTGCCATATGCAGAATTTTTGCTATTAACTCATCTTATGAGTTATTAGCAAATTATGTTTACATTATGTTTAAAAGGAAGAATTCAGGGGTTACAGTTACCAGAATCTCTAGAACCTCTTGCAAAAGCATTTCAACCCTTTTCTAATATTTTTGGGCTTTCCCGCATGACCACCACATATAGTAAAAAAAAAAAAAAAAACCCTTCATTTTACAGAAATGAGCATATCAAATTCCTCAAGCCCATAATGAATGTCTTCCCAGGTAGGACTCTAATTTGCTATACAAAATATTTATTAAGCCACACAAACAAGATAAGCACCGAATCAGTGGCCAAATTCCTTCTCTCTGCCCAAAGAATACAAAAAACAATATTGACGTCTACCTAACCCCATCATAAAATAGTATGGGTAATCTATTTTATCAATTGATACCGTTTTAGCTATCTTGAAATGTTTTAATTGCTTCCATTTATTTTAAATATTACATGTATGCATTTTAATGGGTTGGAGACCGCAAATATTTGTTCCCACTGATTCAAGCTTTTATTGTGCCAAATATTCAGTGTCCACCTTATCATGCATTCCTTAACCACCTCCTCCTGGATATCAAAAACCTAATAAAATTATAGAAGACTTTAATATGCTTATCTTTGGTATCAAGGAGGATTCTGTCAAAGAGAATATTATCCACATAAAAACCTTGTTGCTTATCTTTGCCATATCTTGAAATGAATTGAGAATGTGACCACCAGTCGATATCAAATCCCTGTGCTACTAATTCATCTTTGTTTTTCAATGTCCCATCTGATTTTAGTACTTCTCTATATCTTAAGATTTTCTTGTTTTCTCTCAAGTTCAGAAGAGAAAATGCCTCCACTGGTGTTACCCAACATGGTATTTTGACATACTTCTGTCTTTGAATTTTAATCCAGGACCACAGTAAGGATTTTCTCAAGATATGATTATTAAATTGTTTAAAATCATTTGTTCTGCTATACCAAAGAAAGGCATGTCATCCCATTTCAAATCATGACCTTCCGATTTTAACGGTCTTTGGTTTTCCAATAAAATCCAGTCTTTGATCCACATTAATAAGGCTGCCCTGTAGTAAAGCATCCAGTTCGGGAGACCGGTTCCTCCTCTCTGTTCCATATCCTGACGTGCCTTTAATTTTATCCTTGGTTTCTTTCCTTCCCAAGCAAACTTAGAAATAAGCTGGTCTAGTTCTTTAAATATTGATTGTTTCAAAAATCACTGGAATGTTTTGAAATAAAAATATCAATTTTGGTAAGATATTCATTTTAATTGTTACAACCCTGCCCATCATTGTTAATTGTAGATTCAACTGGGGGCAACTTTTGAATGGATTCCTCTCCAGCCTATTGTTCAGTTAAGACCTGCTATCTTTGGTCTAACTGACCATACTGCACCCTAAGGGTCCTAGTAGACATCCTTCAGTCTCGAGAGACTATGGTAATGTGCTCTGTATGGAGAACTTGGAACAGCATCTAGTGTGGCTGAGAAGGCCAATTCGAGAGTGACAGTCCCTTCCACACTGAAGACAAATCCAATCTGTCCCCTGTCCGGCTCCCTGATTTTGCTGCTTTTGTGACTTCCTCTTTGCCTCGGCCTGCTGGGCAAGGGTCTCTTCGAATTGGGAGAGGCCGTGATGCAGTGCCTGCCTCCAGGCTGAATGCTCAGATGTCAGGTTTTCCCATCTGTTGAGGTCTATTCCTAAGGCCTTCAGATCCCGCTTGCAGATGTCCTTGTATCGCAGTTGTGGTCTCCCTCTGGGGGGCTTTCCCTGAACTAATTCTCCATATAGGAGATCCTTTGGAATCCGACCATCAGCCATTCTCACGACGTGCCCGAGCCAACGTAGACGTCACTGCTTCAGTAATGTATTCATGCTGAAAATTCCAGCTCGTTCTAGGACTACACTGTTACGATTGTTGCATGGTGCACGTTTATCGATCTGCTTGTCGGGTCTGACCCTAAACCCCACGCACCCCGTGAAGTTAACAGACCGTGGCAAGGTAGCACCTTACTGGCTGGGGGCTGCCCAGCTTAAGGCGGGCGGTATCTACCTAGTGAGGTGCAATGACCTCTCCCACCGTCAGAAATAGCCCCTGGCGTCCTGCTCTACGCCAATTGAGCAAAGACTTATAACCGGTAACTGCTACTTCCCGTGTTGTTTCAACGCTGTATGCGAAGCTGGAGTGTCCTCTCCAGAGCACGAAGCCTGGGTAAAATAATATGGAGGATAGGCTGTTACCCAAGCAGAAAATCCCCCCTCTCCACATCGCTGAAATGGTCCAGTGGAAAGGCAAGAGCCAATACAACTGGCTCCAGCAACGTCGCAGGAGTTGGCAGAATGACACAAAATGCCTCCGGGACTCCGGCTCCGGATTTTGCCTCGAGGTTATCTCCTGAAGCCCTTTCCATAAGTGGATATAGCCACAGGGCAGTGGAGGTTTAAAGTCGGAGTTTTCCTTCTCCTAGATGGGCTGCCTTCCATGGCTGACGAGCCCCACTTACTCGGCATGCTCTCTAATAGTGTGGAAGCTTACCCTAAGGGTAAGCTTAACTAAAAAAAACACATAACTGTATCTGGAGAGGCACTGACATACCATAAAACAATTGATTACTTTACTATCAGAAATCACAGGGCATTTCCTGTGTAGTCCAGATTTGTTGTAGAGAGAGAAATGAACATTAAAAAAAAATCCCTGTGGGGCAAGAAATTAGTCTGAATGCATAGGTGTTTAAAAGAATTGTGAATGATTATCTCATTCTTCTAGTCTGTTCCTTTCACCTCCTACACAAGATTTCTAAAATCAAATATCAGAAGGCGAGCTCACAAAGTACGCGGACACTGTACTGGATGGAATCTTCTCCGGCCTCATTTACAGCCACACATATGTATCGACCAGCATCTTCACTTTGAGCCCGTGGAATCTGCAATACACGACCTCCTAGCAGGAAAACAACAGCAGATTATTTTTATTTTAAATACAGACCCCTCCGCCAGGAACCCAATTAATGAATTATCCATATATGAACCCAATTCCATGTTGCAAAGGCAGGGTCTTAACTTTAAATGTATCTCCCTCCAGCTTTAACTTTCTGTTTTAACCTATGTCGTTCTAAGATTTTAAGAATTCTTAACAAAGATCACAAGGTTTAATTCTAAACAATATACTGAAAATGGTTACTACTATTGTTAAACATACGAAGTACATATATTTATATACTTTTACATTATTATTACCAGAGATTGTCATATAAATAAAAAAAGTATTACTTTGCAAACATTCATAGGATCACATTCTGCCAGGATTATACAGCACACTGTATCAACAGCCAAGGTCCTTACTTAAATCACAAGGGAATTTTTTTTCTTCATCAATCTCTAGAGAGGTGACAGCTGGGTTTGCCATTTGCTGAGGAACCAGCATCACCTCTATGTTGTACAGCTTCACCTTGTTTGTTGACCTTAGACCAGCTGACCACAGAATTCAGACCATGAAAAAGTAGTGGTCTCATATATATGTGGAAGAGCAATGATGCTAAAACAAGTCTTGTGGTACTCCACAAGACCATTCTCAGCAGACAGGCAGTTTTCTGTCATCACTCTCCAGGAATCTTGCAGAGAAAAAATGAAAATACCTACAAGGCCCAGGTCTTTCTCTAATCTCTTCAACAGCATACCATGATCCACTGTATCAAAGGCTGCTGAAAGATCTAGCAATACTGTATCGGCAAAAATGACTTGCCTTTGTCCAAATAGCAAAGGACACCATCCATCAGGATGACCAAAACCATCTCAGGACCATAACCAAGCTGGAAACTGGACCAACAAAGGTTAACAGAAGATGCATCACCATAGTTTTTCTGGAGCTCCTCTGCTACCTTTTCAACAGCACTACTCAAAAAGGGCAAGTTGGAAACTGGCCAAGAACTAGATATATGCCTTCTATTCATAGCATATATCTTCGGTAAAGGTCATATAATTGTTGTTTTCAAGGCCTATGGGAAGACATCCTATGACAGTGAGGTATTGATTAGAGTCAGTAGGATGCTTCTTGTTTCCCCTAAACAGGCCTTTCACTAACCATGAGGGAGAAGAATCCAAACAACAAATTTTGCTGTTTCAGCCATTTCAAATAAGAGACATACAAGTACTACAAAAGCAGTAGTGCAGCTTCCTTACTTGTAGTTTCTATAATCAACATGCTGTGGAATACAAAAGTTCACCCTTTAGATTTCAAAAAGCAATAATCTGCGTATAAAATGATCTATTAAATTATTACCTTAACATATTTAACATAATTTAATACAAACCTGGTAGTATCAATACTTTACCACTGGAACTCAGTAGATAGCCATCTTTATACCAAGTAAGGACCGGAGGGGGCACAGCGTTCGTCTCACAGTATAAAGAAAGTGGATTGTTCAGTATGACAGTTTTGGCTTCTGTACCCAGAACACTGCCATCTTCCCAGCCTCCAGGCGGTTTTTGGAAACTAGGAGGAACTGTGATAAATAATGCATGGGAAAGACAGATGAAGAAGAGTGGGGCATGTAATTCTGAATACTGTTTATAAAGAGTTGAATTGGAGGGTATAATCTTAATTTTGAAGTGTAAAATTTGCAAAACAAACTAAAGAGGTTATTGCATATCCAGAAGTATCTAGACCTTTTATAAGAAGGGTATGGTATCTTATACAATACCTTTCTTAAAAACAGTCTAGGAACCACAACAAACTTTAACAGGGATAACTTTCTCCATAACCTAGTGCAAACACTTGTCCCTGCAGGTTTCTGCAGCCTGATGCTCTTCAGATGTTTCAGACTGTAACTCTCACCAGCTCCAATCAATATGGTGAATAGTCAGGAATCATGAAAGTCATGGATCAGTCATCCGAAGGGCATCAAGTTGAGGAAGGCTGTCCCAAGCAGCTCACTGGGAATTGTCTTTAGAATTACTGGGTGTGGTCACAGGCAAGGAGGATTCAATGCTGTCGTTATTTGAACAATTTCCTTCCCACTTTCAATTACCCACACTTAAACATTTCTTCATAAACAATGTTAAGATACTTAGATTGCCACACCATGTCCTGCTTTTCAGTTTATTTCCTCTTGTCAGTAACCTTACAACTTACTGAAGAAGCAACCTGTATGAGTAGCGAAACATTTCAGCCTAATAAGAAAGAAGTCCAGCTGCCATGACTCAACTTCCAGACTTACATGTAAATATTATTCTCTACTTTCGGTGCAGTTGAACAGTTGTTACATGCAAAGCCCTCAACCTTCACTGGCTTTGAGGGACTCTGCAAGGTAGCAGGTCCTTTCAATGTGCCAAGTTGACTGTTCCTGTACAACTTGTCTCCATCTCTGCATTTCCATCTTTCCTGTGTTCACACTCAATGTACCTGTAGGGTACCTACCCATTTGGCTAATTAACAGCAAGAACGATTAGAATTACACTATATTATGTACATGTCATGATTCATGCTTTCTCTGCTAAGAATTTTACCTTGTATGTTGACATCAAACTCCAGCTCATCCTCTCCCGCTATATTGGAGGCTACACAACTATAACGACCAGTGTCAGAGATCTGTGCTGCCTTGATCTGTAGGGTGCGCCCGCTAGCTTGGGTTGTGATGTGATCACCTGGTATAATAAGCTGTAATAAAATTAACCAAAATGCTATGTGAAGTTTTAATTAAAGATGCAAAGGCAATGGTTTTTTTGACCTTGTATGTTTTGTATTTAAGATGTGCCTGCACCACCTGTGACAACTTCATGCATCACAACAGAGCTGAAAGCTACTTCTACTAGGAGTGCCTCCCCAAAAATATTTGAAACACTGTGGGCTCAGTAAATATTTCTCGACATTCCTGGAGCCTTTCACCTCCCATTTTCATATCAAGTGTTTGATACGCTCCATTTTCTATTATTGTATTCCTGGGAAGCCAGCAAAACCAGAAGGCTGATCAAACAGCACACACCTGCAACATAGCCACAAGTTGTATGGGTCTCCACTAAGACATGGTTTTATATTTCATTCTCTTTACCTATTCCACCCCAAAGTTGAAAGGAGTATTATGTGTGACTGTTTACTGGCATATCATTAAGAACAGCAAAATATCAAGAGTACCATTGTAAAGTATTCTTTGCTCTCCTTTGTTTACTCAACAAGAATAATATTTCTATTAGTAATATGAGAGTTCTTAATACTTGTCTAAAGGCGTTTCTGTGGGGAAAATTGCATCCACAGTACTTGTAAAACTCTATGAACTAAGAGCAATAATTCATATGCTAGTGCTTATGAGGGAAGCACGTACATGGAACACATTTAAGTTCAGAGTGCTCAAAAGAAAAGCAAGGTAACAATAAAGAATAGCAGAATGTAGACAGTAGCTGAAGGGTAGTTCTTCCTACACTGTCCCACAATTCATGGGTTCTATAGTGGTGAAAGTGTTACTCCTTCCATAGAGGAACTTTTATTGATCACTGATAACCATGTTTTTGCAGATGGGATGGAGGGAAGGAAGACAATATGGTGAAGAAGATTATTGGTTTGTTAAAACTGCTTGTTGAAACAAGTTGAGTTAGTGACTGGCCTGTCCATCCTTGTACCATCTGATGCCAGCAGCAGGAATTGCACGAGCTTCACATTCTAGCGTAAGACTGTTGTTCACTCTGATCTTCACCTCTTTAGGAGAAAAGACCATTCCTGATAAATCTCCTCTGTTTATTGTAGGAGGGACTGCACAGACAGAAAAACCACAAGAATGAAAATATCAGTTTCTCACATTGATATAGTCTGCGTTATCAGGAAGACAATACATGCACAAATGGGTAAGACTGAGTTGGGTAGACTTGCTCTTGTGAAAACTCACAGCAAGTCATTATTAGTCACATGTCCAAATATTTATTAACCTGTCTAGATAAGTATGATTAACATATTCTGTACACCATACTTTATAAGCATGACAGACTACAAGGAATCTTGTTATCTGTTAAAATATTAGAATATTTGGGACCCATATTTTTCTATGGATGATAAAATCCCCTCCCCATGTTCTGAAATAGGTCATTCCTGCTTTATATCATCACAGGAACAAGCCTGCCAAGAAGACCTTGCAAGAGAGAATTCTTTAGGGTAGAGCAACTTGGCTGTAGTGTGAATACAGCCAAGACATACATGGAAACTATCCAAGGTGGAAATTAAAAGCCAAATTAGATACCACATGGTAGATATACAAAACAGTCTCCTGATTTGGTGTCCATGGAACATTTGTGTAATTTGCCAGCTGGCTGGTGAAATGCCAGGATATCAGTTGCTCATTGGGTGCATGACCGAGCACATGACATGACCAAAATATGTCTTGGCATCTCACGAATCAGCCACAGTTAACTCCAGAAACTTATGCACATCTTATGCAAACATCAACAGGATTCTGAGCTTTATTTCCTTTAAAATGAAATGTGGACTAGGTATCAAGATAGATGGCAAGAATTTCCCAAAATCCAGAATTTCTTCACAAAGAAAAAAAAAATCTGAGAATTAGAAAAACACAAATGTATATTAAAAAATACAAACATTTTCCCAACGAAAGAGGAAGATTTGAATGGTTGGCTCTTATAAGTCTGCATTTGAATCCTTTTTTTATTCATTAATATTTGTGATGCTGAAATAATAGCTATAAGGCAGAAATAAACAAGGTCCCCTGCATGCCGGGAATAACTATTCCTTTTAAACTGGAGCAGACCAAATGGTTGACATTAACTAACATTAAGTTTGTTTTAATATGAAAATTCCAAATTTCACAAGTTTTGTTACAAATTCAGTAGAAAGAACTTGTGGTTTTAAAACGGCAAAGAAAACAAATCTGACAGGTACATCTCACAAGAGGCTGCAGTCAAGGGAGGTCGCATGGCAGGGGTCACTTAGTCCCCCCCCCTCCTCCAGATATTGTATCATTCAAAGCAGAAGTGCTCCATTTTTGCCCCAATAGGTGCAAAACCAGGCAGGGAGGGTGATTTTTGAGTGGAAATGTGGCTGGAAGGAAAATGACATATTGCCCACACATCCCTGTTGCTCATTTTCTTGAGTGTTCAGCTCCATGCAGCTGAAAATAAAATAAAATATTTGGGAAACTAGTGCACATGTATCTCTTTTTTAAAAAATCAAATTTGGCCCTCACATGCCCTAGATTAAATGTAACAAAATGTCAAATACAAGTGTAAGTTTAATAACATACAAAGGCACATGGCCTGGCTCTGGGTGTGCACCTAGAGGCTATGTGGGCAGGAGACCTTTGCCTGCCCTGCCTAGAACAGGAGACTAGCCCCCCCCCCCGGCACCTATTGCCTGCCTGCAGCTCATCTAATGAGGGCAGGAAAGGAAGCCTTTATTAAGCGATCCCACCCTCTAACAAGCCTCTTTGTGAGGCAAAGTAACCCATCCATCCACCCTTAGGGTCCTGTGTGAATTTAGCTAGTCATTTCAAGGTCAGGTAGGAATTGTGGACTCATATAATCTTATTGGCATATTGAAGAAAAGACCATTTTTGCCGATCCCACCCAGATTGCCCACAGGGCATATAATGGGCTGATCAGGGGTCACACTGGTGGGTAGTGTGGATGGGGAACTTAGTAGCAGTGAGTTCCCAATGGTCTCTTAGTGGGTGTTACTGCAACCGGATCCCAAGATTCAGTGGCTGGAATGGGGGAGGGGAAACCACAGATGGCCACCCATGGCCAGTGGCCATCTGAAATCATGAGGCATGGGCAACTGACAGTCAGGAGCACCGTCCAAGTGTTGTCTGGCCAAGAATGGGCTGGCGACATGACAGCATGGACCTGGAGCCTGGGACTCACCCAATGGGGATAAGGTGACCCGAGTTAAACCCATCACCTGTGTCTTGTCTCATTTCCAGGATGGTGGGCAAGGCTTTGCTCTGGTTAATAAGTTATTTGGCCAGTAGGTGGATATAATTATAATGAGAAGAGACTGTGTTAGTAATTCTGAGGAAAAACTGCAAGAGTGAGAGAAAGCAAGACTCAAAGTGGTTTTTTTTAAAGATAACATAAAGGAAGAGCATTGGCACACTTACTATAGACTTTCACTTCATAGTGTTTTAATGTTTCTCCTGCTTCATTTACAGCAACACAAGTATATCTACCAGTGTTGTCCTCCTGTGCATTTAGAATCTGTAGAGTTCGACCACCTGTAATAAAAGCAACCCCCCTCTTCAAGTTAATTCTTGTACATTTTTCTGTGGATTGTGACATTTAGGAAAAACAATTCTTATTTCAGGGCAGGCTAAAAGTGAAGTATATAAAGGTTTGCTCAAGCTAGGATAAAGCAGGAATAATTAGATGAATTCACTTTACTACCCTCATCAAGCTTCAGTGTTCAATCAATGAACGTGCTGATTATGCTCTGGCACTGAGGGATCACTCCCTGCAACATGGAAGTCAACCCACGAAAAGATATAGCCATCAGAGTTTTTTTGTATCACCATGTTTGTGTGTGCGTTCTTTGCCTTCAAGTTGGAACTGACTTACTGTGACCCTAATACAGCTTTCAAGGTGATGTGAGATATTTAAGGTTTTACCAGTTCCGCCCCCCCCCCAGTGAGATTCCATGGCTGAGTGGAGATTTGAACCTTGTTCTCCAGAGTCCTACTCTATCACTCTGTCCACAACTCCACACTGGGGAACTGCATACTACCATAACTCATTTTTAATGTGCTTTAGAATTGCCACACAAAACCCATGGCTTGTGTGACATCCCTCTTTATTGTCACAATGGTCAGGACACTCTCTCATTCACACTTTATTTACGCTGCCACCAACCACTCCTTCATAAGACTCTTCAGACAAATTTATGATTTTAAAAATAAAAACTTGTATTTTATTGATAACAACAGAAGGAATGGTAAATCACTTTATCAACTAAAATAAAAAGGCAATCAGTAATAATAAAGTATCCCCTCATACACACTCTCTCTCAGACCTTAACTAACTCAGTACTTCATGCCCTAACTCAACTCTCACTCTTAACTCTCAAAAACTGACTCACATCATTCACTCCCCCCCCCTTATATACACAGCTCCACCTCCTGGAGTCCCACCTCCTGCTCTGCTATAGGCAGATGGGTTCCAGCATAACCATGATAGGCAGGTGACGTCATCGCAGCCGTCACAGCTTGTATGTGTTGAAAGTCTCACATGATCAGATAACACAAATGGGATGATATAGTATGCTATGATCATTCTGAACAGCTATCACATGTGAATATGTCTCATGATGTAGCCAGACTTGAACACTCATTTACAATGAAAATATCTAACTATTTCGAGAGTATGCCTGTGCATACTGCAAAATGACTCTATACAAGATAGACGTGTCCAACTCTGAAGTTACAATTTAATTTACAAACTGCATTTTCAGTTGTAGGGTCTTTGAATACCATTTTCCACGGTTCTTTGTTTTTTAAAATGCATATGAATCATTTTACCAAGATCTTGAAAGTTGTGGGTGAAATCCTGTTCCTGCATGTTCTGTGCAGTAAGGGCAATTTTCAGTAATTAAAGACTTTCTGTTCTCTACAGCTTCCATGAGTTCCCAAAAATGAAAGAGACTACTTAAGACCTGTGGGTGTCCCAGGACTAGAAACAGGAAATGTTTAATTTCTGAAAAATTGCTCAAGCAGATGACAGCATCAGTCTTATGCCACAGAATTTACATATACAGGATTTCAGCTAATGCATTACACAGAACAATGCTATCCATAACATGGTTACTTTTAAAACCCAGGTTAACAACTAGCAACATTGTTTTTGAGATGCCATGAGCAACATTCTGCTATCTTCCTTCAGTGTCACGGGAGGGGGAGCATTTTTTAATTTTAAGAATGGTATCTTTTCTAAAAAGTGAGTAAAACATTTTCAAGTAACTGAAATGTTGCTAGTAACACATTAAAAAGATGTTACTCTTCAAAACATGAGCAATAAGGAGCAGGTTACTTCACAAAAGAAGGAGTAACAAGTTATAAATCATTTCAAAAGACTAATAGCCCAAATTATGGTTTAAACATATTGGGCATGACAAGCTTGTGGAGCTTCATTTGGTCTCTACCATGACTGAAATGTTTTAGGGTTAATTCACAGCTGCAAAAATGAAGAACAGGCCAGTTCTGCAGAAGCTCCAGAACCTTCCCAAGGAAGCATAATGAAAAGTCTTTCTGAGTAACTCTTTACCAAGTATTCAGGGCCACACCACAAACTCTGCAATATAAGTAAATATTAATAAAATATAACCTCTATCACTATCATGTCCAAATGAATCTCATTAATACTTGTGCATCCAAGGCCAGTTCTCAGTGAAATGTGAAATCTGAGCATTGGATTTCACAATTCAGACTGCAAATTACTTGTAAATTCTAATAATGTCATCTGATTGTTTCCAGCAGTGTAGCTAGAGTTGGATCTCAAGGCCAATATCCAGAGAACTGCAATGCAACCAGTTCTCTGGATTTTGGCCCTGCATCAACACCTAAGCCCTGCATCAACTTTTAAAATAACACGGGCATTTTGGTGCACTGATTCTACTTCCCATTGCATTTCCTCTCCCCCCTCTTGTCATTGTTTTGTACTTGGTGGGGAAAGGCCAGCTGGAAATATGCACAGTTACAGAGGTTAACATTATTATTGTTTTTACTTTAAACAAATATCTTATCCATTTCTTTAACAAGAGAGTGCTTGCTAATTCCCACAAAAATACCTTTTGGTCTAGAAGAAAATTTGATTTGTCACTCTTGACATTATGAAGCTACAAAATGAGGATAAAATGTGAAACAATGATTGAAATCCTGTTGCTTAGCACAGTAAGTTGCAACTAGAATAGGCCCATTTGAATCAATGGAATTTGCTATGGAATCAATGGACTCACCAACTCCCCACTGATCAAAGGGCCTGCTCTAATACAACTCTCTATGCTAAGCAGCAGGATTGCAACCCACACATGCTTAGTGTTTTGGTTGGTTGGTTGGTTGATTTTCCGGATTTGAAATGAAATGGTTTTCCCTTCTATTTTTCTCAAAATCTAGCTGTGTGTATTAAATTTTTGGCTGAAGTGGAATAACATGAACCTCAATTATCTTCCCAAACTATGTCAGCTAGAAAAATTAAGGACAGGAGGCTGGTTTAGGGTTATTTCCCAAAATAATGCCCCAGAACGAACCTTGCCAAAGAGATTCTGGTCCCAGGAGTATATTATGTGGTGGCCATACAAATGTGGTTCATGCATCAACCACTGTTTACTACAAACTCATCATATTTTCTAAGTTATATAGTTTATTTCGGAAAACTGATGGCAGATTTAGTAAACAATTGACTTTTCCACATTTAAGTATTTTTAGAGCTGTGTTTTCTTTTAGTAATTCTTTCTTGCCCATTATATAATGATCCTAGGAGAGCATTTTGTCCAAAATTTAGGTGTGCAGAACTCCAACTGTAGAAGCCACTGCGATGACCTGATGAAACTCTGGTTGTGTGCCTGTTCACGTACGCAAATAAAATATTGTCATTTTATCTTGGTTACCTCCACAATTGTAGCTCTTCAAGAGTGTAAATATTCAAACATGATACAAGCCCTAGAGAGCTATTTCTCTCTTTTATCTGTCAAAGACAGCAGAAAGTTCAGCACAGAATTATTTTTACAATTTTTGTAGGATGATTATAATAGTGTTTAATGTAACATAGTTTTTTTTAATTTCTACAATAAAGAAGTTTCAGTTCTTCAAAATGAAACCTCTGATTTATGAATGTGAGATGTGCTTCTATATCCACAATTCAAAACACTAGAAAATGTCCCGATATTGCTGCATATTATTGTGTCCACACTGCTGGCAAGAAAAACGATGCCAAACTTTACCTAACAAAGGGCAGCCTAAATGCGGACAATGCCAATGGCAGCAGTCAAGATGGTCTACAGCAGCCATTCTCAACAGGGGCCCTGGCACATTTGAAGAGGGGCACAGATTGAAAAATATGAGAAGTTTCAGAAAGATGTTGTATCCTTGTTTGACAGGGGGCCCTGGAACCTGAGAAGAGCTCCTAAAAGGATCATGGCCAAAAAGGGTTGAGAATGGCTGGTCTACCGGATACCCACTTGTGGCCCCCTAGCATTCACAAAGTGGCACCAAGCAAGAGAAAATCCCAGAATCAGACTCCTTTTTTCATACAACCATTTCTCACCTAAAGAGAATGCAATTGTCATGGCTGTTTTCAACAATACTTCCTCAAATTCGACACAGAGCAGGAGCGGGCTGTCTGCTGGATCTGTGCCAAATTTGGTGCAGTTTTAAAATTACAAGTTTTCATTTAGGCTGCCCTCATTTTTAGAATTGCCCCATAGAATGATTTGCTCTGCTGCACATTAACATCACTGCACCATTGTGAAGTGATACTATGGAAGGGATCAAGCTAAACTCCTAATATTCTTGAGGTAGCGTAAACTCTGCTGCTCCATATCATTCACTTCAGCCAGGTAGAATTTTACAACTAGATTGATACTTATGCATAGTGTTTGCAAAAATTTCATATTTGCTTTACCTGCACTGCCCTATAGATACAAACAATATATCAATAATTTAAAAATCAATACACTAAAGCTAATTTAGAAATGTAAGATTCATCAGGACAAACATTTATTGCAAATAAGGAAATAGCACAAATAATCACCTGGCAAAATCCGGATATTCCTGTTTGATTCTATAAGAGCTCCATCTTTCAGCCAGGTAACTGTAGCTGGGGGATATGAATAAGCTTCACAAACCAGTGAAGTTGGGTTATTCAAGATGACAGTAACCTCTTCTGTGCCACCATCATTATCTGCACCCACAATGGTTGGGGACACTGAGTAAGATCAGGGAAGAATGAAAAAAGAAAACACAAATCACAGCTGCTCCTCTTTGTGGATTTAATGTACATATTCCAATCTGCACAATGAGACCATATTAGAGAACTTTGTGGAGGTGGGAAGTCTGTAATGTAGCTTGTAGATTATTTCCTGGATAAATCAATACCATAGATCTTTTACCCTGCTAGCATCCAATTAGATGACCAAGCTACTCAAGAAAAATATATAAATGTTCAAGTCAGTTTGGCAAGCTAACAATTGCTGAAATTGAGACTTTACTGCTATTACAGTGGACCCTCGACTTACAGACGGCTCGACTTACAGACTTTACGAGTTACAGACTTCTCTGGCTGCAAAATTTAGATTCGACTTGCAGCCAGAGAATCGACTTACAGACCAGAAAAAAACCAAAATGGAATAAAAATAGAATAAAAACCACTGGTTATGGGATTAATCGGTTTTCAGTGCATTGTAGGTCAATGGAGACTTGCAGCCACCATTCCAATACGGATTAATTCCTGAAGTAGAGGGTCCACTGTATCAAGCATGTCTACCTATGACTCCAGTGTGTTTCTAAATGTTGTCAGAAGACAACATGACTCTGCCAAGTAGATAACTCATTACGTTTCTATACTTCCATGGATGTTGGGGTTTTTAATGTGTGAAATTAAGGATCTAATGAAATAAATAAACTAATATGCAGGAAAAGGTGCAGAAGAGAGGGACTAAAATGATAACTGGGCTGGGGCACCTCCCTTATGAGGAAAGCCTACAGCATTTTAGGCTCTTTAGTCTAGAGAGAAAGTGCCTGAGGAGAGACATGATTGAGATGGATAAAATCATGCAGGGGTGGATAAAGTCGATAGAGGGAAGCCCTTTTCCCTCTCACACAATACCAGAGCCAGGGGACATCCACTCCAATTGAGTGTTGGGAGAATGAGAACAGACAAAAGAAAATATTTCTTTACCCAGTGTGTTGTTAGTCTGTGGAACCCCTTGCCACAGGACACAGTGATGGCATCTGGCCTAGATGCCCCTAAAAGAGGGTTGGACAGATTCCTGGAGGAAAAGTCCATTGCAGATTAAAAGCCATGATGGGGATGTATAATCTCCAGGCTTAAAAGGAAGGTACTTCAAAATGCCAGATGCAGGGGACTGGTATCAGGAGAAAGATATCTACCTCTCATTGCTCACAGGCAGGTGAAAGGCACACCAGTCCAAAAATGGACTGTCAAAGCACTGTGTGTTATTTTCAGATCAGAAAGAGCCCCATCCTGCCTATTCCAGGCAAGATTATCAGCCCAGAGTTGCAAGAGGCCAGATGGGAAGTCTTCAGTGCAGAAGGCTTCTGCATCTTTCCATCTGACCTGTGAAGGACTCCAACGTGAACTCCCTTTCTCTTTCCACAGAAGGGTGAGGGGTTGAGAGAGCAGTTCCCAACTAAGGTGCAGTCTCTTAACTGACGTTGGAACTCAGTTTGTTTCACCTTCCACTTGTCTTCCCCACTGGGGAAAGGCAAAAAGAGAGAGGAGATGACTTCTGACTGAGATGCAGCCTTGATCAGAACCACCTGAGCTTGACATTCACTCAGGAGTTCATGCATGTGTGTGTATGTATCCGTGTGAGTGGAGTCCAAGAAACCATTTAGTTGGGGTGTCAGAGGCCCTGCCAGCTGTGTGTTATGGCTCCAACCACTGTAGCTATATATCTGCCCCCCTCCATGTCTGCTTAGAACAAATTTATCCTCAGCCCTAAAAAGGTTCCCCAATCTGCTGCAGATCATTTGAGCCACTAGATGGGCTGGAAGCACTTCAAAGGAGATTTGCACACAGCCCACACTCATCCGAAGGGCAACGCTCACATTCACAGTACTCAGCCCACCCCTCTGACTTCCCATTGGGGCCTTAGTACCAAGCTCTAACCATGTTGCTATCTGTTTGGCAAGCAGATTTGTTACATTTACAATTTGTTACATTTGTTACATTTAAAAATGTAAAAACATTTATTGACTGACAAATTGAATCCAAACAAATCTATCTTCTTTCATGAAACTGAACTGAAATGCCTTTTTTTACCACCCCAAAATCTTACCAAATACATTAACGCTGAAGGTTTTGCTCTTGTCTCCAGCCACGCTCGATGCAACACAAGTATATCTCCCTGTGTCAGCTACTTGTGCATTTGTAATTTGAAGAAAGCGACCACTGGACATTAATTGATGCTCATCATCCTCCAGAAAAGGTTGACCGTCTTTTAGCCATGTAATTTTTGGGATGGGGTTTCCTTTTTTTGGCCAAGTGAGATATATTTGTTCAGTATTAATAACTGTGCACTTTGAAGACAACACAGATATTTTAAACATTTATCTGTTTGACAGGTTTTTAAACTCAAAACACAAAGTAAAAAATCTGTATCACACTTTAATCTACTAGGGAAAAAAGTTTTTTTTTCAGCTTTGTAGAATTGGGAAGTACTGTATAATATTAACAAGCCAGAGATTAATGTTTGGTAGTTTTTTAAAAATATTTTAATCAGGTAGAGTATTTCCTTAGAAACCTATCATCTGATGATCTGTAGAGGTCACTAGAAGTGAATCCAAGGTTAAAATGGAAGGAATTTTTATGTACCTAGGGCTGAAGAAGAACTCTGTAAAATTTAATTGTTGTGATAATATTCACTAATAAGACTTAGTGATCAATTAAACTAACACAAACAGCATCTGAAATCCTGTTGTGTAGGTCCATGTGCACAATAGGGATGATGTCATCAGTGCAAATTGCTGCTGATTGAAGGTGGATTAAAGATGATTTCAGGGTGCATGCAATTTGTACACGATGAGCCAGCGTCATGTGCATCCTGAAATTAACAAAGGAAGCCCTCAATCAACAGAGTTTTGCCACTATTGATGACATCATCAATGTTGCACACACAGAGTTGCAAAACAGGATTTCAGCCTATATGTTTTTTGCCATGAAAAGCTGCAGACCAAAAGTGGTATTTACCTAAGTTTCTTACTGCTTCCTATTGATTCCCCAACCAACTCAATGAGTACTCTTAGTAACTTCCTGTGATCAAGATAACAATACATACACACCACAAGCTTTCTGTAGCATGAAAAAGTATAATCATTTTGTGATAGAAAAAGATGGTTGTCTGGCTATACCTTGTGTCTACCATTTTCCTCCTTATTTTGGACAAAATTAATTCTTCACAATGACTAAGTGCTCAGCAGTATAACACTGGCTGTCCATGCTTTGCAAATCATAGTCCAGATTGTCAGTATTTGTTCCCTCCTGTTCCACCTGGCTAACTAAATAGGTATTAATACAGAAATATCTCTGCAGGCAAGACAAATGTAAACAAGCAAGATCAGCTTTAATTTACCTGTCACTTCACACTTCAGCATAATGCTCTGGCTCTCTTTTACTTTCACATCTTCCAAGTTATTTTCTCCTACAATGCCTGGAGGAACTTTTGTATTGCCAAAACAAAAAACATGTATGAACACACATGAGAATAGGGAAACATAATAAAATGACATGATTCTTTGCATGAGTCACTACTAGGAAGGAATAAAAAATGTTGCTTCCATTGTCAGCTGTCTCAACCCAAATGGTTGTGTGCTGAATTCCAGCATGCATAAAATATCAGGTCTCTTCTAATCTAAATGAGTAGGGATAGTGATCCCAAAATGGTAGAGGGAGGTATCCCACCCTCACAGGTTGCCTTTAGCCAAATTAATTTAGTGCAGGAGCGGAGATTGTGCACTGAAGGACAACATAAAGCTTGCTAATGCCCCCCCAAGGCCAGTCCTCAGTTCCCCAACTGAACTATTGCTAAAAAATGTTCTCCATGGGGCATACGCAACACCAAAACATATTCAATACAATCAGGTACAATACTCCATTCTTTTAAAAAACCCACTGGGCAGCCATTCACATAGGGAAAGATTGCCTGAGGAGAAAGGGAGGTGCAGTCCTTGAGACAGCTTGAGCCCAAGCCATTTAGGGCTTTATAAGTCAGAACCATCACTTTGACTTCTGTTAGAAATAGATCAGCAGCCCATGCAGCTGCTGTAAAAAGGGGTTTGTGTGATCCCTGTGTCTAGCCCCAGTTAGCAATTTGGCTACTGCATTTGGACCCACTGAAGTTTCCTGTCACTTTCCATAGGCAGTCCTATCTATAGTGTATTACAGCAAGCCAGCCAGAATGTAACTAAGGCATGACTCACTGAGGTCAAATCAGACTTCTCCAAGAATGGAAAGAGTTGGCACACCAGTTTTAACGGTGCAAATGCACTCCTGGGCAAAACCTGGGCACCCAGACTCAGAGATGAATCCAGAGGTACTCCCGGAACCCTGAGTAATTAAGCTGGAGATTTGCAGGTGCCTCCCCCTCCTCAAAGTTTTAAGGGGAGAGGTTTCTCTCCTTAGAATTTACAAATTCATTTCTCTATCCTCTCAACTTTCTGGATGGAGAAACATTCCTCATTTCGGGGGCTACCAATTGGCTATGCCATTTTTCCAAATGTATTTGAATTTTAAAGTAGGGAAGCCATTCACGAATAAGAAACAAAAATTCTATGATTGCCCTTCCAGAAGTTGAAAACTAACCTAAAACTGAAAGGTCAAAGTTTTTCCTCTCTTCTCCTGCAACATTAGTCACCACACAAGTGTAACGACCTGCATCTTCCACATTCACTTTCATTAAACGCAACATCCGGCCACCTGAAAAGAAAAGAAAACACTTTAACTCATTCATTATTATAAAGTCTGACTCTCAAATTCAATCTTCCTCTGAGCTGTCAATATACTATACCTTTTCTATTACAGACTTGCTCAGGATTATGAAGAGCAGAATTATGATTGGGTAAATCAAAAGCAAATGAAGTTTGCACTTAGGTGGCAGAGAAGTCCCTACAATTCAGAACATACAATATGAAGAAAGCAGACTATATACCATCAACAGGTGTGGCAGCAGTCACATTGAACAAAATACAAACAGGGAAGCTCCTCGTCTATCTCATAACTCAGGTGAGACCAAGAACCCCACCCATGAAAATTCCATCAATATTTTCTCTGATTTTAAACATATGAATGCCATTTATTTTCTATAAAACTGAATGAGAATGGCTGGAGAGAGGTAGAATATTTTTTTCAGCACATTGTTGGAATATATCTCTTTCAGCCTAACAAATGGGGGAAGTGTGATATGTAGCTAAGAAGTAACAATTTACATAATGGCTGAAATCCTGTTCCTTAAGTTATTCAGTATGTTATTTCAGAAATAAAGCTGGAGTTTAATTTACAACCTCATATGCTATCTGTAGTTTGTGTGACTGGGAGGCACATGTCCAGGTCGGGGAGATAATATACTTATCCAGCACTAATTACTTCTAGCCTTTGAATTAAGTGAGAGCACCGCTTCTCTGCTGAGTGTTTTTCTCCTCTCTTTTGTCTGTTGGTGGCAATTGTTAGTTACTGATCTGTTCTATTGGCTGCTAAATATGTGTCCAGTAAAGAAAGCAACATACACAAGTCTGTACCTCCAAGTAACTGTAAATAAATAATTTTTAAAATGCTTTCTCCCACAAATGTCTCAGAGTGAGTTATTGAGACTTTAAATGCCAGTGAATGAGAAAAGGGTGGATTCTGGGGAACTTGAAACTGTTCTCCTCTGTGGATTTCTATTGCCTAGCGAAAAGGGAATTTTACCAGAAATTCAAAACTCTGCAAGAAATAGCACATTTCTGATTCACTCACAAAGGTCCTGAGGCTCCCATGGAATCCCTTTTCTTGTGGGGATGCTGCTGGGGGGCTGCAGGATGAAGGGAGGAGTTTTCAATTTCAAAAAATGATTGTTGCCATTAAATTCATCCCTACAACTGCAACATTAGAAATTAAAGACTTCCCCCATTTCATGGCCCTCAGTAGCTTCCTCAATATATGTGTGGCATCCTCCCAGGTCATGAATATTTATATGCTATCTGCATAGACCAATGGGAGTCCTGGAGGGGCGGAGTCACAAGATATAAGAGACTCAGCAGCAGGGGGAGGAGGAGATAGTTGAGGAGATTGGGAGACTGGGAGAGAGTTTTGGAGTTTGGGCGAGAGAGTGGTGATTGAGAGTAGATGAAGGAGGATGTTTGTTAAGAACAACATTAACAACATTGCTTGAACTATTATCATATGTAACAATAAACAATTTCTATTTGTTTCTTTTAAAATGACACATTGTCTGGACCTCTATTATTAAAATTAAATAATGTTGACGTAATCAACTGGTGGCAGCTGAAAGACACGTAGCATCAGCTCTTAGTTTGGTGAAACAATCAGGGGTCGTATGAGGATCGTGACAATAAGGGATTCCACAGGATCCTCAAGGTCTTTGGAGGTGGGAATAGGAATTTTCTTACTTCTGAAAAATTGCCACAGCTGATGACATCATTACTCTTAGTATAACTTACAGATGATGATTTCAGCCAAAGCCAGCTAAGTCTATGGCTAACCTAGAATTTGAACAGTAAAAAAATCATGTCTAACACTCTGCACACCAAAACAAAAATGCTAGAAAAATATGATTATGTTAGCTGGACCTGTGAGCCATGATCTCCTCTTTCTAGATAATATCACCATTACACAATTTTTTGAGCAAACTGCATAAACAATTTGGAGATGCAGTTTGTTGACCGTGGAGCCTTTCCACATGCTTGCACATTTCTTGACCTTAAACCTACTGCAAAATATATTTCTCATTGAATTTTTAAAATAAAAAGTAACTTCTTACATTTGTTAGTACTGCTCCTTATTTGACAGGATTTTAAGATAGCTACTGGAAGAGATAGGAGGCCTATAAATCAACCATTTTACTGAAAGAACAGATTTCATGAATCTTTATTGAAAAAGTAACTTTTTAATTCCAATGCTGTATTCTCCCTTACCTGACAGGATTCTTACAGAATTACTTGAAGATATGGGCTGCCCATATTTTAGCCACATTATTGACGGATGGGGAACTCCTGAGGCTTCACAAATCAGAGTGACAGGATTTTTCTCCAAAGTGCTGATATTTTCAGGCACAGACAGGTCTCCCACAAAACTTGGAGGGACTATTAAAAAAATTAAAACAAACAGAAACAAAGCACATAAGAAAACACTAGTCCGCTAATGAGCTATAGAAATCTACTTTAACAGAGAACTTTAACAGAGAATATTTGCTTCAGCTGAAATGCTTCAGGCCACATGTAGAACCTCTGCTCTGAACTGTGACACTGGAGCAGTAAGCTCCTTTTGCCAAACTGTGAAGGGGATATCTACATCTAATCCCTTCAAGTAATGCTGAGGGAAGAGAGAATAAACTGGAAAGATAAATTCAATTTCAAAGGGCCTTTCACAGACAATAAAGCATACGCCTATATCAGACCACAGTCAATGAAACACTTTAGTTTTGCACATTTTTCCTACTGTGCATTTTGAGTTGCTGGGAAAATGCTGTTTCATCCCCAACAAACACAGCAGTTGCTGCTATTTCCCATTACTTCTTGAAGCAGAAATGAAATTTGCACTCAGGTGGCAGAGAAGCCCCTATAATTCATACAACATGAAGAATTGTATTTTGATTTGTGTATTCTATGTTTATGTTTTAGATAAATAAAAACTAAAAAAAAAAAAAGAAATGCTTCTGCAGTAACTGCTTTGCATTTAGTAGCTATAGAAGTGTCATGTGCTCCTGCTGGGCAATGCTGGGGTTTTATGCTCATGAGGCACACAAGATTTCCCACATTTCTAATACCTTCCAAAAAAAAACCCAAAACAGGTATTTAAAATGTTTTAAAAACAAAAACACTATGCACACAAGCAAGTAAAACCAGATCCACTGCTGAAGAGGGGTTGCCCTCCACACCCTCTCCTTCCCCACAGCACATCTCCTACCTTTCTTCTTTCCCACGGCACTCAAAAAGTTATGAGACTTTTGATATATTAAAACAAATACGAAGAAATGCCAAACTGGGTTACAAATATTGTAGTGTACTTTCAATTTAAGGCCTTCCATGAATGTGAGGCCGCAAGCCAAATGGCCCTCCTGGCCTCAGCCTCATGATAGGCTCTGCTATTTAGTTACTTGGTGCTATAAAAGGCAGTCCTATACCAATGTGTGTGTGTTTTTAAACCCAAGATTAATTAGTTGACTGTTTGCTGTGCTCACTCACAAAGCGATTTAAATCCAATTCACTTCAATAGCATTTAAGAGACATGTGTAAGACTGCAGCCTAAGGAAAGCAACAGTCATCTTTTTAGGGAAATATTGCCAGCCCATTTCATCACTATTCTATATATAGAGGGAGGAGGAACTATGAGACAAACATTTGTTTCATTTGCTTTGTAATACTTCTGAATGTCTTCCATAGATAGTAATCTACTGACATAAAGTTATTCCAAATGTTACTGCTTTAAATTTTCCTTAATTTTTTAAGCAACAAAACAATCCAATTGCCTTCCAGGGAAATGAAATTACTATGCTACACCACAGTAGTTCAAGATACATACTTGATAAGAATAGAAGCACTTCACTTTTAGGAGGAAATCCACTTTCTTGAAAAGGAAGCTTGCGTTTTTAAGGAATTGAGGTGTTTTCTTTCACACAATATAACAGTAGAATTACAGAGCACACACCACCAAAAGAAGTAGCAAGATTCTGTGGCAAAAGCTACATATTAGATGTGTCCCATGGTAGGTTTTGTACCTTGCTTTAACAACTATATACCTCTTACATAGTCTTTCTCATATCTCTTGCTCATAAAGCCATATGTTTCCTCTAGTGCCACAAATCTGTCTGAGAAATTATCTGCCTTATTCCCCCTTAGAGAAAGAGAATAGAATGGAGTTGTGGCCTGGCTCATTTGAAATCAAACATCCACCTTTATGTAAGTCTTCTGTGGCAGACAGTTTCCTTGCTCACCATGAACACTTAAGTCATATTTCCTGTCGGCCAGTCCTGCCACATTCACAGCAACGCACACATAGCGGCCCGTGTCGGACACCTGAGTGTTTTTAAGTTGAAGACGGCGTCCTTCATTCAGTATTTCGGCTCCCCTCCTGTTGACTAACAGCTGACCATCCTTCATCCAGGTGACAGTTGGCTGTGGAATACCTTCTGCCTTGCAGTCTAATGAAATATCATTCCCCCGGGTCACAGTCACATCCGATTGTTGGCTCTCACCATCCAATATTGTAGGATGAACTATTTAGAGAAACAAAACAACATTCTAAAGTTTAGAATCATATTATAACATTATAATATCATACATATCTCTTTCGTTGTACAGTACATTAATATAATTAGTTCCAGGGATACATGCGTGGAGCGACTGGTACTGTGGACTGATTGACAGGAAATGTCCTTTTGTGTATGGGTAAAGATTGGCTGAGAAATTAGAGGAGGATGTACTGACTGGAATGCTGTGTGGTAGGTAAGAATGATAGACACAGACAGTGACAAAAACAGTTCAGAAAGATTATGTTATGAGTTGAGGGGAATGCATATCTAATGGTTTAGTACACAGATCTGTAGTAGAATAACATTAACCCTGTACAACCAGTAATGCTTATGGCAATAGTTTAGTGAGGTTAAACCTCCAGAACATGGCCGAATAGCCTGAAAACCCACAGCAACCACTAAAATATTCTTTGCTGGCATTTCATGAAAGACAGATAAAACTTGTTAGTCACTAAGGTGTCAAATAAAACATTTGATGATTCTGTTGCAGCAGACAACTGACTAACCTTTCTGGAGATTTATGCAGCAACTGTCTTCTAAGCAACAAACACGACAGTTAATTTTGTATAATGACTTACCATACACTAGCAAACTATATTCCTTCTTTGCCATTCCAGCTACATTAGAAGCCATGCACATATAGGATGCTGTATCTGATTTTTCAGCAATAGAAATTTGCAGCTGTCGTCCTCCAGATAACACTCGGATCCTGCCAGTAGGGTCAACCAGAAGGGGAGCCCCTGCAAAAGAAATACTTTACTGGCTCATATTAAAAGAGGAACACAAAACATAGGGTACAATATAGTACATACTACAGGGCTAATTGCCACAAACATTCCTGCAGTTGTCTGTCACTTACTCTGTGGTGGACATAAGATTTCAAACTTCCATGTATTTATGTGTATGTTGGGTGTGTGTGAGGTCATAGCTTTTTCAAAGGCAAAGTTTTAAAAATTACAAACACAAAATCCCATGGATCTACCTGTCTCTGATTCCACAGGTTTAAGTCAGACTATGATGACTACGCCGTCACCAGATTTCATGTATTTATGTCCAAAATACAAATTGATCTGAACCAAATCAAGCCCAAATGCAAATCACTACAATGGGCACAAATTGAATTGGCAGTGGGGATGAATGTTACATGAATGACTCCTTTGCTCCAATCATGCAGCCACAGGTGGGGTGGCAAGATACACATTCAGATAAATGCTACAGTGCTTCTCTCCACCCCCACCCCCAGCAACATGATCTCTTTCATTATGGAAGACTGTAGAATTTGGAATGCAAAGGAAACTGTTGCTAACATGTCAGAGATAATCGCAACAAACACATTTCTCCTTTTAACCTATTACTAGAAACACACTGCTTTCAAGGGAGCACTCCTTCTCCAAATGGATTTCTCTAACCATATATTTTGACCTTGAATTAGGCTATTTGAAAGCACCTTCTGTTAAAGCAAAGGATTCCTTAGAATCAAACATATGTTATCAAATCTAGGCTATAGGAACCAAATTTCTGCTTATGAGGTCAGATGGCACATTGTTTGATTCACAAGAGAACTTTTCCAAAAAGAGGTCACTCACCATTCTTTCTCCAGCTGAGGGCTGGTGGTGGAATGCCACTGGACTCACATATCATACTGATAAGGTTTCCTTCAATTACAGTCAACTGAGTATGTGCATCAGAACTGTAAATACTTGGAGGCACTAGAGTGGGAAATATCAAAATAATGCTTAACCATAAATATAATAAAATTTGTTAACATTAGCAGGCAAAGAATCCAGTAGAATAAAAATCCTTCACAGAAGATTCTTGCAGGGTTTGAGTTCCTCACAGTTTAATGTGATAAACATGGCAGAGGAATATCTTAGTTTATTCAAAATATTTTAGCAACAAAACATTTCCATTTGACCCTCTAACATTTTTCTCTGTACTTTTAAAAAGTACACAGATAACATATGTTGTAGAGTTGGCAGCAATTATAATATATAGTGGTGCATTTCAACAGTTTAAACCTTATATTTCAGTCTTCCATGCCTAAAACTTGTAAACTGACTAAATTCTCCAAGAAGCAAAGCCTTTTATACATACTGCTGAACAAAATCTCTGGTCCTCGTTCTGGAAACAGCTCTGGGGAATAGATAGATTTATTGGATTTACAACACAAAAGGCTTTCCATCAATGCTTCTGGCCCCAAGCATGCAAACAAATAATTTATTTCTAAACAATTAGCCATAGATGATTTTCACAGGCAAATTCATGGTTCCCACTAAAACTGCGGAGAAAAGGCCACTATAAAATGCTTTCTGAAAGAGAAAGATGAAGGAATGGAAAACTTTAGCCCTTTAGATATTTTGGACTTCATCTCCTATGTCCTTTAGCACTGGCCACACAGGCAGGGGCTTCTGGGAATTAAATATATTGGGGGCCCAAGGTTTACTACCCGTGACCTAGATACTTAACAAGTCAAGCTGGAATATCATCCTCAAGGATCAAGGAGGATATTAAAACACAGCATTGTCTACACTGGGTTTTCATAAGACCAAAGAAGCAACATGCAGATGAGGAGTGTATATCCTCATTGTTTAAATAGCAACTTGGTGGATAAATACTATACATGTTGTTGGACAATACAGTGGGGGTGGGTGGAGAGACCCTTTCCCCTTTGCCTATCATAAAATCACAGATTTTCAATAGCTGCAGTTCAGAAAAAAATGAAGTGCACATGTTTTCACTGAAATGAACTAAGGGAGCAACTAGATGAGCATTTTTCCTATGTTTTATGCTATGTTTCTCATTGTTTCTTTTGATATTTATTCTGTTGATCATACGTTACTGTTAATCACAAGTAGATCCAGTCTTTTGGCATGAATGTGCAGTATATTTTATTCAATTGGAAAGGCTTGTGTTTTTTTTTTTAAACTCTCATTATTTTGACCTGCTTTTGGCTTCTGTGAGCACCTATATTGGTCTTTTAGGGTGTGTCCAAATGACATCACTGATAATGGACAGGGTGAGGTGTGGTGTTGTAGAGTACCTTACTACCTTGGCCTGCATTTTGCTCATACTGGTAAGGACTACAATTGCAATGCAATCCCACTTTAGCACTATAGTGCACTAATTCAAAAACTGTTTGGTCAGTTAAGTGTTATTTCATTTGCTAAACATTAAAAAACAAAGGGATTTGAATGATGGTGAAATGGGTGGGTATAAAGATGGTTGTAACAGCAGAGAGGGGAGCTGTGTGATATATGGATACATGAAGCATACCTTACCAGGATAATTAAACATTTCTGTATGAACTACAACAACAATTAAAATGGTAGGAAGCACTACAGAGAAGTTTGCATCAATGCAAGACAAACTTCCGTGTGGTGATTCCCTAAGTGTACGACACCTGGTTCACATTCAGTTTCACCATTTAGGATGCACTTGTGGGTGAAAATGACTGAAAACCTCAAGCTTATGCATTCTTCCCTATCACAGATAACTCTTTCACTAATTTTTTGCATCAACTCCATCTGCTATCAGAGACAGAGAGAGAGAGAGAGAGAGAGAGAGAGAGAGAGAACAGACAGACAGATAGTGATAGGAACATGCTACATTTATTTTTTCTTTCTGCTAGATTTCTCTTCATCATTCTCCCTCTTCCCTGCTGGCCTATATGTAGTGATCTGAAAATGCTTGTGGAAGAAATTCCTCTTGAACATCTTCCCTTGGGCTTTAAATGAGGTGTGGGAAGCCAAGGAGGCTTCTAGCTGCCTAAGGTGACTGTGCAATGAAGACAAGAAGTGAACAGACACTTCTCAGTCACTTCATAACATCAGTACAAGAATTCTGGTCTTTATGCCTTATAATTTCCCTGAAGGTTTTCCTCCTCTGAAATTCTTTTTTGAAGGCAATTGAAAGATGATGAACAAAATTCTAATGGAAAAAATCTTCTGCACAATATTATTATGAAGAGATCATATGAACCAGGCCCATACGTGTAGGTCTGTATATGGACATATATTGTGATGAAGGGCAATGGAAAATGGATGTCTTCACCAAATTTCTGGGTTAGCTCAGTGGCAGATCCTAGCCATTTGAAAACCCAAATTTATTCAAATAGTGAAAATGGACATCAGCTACTGACAGCAAAGCTTCATCCTTCAGGTAACTGGAACTTGCTTCAGCTCAATATGGTGAATGACATGAGGTCCGAATTCCAAGACAAAATTACTGGCACTCATTCTCCTGTCAGAAACATGAAGAACTGCCCTTCATACATTTTACCCTATATCCAGGAGACCACAAAATGAACTGCTTCTTCTTTTTTTAAGTAGCAGTTCTCAGGTTTTGAAGTAGCTAATAGGTCTATGTATTCAGTGAGGTTTCTTAAACATAGATTCCTTACATCAATGGCAGCTGGTGCTTGTTGTAACTAATGGGGAGAGGAAAAGGCAGTCGGCAGTAGACAGGGCGAGACATTTTTGTATTCTTGAAGGCTTTTACAGCTGGGATCCAATGGTTGTTGTAGGTTTTTTGGGCTGTTTGGCAGTGTTCTTAAGGTTTTTTTTCCTAACGTTTCACCAGTCTCTATGGCTGGCATCTTCAGAGGACAGGAGTTAGAAGTTAGACAGACAGAGTTCTAACTCCTGTCCTCTGAAGATGCCAGCCATAGGTCAAATAGGTGACTGTAAAACACAAGGAGGAGAGCCACTGTCCTACAAACCCTGAAGGGTCAGCCTCTACTGCTTACATCCTTTTCATATTTATGCACTGAGGAATCAATTTTCATTTACTAAAACCTAAAGTCTTGTTCTTTAGGGTTGCCAGTCTTACCCCACACATTGACATTGTAGTTCTTCTCCCTTTTCCCAGCCGCATTTGTTGCTTCACAAGTGTATCGTCCTGTGTCTTTAGCTTCAACTCCTTCAATCTAGCAACAAACAAAGAAAGAATTCTTTTGGCCACCATTTATGTGTACATATTTGCATAATAATCTGCAAAGGCAATGAATAGTTACTGAGTGGTGTGACATATAAAGCTTTGTTCCCCTAACTAAATCAATACGAAGTACTACCTGTACCACCCAAAAATTTGATAAAGGGTGCTATGGTTCAATAGCTAAACAGAATTTCTTCTGATTCTACATTCCACCAAATTTTGCCTTAAGTAAACATGGGAGCTCCAACAGCAGAGTGGTTTAGAGACAGAGCCACAAATCATAAATTCTTATTCCTTTAAATGTCCTGTGGGTGCCATTTAAACATTCTCCTAGGCTCAGGGGTACGTTTTGTGGAAAAAGAGCACAACATCAGCCTGGACTGCCTAGAAAGGACAGTCAAGCACAGCATCCAGCCATGCTGCATTGGCATCTGATTAAGCCACTCCCAAGCCACTAGGGAACATTTAAAGGGCATCAGTTGATTTCCTTTCTCCAATTCACTGATAGTGAAAAACAGAAGACAGAAAATGCTCTGTTCACAAACAGGCAGGACATGGTTTTGCAGAGCAACTGGCTTACTGGTGGGAACTGATGAAACCTGGAACAATGAAATATCCATGAAAGGCTCAAAGAAAAGAACTTCAATAATAGACATGAAGCCTTAGTGATCCTTGTGCAATTAGCATCAACAGTCATAAAGATGAAATGGATATGTGAGAGAAAGCTCAGACATTTTAAACTTACTCTCAGTACACTGCCGTCTTCTGTAATGCTGTGGCCAAACTTCTTCAGGACTGGCTGGCCATCCTTCAACCATGATAGGGTGGGCGGGGGAATGGCACTGCTCTGACAGTGGAGCTCTAAATCTTCTCCCATAACTACAGAGACATTCTGTTCCTCTCCCATAATGTTAGGTGGAACTGAATGAACAAATGTTTTAAAAATTCACTTTTAACTCCTTGCACCGGAGAATGAAAAACGAAGAAACGGAAGACAAATTTTGTAAATTTTCCCTACAGAATCAACATGCTCATAATAAACCGTGGCCATATTCAGAGCTGACTATCTGAATATGCTGATTATTGTAAGAACATAAGAAGAGCCTTGCTGGATCAGGCCAAGGGCCCATCTAATCCAGCTTCCTGTATCTCACAGTGGCCCCACCAGATGCCTCTGAGAACACATGAGACAACTAGATACCTGTCTCCTCTGGGCTAATAATCTTGCCTGGAATAGGCAGGGTGGGGCTCTTTCTGATCTGAAAATAACACACAGTGCTTTGACAGTCCATTTTTGGACTGGTGTGCCTTTCACCTGCCTGTGAGCAATGAGAGATAGATGCCTGTCTCCTGATACCTCTCCCCTGCATCTGGCATTTTGAGGTACCTTCCTTTTAAGCCCGGAGATTATACATCCCCATCATGGCTTGTAACCTGTGATGGACTTTTCCTCCAGGAATCTGTCCAACCCCCTTTTAAGGGCATCTAGGCCAGATGCCATCACTGTGTCCTGTGGCAAGGAGTTTCACAGACTAACAACACACTGGGTAAAAAAAAATATTTTCTTTTCATTGTTCTCACTCTCCCAGCACTCAATTGGAGTGGATGTCCCCTGGCTCTGGTATTGTGTGAGAGGGAAAAGAGCTTCCCTCTATCCACTTAATCCACCCCCTGCATAATTTTATACATCTCCATCATGTCCCCCCTCAGGCGCCTTTTCTCTAGACTAAAGAGCCCTAAACACTGTAGCCTTTCCTCATAAGGGAGGTGCCCCAGCCCAGTCATCATTTTAGTCCTTCTCTTCTGCACCTTTTCCAATTCCACTTTGTCTTTTTTGAGGTGTGGTGACCAGAAATGTATGCAATACTCCAGGTGTGGCCTTACCAGCATAATGTATTGGTGTCATTTAAGTAAGGCAGTATTAGATTTCATGTATTGAATTCAAATTGTTGCAGATGAATTAATCAGAGATGATAATTAAACCATATTTTGACATTATTCTTTTAGTGCTCTTCTTAATTTATTTTTGCTATTAACAGTTCATGGTATGTACCACAGTGTGCTCCTGGTCATGTTTCTGAAGAAGAAAGCCTATCCATCATCTGATTCAAATTAGGCTTTCTGCAAACTGTGATTTGTATTAATTGGTCAGATTTTACATTATAGTTCAAAACTGCTTGTGCTACATCACCTCTCACTATCAGACCCACCCCGTTTCTTCTCAGTTTATCATTTCCAGAGTAAAACACTTTATAATCATGTGATGAAAAATATCCTACTCCTTTAGTTCATTTACATCATGTATTATGATATTGACACACCCCTTTTCTTCTTTTACAATTTTGAGCATGCAGCATCAGACTCTCCTTTTGCATCTTTGCACATCAATAGCTGAATGTCTTTTCAGCTTTACTCATATTGTTTCACTGAGAACAATGCTACACGTATTTATCCTTCGCAATTCTTCTGGGACTGACTGCTTTTTTTATCTGGAAGTCTCATCTTTCAGTGTTCGTTTCATTTTGAATAGTCTCATCATAGAATTTTTAAGGTATACAATATTAAGAAGTTATTTACCATTGCCTCCTTCTGTATAGTTTTAACAAGAGTAAGCTTGAGTGCCTCTGCCCTTGTCTATGAAAGATCTTCCAGCAGTGTCATGTTCCACTGCTGCGGCTGCCCTGTAATGTATGTGCTAGTCTTGAGTGAATCAAACGTAACCTATAGGACAGCAGGGTCCCAGGCACCAAAACTGCAAGTTACATTGATGATATTGTACTTAACATAAATTTACCAACATTCATATCTAACAATTGTATATTAAATTTAAGATAAACATGTTAAAACATCAGCTATGAAGTGCAATGCTCCCTCTTTCTAGTGTACCCTAAAAAATGCCGGAAGCAAAACTACCTGTAATGTATTAATGCAGTGTGTTAAACTACAGAAAACATGTAGGTATTCTCTCCTCTTCATTTTAAATGCCACAGTCTGTGCAAACCAAACACTAGTGACATCTGAACGAAAAATGGAGACCTTGTGCTCCTTCAGATGTTGCTGGACCAGCTGTTCTCAGCCCCAGCTGAGTTTAGTAGCCCACCACTGTCTGGATGACAACAGGTTCCCCACTTCTGATTTAACCTAGCCACTAGTGATTATGTACATCTTTCTTGTACATTCACTACTAGAACATAGAACACTTGCCTATCCATATTTCATAGCTCTGGGAACAGGTGATTTTGGTGTGTGGCCATTCCATGTGCTGAGAGTAAGGAAGCACAAAACAGACTTTAGTGTGACTCCTTAAGGTAGAGTTGTCAAACTCAAAGGGAGTTTAGCCTGATCATGACAACACAAGAATAACATGCATAACACAAGAATAATACGCAAACACAAATTTGTATCTTTGTCTTGTGGGTCTGAAGAGAAAACATTGCTGCTTCTACAAAAGCCAACTGTGTAAGCATACACAAAGTCCTCCTGAAAGTGGTTCCAGAACTTATTGGATATGTTAAAGGTGTCATAGACTATATTGTCAGTCTCTCGTCCTTTTTTAAAAATAAAAAAATGCATTATTTCAGTTGATGGCATTTCTTATGGAGTGTTTGTTTAGGGAATTTCTCAAGGGTCCTCACCATGAACTCTGAGATCAAAATCCCTCTGTTTCTCCCCCGCTGCGTTCACTGCAACACATGTATATTTCCCTGCATCGCTGATCTGTGCACTAATTAGTGCCAAAACACGACCTCCTGAAAGAATCTAAAATTGGGATAAGTGTCATAAGTTGAGTGATTGTAATTGACAAGCATGCTTATATTCCACTGAACGTCTCTTCCACAAGACGGCTACCCATCCCACACACTTCTCACAGTCCTTGATGTTGTAACACCCAAGAAGGCCAAAGAACCTAATATGAAGAACTGAGCTTTCTCAGTTGTGGCCCTTTGGAATAAGCTTCCTGCAGAGGTTCATCAGGCACCATCCTTTTCTATTTATAAGAAGCTACTTAAGACTGAATTATATAAAGCTGTCTTCTACTAGTGTGAATATTATTCTTAGATGTTCAGATGGGATTTTATTTAAAAAAAAAATAAAGGTAGCTTTAGATAGTTATTGGATTTATTGCATTTATTATACAGTGCTTTAGTGTATGGCTTTATTGTATATTGTGAACTGCCCAGAAACTGGCAACACTAATTCATATATATGGGGGGGAAATGATTTAAAAAGAAAGAACAAGAAGTCTTTAAAATGTGGGAGGATAACTGTGAATGTCACAAAAAATGCAATATGAAATCAATGCAATGTTGTTGTTTAATTCACACTTCTTCCTTGAATTGCGTGGATCTCAGCAGCACAGTTTTGGTTATACATGGATTTTTAAAAATAAATGAATAAATCAATATTTCCATAAATAAAAATTCAACACATACTGTGCTACTGTTTGTCTCCAGGAAGTGGCCTGGGAAAGCTGAGTTTTGTACTTACTGAGGCCCCCGTTGTTGGCAGTGTGGTGGACCCCAGTCCAATGGTGGCCTGGCCATCCTGCTCCCCTAGTGTGCCAGCTCCATAAGGTAGCAGGGGAGGGTGCTCGGGCATGCCAGGAGACTGATGCAGGTTGTGAGAGCTCTCTCTCTCTCTCTCTCTCTGTGTGTGTGTGTGTGTGTGTATGAATCAACTGTTTATGCTTCATAGTTACATTTTGTGAGGCATAAGAGTTATAAATGGATTTTGAACTATACAGGCATCAAACGCGCAAACTCCAGTGTTGCTGAAGGGAGAAGTGCATTATTATTATTTATTCATTCAAATTTGTGCCAAACATTTCTAGTGACAAAAGAACTCATTTTATAAATTGGGTATTTCCCTAAAGCATACAATAATATGTTTTTTTTCCACATCCAATTTATTGCATGAAATCAGTTCTCATTGCTCTCATGATTATACTGTTAGCAAGGCAACAGTGCAACGATTCTTCTCCCAACCATGTTGTTGTTAAGGTAAGATTGCCTCTTGACCTCCTTAATGTGTTGCAGCATATTTGGTGTTGAAAGCAGAGAGTGACTCCCTTCCTATCTTCTAGAATGCTTGAGTGGGAGTGACTCAGGTCTTGGCCCCCAATACAATTAGCAAATAAAGAAAGTGGGAAATAGGTAAATGTTCTTTATCTGATTTGCAAAACCCTAGAAGTGACAACATTTGTCTTGGATTGGAGGTGAGTGTTACAAGTTGCCAACTTTGACAGCATCGCTAACATGTCTTTAGAAATATTTCAGTGTTGTCTTATTTCATTCTATTTCGTTTTATTTTCTATAGTGCTCTTCAACTCATGGTTTATAGATGGCTTTTACTACAACGTTTATAGCATAGCTTATTCCTACCCTAAAATGGTTAGATTAAACATGATTAGTATAAATATAGCAGGATAAGCATAAATTAAGTGTTCAGATTAAGCAAGATTAGGCCAGATCAAATCCCTATTTTCTTCCCATTGTCTTTATATAAATGTGGTTTTCCAAGTTCTACAACTGTTGTGCATCAAACAAAGGCGCAAGCAGATTTTTATTTTTTTTTTAATGGTAGAAAAAGAGCAGAAAATGTCAAATAGCGTCAACAGGAAATTTATCTACTCCCATTTCCAGGGTGGGATTCAGGAAAGTCTCTTAACTATGCAAGGAGCCCCTATACATTAAACAAAGTACAGTTTATATTTTAAACAAATTAAAGTTGTCCTATGAGAGATAATAGTTATTAAAAAGTAGCATCAAGTTACCTGGAGTCCATTGGCCAAACTAGAAACGGGGCTGCCGTCTTTGAGCCAAGTCAGAATGGGAAGAGGGATGCCGCGGGCTTCACATTCCAACCTTACTGGATTATTAACCACAACAGTTACCATTTCAGTCTCACCAGAAATGGAGGGTGGAACTTAAACAAAAAGAAATGAGAGAAAACGTATGAGTTTGGAGCAGATATACAGCTTTGGTCTATAAGTTTTCATTTGTGTATGCTTTTGAATTTTGTATGCACATACATTTTTTTTCCAAACTAGCTCTCTCTCTCTCTCTCTCAGCTAAACATTATCTCCACATTCTTCTCTTTTCAGGACAACACTGAGAAATTTGCTAGTTTTACACATTATTTACTAAACTTCTGGGTTTCCATTTAATTTTTATTAATTTTAATATTTTTTTGGATTTCAAGTTTTGTTTTTCCTCTTTAATTGTGCTATTTTTTTCTTAAATCAGATACTATCAGTGATGCTAATTATTTTCCTGCAATTAATGACTGGTGCACAAACTAGAGTTGGACATGGCACCATCAATAACTCCCAGGAAAATGTATTAATCAAGGTCAGTATTGGTCAATTAATATTACAAAGAGCTGCAGACATTTATAGCTCAATAGAAGAATTTAGCCTTCACAAACCTGCACACAGTTTTTTAGCACTAGAATTGCAGGCCTGTTTTTCAAAGAGGAGATGGAATTTGTGTAAAGACATGTATCTAAGCCACAAGAACTCGAGATTTAAGGTCAAATTAAAGGATATTTTGGCATGTTTTCAGAACATATACTCCCTCAAAAGAGTCTGTTATAGCATGTGATTTTCCTCACATATGTATCTTGGCTTTAGCATATGTTGAATTCTGACTAGTTACAGACCACTTCTTGATCTGAGGAAGTGAACTTGTCCATGAAAGCTCACAGGTTAATCACAGAGAATACACATTCCCCTTAATGTTTTGTTTCACTCTTTAGTTCAATAGCTTATTTTATGATGGAAGCTTCTTTTCATATAAGACAATTCTTATGTCAGCATTGGTCACAGAAATTAACATGACAGTTATACAAACATGACATATTCAACTGAGAGCCAACCAGTTTTTCATAAAGTATATACATGCAAAATGTAGAAACAGTTTGTCCTATAAAATAACAATTGTTAAAATCAATGTAAATTTAGACAAAGGAAGGAAGGAAGGAAGTATTTTGATAATGTGGCAAAAGAACTGAACAATGACCAGAAAGAATTAGCTTATAAAGTATGTGAGAATATGGGTTTTGTAGTACTTGTTTCCCAGGACTTGCAGGTGGTTCATCTCGGCCAGAGTCCTAGCTGTTATTGTGGAAGAAGAGCCAATGCCACATCTCAAGACTAATAAACATAACATTTCTTGATAATGGCTTACCAGCCTCGGAACAAGAGACAGAATGATGGGAAGTTGGATGTAGATTTGTGAACAAAGGACTGTATGCTGATTGGATACCATCATGAAGCAGAGCCTTTGATTTAAGTTACAGAAAGGAGAGCTTAAGTGGGGGGGTGCACAGTGGAGAAGAGAAAATGGATGACAGGTTTAAAGCCGTTGTTGATTGACTGGGAGATTTTAGCCATGGTGACTTAGAACAGCCTAGTCATTAAGAGTAAAACTATTAGCTACTTAATCATTTTATTGTTTTGTGGGAAAGTCTTACAGAAGCTTACTTAATACTTAGATGCTTGGCATTTAACCAGTAAAATTGTATCTTTTTGTATTCCTTTTATTTTATAACTTTTGACTCCTTTTGAATAAATATTTTATATTTGTGATTCTTGAGGTCAAGGGAGAAAGTGCCTAAACAAAGTGCCTTAGCCACAAGGGCTATGTTTGCTATTTTTTTGTTATTTGGGTGTCCTACCTGGTAAGGCTGGTGTATAAGGTTCAACATACACAGCTAAAGAGTTTTAAGCTTAAGTGAGCAATTGGAAATCTAGGGACAGACACTTGCCCATAGTTGCCAGGCACAAACCTCCTAGGTCTCACCCAATCTAGAGAAAAGGTGGTGGGTGTTCAGAACTACAGTTCTGGCTCCTCCCCCTAGTGGAATGGCTTCTCTAAGGAGACACTTTCCTGACATGGTGGTAGCGGGGAGATCTTTTGAGCTCTCACCCTTGGTGTTTTGTGTTTTGATGTCTGTTTTTGGAGCTTGCCATGGTTTGCAATTAAAAGATAAAAAGGTTTGCCCTTTTAGAATTGTACTGTTTTAAGATTAATGAGCATACTGGAAGCTTTCCTGGTTTGTTACTTTGTGTAGCGAGTTAGAGCAGCAGTGCGATGGGCAGTGGATGATGAGTACTATGATCCACAAGAAGACATTGTGGGGCATGATACTCCTTCTCAGGACTAAGCGGATCATGTGGTTGGAGATTATGGCAATTTGATTACTGTGGGGCAAACACAATGATTACAATGTAAATTGGAGGGAGCTGTTGGAGGCACAGGACGTGGCCATGTTCAAGGGAGAGAAACTGGCACCTGGCCCAAAATGGAACAGCACTCCCCCACACAGTTGGCTGGGAGCCTGGAGCAGACGAGGTGGATAAGGAATCAGGAGACCCATCAGGAGGAGAAGCAGGAGTTGCTGAGATGCCGGGCTAAAGAACAGGCTGAGCAGCAGCAAGATGTTTTACGTATCAACAAGAGACTTTTGCTGACATACTAAGTGCCTCGGGAAGGAAGGAAGGAAGGAAAGCCCAAAGAAGCCAGGCTTTCATAAATCTCCCCAGAAGATTAATTACACCCCAGCACATCCTTTTGCTGCCCCAGGAACTATTTCCAAACCTATGGCTGCTAGCACCCCTTTTGTATCTTTTCATTGTGGGGTACATTTTGCTCACATTTAACTGGAGAAAAAAGTAAGCCTGTTAAGCCAGCCACTCTCCAACTCCAGCCAAAAATCAAAGTAATCAGTCAGGCCTCAAAAGTCAGGACAGGACAGATCAGCCAAAAGGAGAATGCCATGATGGACCAGGATTTCCTTACAGAAGGCAGTTCATCAGGAGATGAATGTTACTACCAAGCAGCAGATGTACCTACTACAGGCATGGGAGGAGTTAACAGCAAACTGGGAGGGGCTGAGGAGCGCCAGTAAGCTCCTCTGGTTAGAGTGAGACTCAAGACTGGGAAGGAGTGTGACTTTTTTTGGTTCCTGACTCTCGTGAAGCCCCATGCATTCTTTTGGGAAATGATACGTTATAGGAAAATTGGAAAGCACAAAAGAGAGAAATGTTTGGAGTAAGAACATGTAGCCAGGCAAGGTTAGCAGACGCCCGGCCACAATCTCAGTTTCATGATAGGGACCAGTTTCTTGACGCTGCAGAGCCAGTACCCCGCTCTCAAAGCCAACCTGATTTACAATAGGTGGCTGTGGATTTACTCCAAGTCAGATAATTTTCTCAAAAACACTAAGAAATCCACTTGATCTCCTCAAGGAGGACTGGGAAGGTGCAATTCAAAATGCTTCTTTGCCAGTGGCACAGTATGTCTATGAGCTGCAAAAGAGATTTAGTCAGATTCAAAGCATAGCTAAGGAAAATACTGAATCTGCTCAAAAACAGGAAAAGTCCTTTCATGATGCTAAAGCCAGGCATAGAGAGTTCAATGTTGGGGACCTTGCATTGGTTCTGAACCCTCTTAAAACTGGTAAACTTCAGATTAACTGGCAAGGATCAGGAACAGTGATTTAGAAACTGGGAAATGTTAATTATGTGGTACAAATGTCTGACAGAGAAAGAAAGTCTCAAGTTTATCATGCTAGCAATCTTAAGTGTTATATTGAAAAATCTTCTGTAGTGCTGAGATACAATGCTGTCAAGGACTCAGAGAAAGATGGGATTGTTGATATGTTGACAGAATTTCAGAATGCTGGTGATTGGGAGGAGGTGTATTTTAACCCAGAGGTTCCTGAAACTCAACAAGAGACTTTTAGACCTCATTCAACAGTACCAATCTGGTTTTTTTCTAATAAACCTGGTAACACCTCTTTAATTCAGCACAAAACGGATACTAAGGAACCCCCTTCCCCCCATACGCTCATCACCTTACCGGAGCACATGATGAGCAAATTGAAAAAGAGATAAATCTCACACTCGAAATGGGTGTCATAGTTCCCAGCCAAAGTTCTTGGTCTAGCCCTGTTGCACTTGTGCCAAAAGAGATTCCCCAAGGAGAAATTCAGAATGAAATTAGATTTTGTGTGGACTATAGAAAAGTAAATGCTTTGACGGAACTTGATAATTACCCAATGCCAGGTAAATAAGTCTTCACCAACCACACAGAGAGATGGAATATAAATTTAAGTGAAGTCACTTTGCATGGAAAGAATGAAGGCGAGCATATGAGCCTGAAGCTTGTTCCAGCTCATGCAACTAATAACGAATCATACTTTGTCATTATGTCTAAATGAGGCCAAAGTGGTACAACTGGCCAATGGAAATATCAGTGTTGTTCAGTGGGGTTGAAGATAGTTCAGAAAGGCTGAAAGCAACTTAAACAATGACAAAAATGAATCAATTTGCTGAAATAACAACAGAAATATCTGTCATCCAGACATGACATTGCTTAATTCTATGAAGCAAAAACTTCAGAATTTCATGTTTTCTCCTTTTAATTTACATCAGTGATATAGAATCAAACCATTTGCTTTTTCTTGAACCACCATGGGAAACTGATTTTAACTACTGGAAGGTACTAAGTGCACACAGTAAAATTTGGGAAGTTCAGGTGAAAGGCAGTGACCCATTCCCCTCCCATTGCATTTTTTTTCTTCACCATAAGTAAAATTTACCATGAACCTGAAGACTGTAGAACAGCTCAGCTACTCCTGCTGCATTTGCCACAACACACTTATAAATGCCACTGTCTGAGATCTGGGCAGTGTCTATTTGTACAACATGACCTCTGTTCAAGAACATGATGGTGGCTGTAGTGGTGAGAGGGTGGTTATCTTTGTACCATGTGACAGCTGCAAAGTGAAATAAGAGAGCACAAGTTATAAAAGCTGCCCAGAGGCAAGACAGACTATTCTTGGGTCATCAAGAAGCCTACAGCTCTTGAAAAGGATAAAAAGGGAATGATTTTTTTCTCTTGCTCCAGAAGAGGAGAAAGTTAGCCAAAGTTAACAATAAAATAAAATAAAATAACCTTCATACTATTCAACTCCAAACAAGCTCAACAAAAAAGAACTGCCCAGGAGACAGCTTATTTGGTTTAAGCCACCTAACCTTGCTTTCCTCATTGGGCTATTTGTTTATCTGTTCACAATTTCCAGAGGGCAGCCACATTCATCTACCGTCTCTTAATTTGCTAAAAAAATTCTTTGTTGATTATATTGTGGAGTATAACCCCTATGACAACCTATGCCACTTACTACCATATACCATAATGACAGTTTCAAGGTACCAGCTAAAATTCCATCAAATTATTATTTAGCTGTTTGTACCATGGAATGATAGGATATTGAAGGCATTCTAGAGAATGATAGTTGGGAGTTCTAGTCCTGCTGCCCATTAGGCTCTATAGATACCATTTCCTGAAGATCTCTGATTCCCAGGAAGCACTGACAGCAGCTTCCCTTTTTTTTAACATTAATAGGAAGTACAGGCCAGAAAAGGCCATGCAGCCTCAGAGTTAGACTCTTCTCTAAGTGAGCAACACGGTGGTGCTTATCTATATGTTTGGGACTTGAAACACCCAGAGGTCTATATGGGGAACTCCATCAGGAGATAGAGTCTAAAGCAATGAAAGAGCATACTCATACACTAGAAGGGCAGCGTTAAACGAAGCCTTTTATGGAAACATGAGACATTACAGACTAAACATCACAGCTGAAACTTTTTGTTTCTGTCAATGCAGTCTCATCACAAATGCAACTGCTGAGTAATCAGTGGCACATCTATGTCCTACTCAGGCATGGCATCTGAAACCATGTCCAGGACTAAAACAGGTGATGTGGATGGGAAAGTGTGTATAAACTTTATCCCACATCCCTCCCCATCTGAAAGTGATCAAGACCTTCAGGTGATGAACGCAAAGTTCTGAAGCACAGATCGTAAACATGTCCATTTAAGCACAGTTACATTGCTTGTATGATTATGGGTTTGCTTGACCAGTCAGCCATTTTGAAAACTGTGAATTGTGCTAAATAATTAATGTGACTGTACCTGGCAAAGGATTTCCAGATGCTTTGCACTCAAGCTGTATTGGGTTGTTCACAATCACTGTCTCATTTATCATTTTTCCTGCATCCTTCAGACTGGGAGGCTCTGGAAAAAAGTAGAAAATTATGCTGGACTGTCAGTTCCTAAGCCATACAACACCCAGACTTTCTCTATGCTTATCAAATTTCTTTGTGTTTAGCATGTTTCTGTGACACTGTGAACCCCATTACATTTACCAACACAGAAGCAAGGCTTCTGTGACACTGTCAGTGCAACTAAATGTTTCTCAAGAAAAGCAAATTGATTTCATAGAGACAGGCTAGTGGGGTGGCAACATATCTCTAACCACAGAGCCTTTGAAAAACTGCTGTGGTCTACTGTGTATATACTTACAATGACAATAAATTATTATTATTATTATTATTATTATTATTATTATTATTATTATTATTATTATTATTAGGAATTTATAGGTCAGAACTAGTAAAGTACATAAGAATGTTGAGGGACTGAAGTTACTATATTTTTCCAACAGCAGCTCTAACACACATGAAGTTGCACTCAGAGGAACTACACATCACCGAGGAAGTCCCCTGGGCAGAATGATTATTTTTCTAACACTTTCTGGGCTTGTATGAGACTCAATTTTTTTTATCTGCCATATTCAGGACGCTAGATTAAAGCTGATCCACAAGCTCTCAAAATAAGCATTTCCTAACCTTACTGGAAATATATTTCAAAACCAATAAGCTATCTTACATCCCTGCCTTCTGCACAGTAGTAACAAAAGTTAATTTGAATGTCACTAACATTGTCTCTGAAAGATCTGCCTTCATGGAAACATGGACTGTGGTCCAAGAAGCCACATGTTTACCAGTCATACTACCTGCACAGCCAGTTGTTCAAAAACCGCTTAAAAAGCCATGCTAATCTTTTGAGATGTCTCCATTTTTTTTTTTTATTGTAGGAATAGTTTGTGGCACTGACTTCAATATCTTGCTTTTTAGATAACACTTTCCATTCTTTGGCTGTTTCTACCCATGCATTCATCGCTTTTTATTGAAAAAAATGTGCTCAACTTTCTCTTTCCTTTACTATTGTCTCTAGGATAGCTAGTCCCATTGCTCCTCTTTACCAAAATGAAGGTATTAGCAAAGGAAGTGAAGCATTTTTGGAGTTCACATTCTTGGGAAAGTCAGACTTCCAACAGATATCAGGGTACTTGAAGCAGCCAAGAATTCTGTGACTGATGTTCCCATTTCACAGGCCTACGATGATTATCCAAGGGAAAGGTCTTGTGTTGGTCCAAGAACATAATGCTCCTTGATAGTCCTGCTCCTCCGTGTCATATTCCACCAATTGCATGTCTCACCACTTGGTATTCTTCATCCTTAGAGCATTCTACCTCATTACTCTTCCAGGACACTCTACTTTGCTCATGAACCCTGTTCTCAAGTTCGCACCAACAAGCTCCCAAGGAGTATTAGTACAGCTACAGATATGGCAGCTGCTAGCTCTAGTCACAAAAATCATTCTGAGAACCATATAATATAAGGGAAATGAACTCAGATAGTCCTAGTCCAAAAGAACACAGGGATTAAGCTAAAACATGCTGCCCCTCCTCTTATGTGATGGCCTTCTAATACATCTGCAACCATCCAAAAGATGCTTGTATCAATCAAATAAACATAAATTCTCAAAATTCTCTCTAAATCCCCAGATTCACAGCAACCCAATTTTTCACAATACTGGAGACTCAGCTTCAAAGCTAATGCTCACAGAAGTGACAAAGATGAAAGGTTCTGTCTTAGATATGGGGATGAATAAAGAAACAAATTGCAATATTCATCAGAAATCTCTGCTTCATGTAATACTCATCACTTTGTATTTGTCAATTCTGGAGGCTCTGATAAATATAAAATAATGAATATTTACCTCTTTTCTTCGTCCCTTTGTTGGGCCTGGGCCCAAAGAGCAAGCTAGGCTGCTGGAACAGCTGTTCAAGGAGCCTAGTTTGCTCTCTCTGCCTATGGGCCCACCGAACAGCTGTTCGGCAGGCGCTCGCTCTCTCTACCCACACAGTCCATGACCTGCCCCCTTCCCACTGCCACCCGTTGCCTTCCTACCTTGTCCTGTCACCACTGCTAGAAAGGAAACCACCGTTCTGGAGGGCTAGCCTTATTTTTTTTTCTGAGAGCACCAATCAACTGATTGGCACCTCTAGTGGCAGAGAGACTGTGCTGGCACAGTTCTGCCCGGCTAGCCTGCTCTCTCTTCCTACAGGCCAGTTCCATAGACAGAGAGAGCAGGCTAGCCATCCGGAACTGTGCCAGTGGGCCAGCCTGATTTTTCTGCCTCTGTTGGTGCCCACAGAAGCAGAGAGAGATTAATGGCATGATTCTGCCCGGCTGCCTATGGGCTTGGCTGGTCGGCACCCGTAGAGACAGAGAGAGCAGGCTTGCCTGCTGGAACCACAGCTTCCATTCCAGTGCCACTGCTGCGGCCACCGTCAGGCCATGGTAAGAAGGCAAAAGGGGGCAGTGGGAAGGGATGGGGAGCAGAGGGCTCATCCTTTGACAGGCTATCTAAAAAAAAAAAAAAAACCCAACAAGCAGACAAATCAATTTGTGGTTCATCAAAAATTCCTGGGGAAATTCATTGGTCATGGATCATCTCCATGTCACTCAAAACATACTGGAGATATTAAATGGTAAAACAAATATATGAAATGTTGGCCAAACAGTAAGAATTGTACAAGGAAAAGGGCACATGTATGCATGTGATTAGCACAACTGATGGGCTACAAGAAGCTACCAGTTAGAATCAGGAAAGCGTATTACCATACACATGGAGCTGGATATGCTCTTGGGCTTCCCCAGCTGCATTTGTTGCTACACAGGTATATCTGCCAGCATCTTCCATGAGGACCTTGGCCAACTGCAGAATGCGTCCTGAAGATTCCAGCTGCTCCAGAACCAGATTTTTAAAAGAAAGAGAGGGGGAAAAGCAAGGCACGTTTGAAAGGAGGGATATAGCCACTCAGCTTTCCAACAGAATAATTTATGAAAAGGTAGGTTTTTTTTCTGCAGCCTACAAAATATTTATGCATAGTTACTGTTTCAAATTTTGGCTCAAACCCCCCAAAAATGCTATTATTAAAAATCGCTTTACCAGTTAGGGTAAAACTGGTACAATGAATAAATGTACTTCATTTCCATGCGTTGTTTGAGCTACATAATCAGGTATCTTTAAATCTTTAAGAAAAATCTTTAAAATAAATCTTGGATTGTTGTGAATATATACGTAGTTGTTTCCCAATCTTTAAATTTCAGCTCCTGTCTCAGGCTTATAACTATGGATCAGAGTTGAGAACCTTATTCAACCCAAAGGTTAAATGGTCTCTGGAGAAGCAAGTCAGAGTTTGCATGCTGACAGGTCCACGACCAGCATAGGTGGGGACATCCTTCCACTGATATCCTTTCCCTAACATTACTTTCCAGACCTTACTTGTTGCCTCTCTTTCTGTTTCTCTTGCACACAGCCCCTCCCCTGCTACAATCCAGATTTTTAAAAGCTTCCATTAATGCCAAGGGGGTATTTTTAAAAACCTCACTGCAACAGGGGAGGGTTGCTTTTTTAAAGAAGGAAGTTGCAGCATTGGGGGAGGAGAGGATGAGCCCTTTGGGCCTCCATAGAAACAATCAAAGTTTATTTTAGTCCCCGCTCCCATGCTACAATTAGTTATTAAAATCCTCTGTTGGCACCAGTGCATGCTTTCTGAAAGCCTCATGGCAGAGTAGGAGGGATAAAGACTAAAAAGAAAGACTGTGTGTGCAACTAGACAGTGAAGTTATTCTGGGCTGAATCAGGCTAAAGGGTTACTTGAAAGTGCAGCCTGACATTAAGAATGGTCCTTGCATTCACAAGCAAGGATTGGGCAGTTTCAGGACAGGAAACTACACTGCACCTCAAAGTGAACCTCTTTAGCTCATTCTTGCCTTCAGATCACTGCCTCTGCTCTTGCCTCCCCCTCCATGGGGAGTGGGGAAAACAGGAATATATATATATATATTTCATTTTTATACTGCCTGTCTGACAAATGGTCACTCTGGGCAGTTCACAGACAATAACAAAAATAAGAACAAATGTGACAAAATCAGGTGCATTAAATTAAATTAACCAATTAACCAATTACAAATTAACAAAAAACAACAGGTAAATGATATGCTGCGAAATTGCCATGACATCCAAGTGACATAGCACTAGAATCTAAAGAAAGAGAAAAGAAAGGAAAAAAGTTATTTATTGTGCACTGAGTTGCCCAACTCACTATGCAACAATGTCTATGCTGATCTTCTAAATGAAGGGAAGGGAAAATTTGATTCCACTATTCTCCTGCAAAGTTCCATGTAACTTGAAAGCATGTAACACAATGGTTTCTGCCACTAGAAGTCTGTTTCATCATTGTACCTCTTCCATATGTTTGGTTCCCTACAATCAACACAGCAAGAGGAATGCATATTTTAAAATGTGGCCCATTGAAATCTCAGTACTTACCCCAATATTTTCTCTAGCTGTGTTTATGGGCTGGCTGTCTTTCAACCATGTAATAGATGGGATGGGTATACCATTGGCTATGCACTGCAAGGTTAGTGGTTTGTGCATCACCACAGATCTCTCAGGTGGTCCAGTTGACTTGATTGTTGGAGGCACTATAAAAATCAACAGAGAATTTTATGCAGAGCTTGTAGAAATAAAATACTGTCCCACAAAACATTCAAATTAATAATTCATTTTATTCCATTTCCTTTCAATCTCACCTCTCCTAATGCAAGGACCACAAAGATTTCTTGTGAACCACATAGACAGCATAGTTGTCGATGAAAATAATCTCTGTTGGTTGTTGTGGGTTTTTCGGGCTCTTTGGCCGTGTTCTGAAGTTTGTTCTTCCTAATGTTTCACCAGTCTCTGTGGCCGGCATCTTCAGAGGACAGAGTGCTGTCCTCTGAAGATGCCAGCCACAGTGACTGGTGAAACATTAGGAAGATCAAACTTCAGAACACGGCCAAAGAGCCCGAAAAACCCACAATAACCATTAGATCCTGGACGTGAAAGCCTTTGTGAATACAAAATAATCTTTGTTCATGATTACATTATTTGGTCAAACAAAATAATACATTAATCATGAAGGTGCCACTGAAAATGTCAACTGTAACGCAATAGTCTATTACTTAATTTCACTGCCAACAATGACAGAAGTAGTCAGAATTCCATTGGGATCACAGATTGCAGAAGGGCAATCATGCAATGATCACACAACTGATTGCATGTGCAGTTGTACAACTGCTTGCATGACTGCTGTCATGTTCACAGTAACACCAAAAATTAGAATTTTGACCTATGGGTTTAAGTCCATCTCCTGAAATGCCATATGATCTCGGACAAAATCCATGCTACAATATCAAAACAGTGTGTTTCCCTGCTATGGCTCCATGTTATTGACTGCTACTGATGGGGAAACGTGCAGTTTCATAACATTCAAGTACAGCTATGTTGCACTCCACATTGCAGGAAGAAGTGGTAAAGGATGGACTAGAAATATGTGGACCTCCACATGTTGTTTGAACTGCATCAGCTGACATCCTGCATCACTGGCTATCCTGGCTAGGGCTGATGGGAACTAATGTTCATACATTCTCCACTCCAGAGGCAGTCTTCATGTCTCTTGTGGGATGAAATCAGGTGCATCATCAAAACAAAGCACAACAGTGTGTCAGTCATACAATCCCCTCCAATATCTCAGCAATCCAAATGCATATTAAGTCAGTGCTTAGCTCCTGATGACCAATTATGAAACAAACGAAACTAATCTGCAAACTAAGAGAGCTTGCAGGGTTAGAATCAGACAGTTTTTCAAAGAATTGCCACTTCTAGGAACCAACAGTAGAAGTTCCTCTGGAAAAAAAAAAGACTGAAAATATTCAGAGCAATGATTTGGCAAACAAATTCAGCAGCAAAAAATGGTGCAGCAGAATTTACTTGGTAAATTCTGGGTAATTAAAATAATAAAATTCTGTTCCAGTATATTAAGTAAAAAGCCACAACATATTTAAGAGACATTGATTAGAAATGGATGAAAAATATATGGACAGATGGAGAAGGGGAGAGAGAGAAGCCACCCCACACAGCCACCCATTTTCTTTTATGGAAATATAACACACCATGCACAGTAACTTCAAATTCCTTTTTGTTTTCGCCCGCCTTGTTTGTTGCTACACACTGGTAATGACCAGTGTCTGATACTTCAGCTCGTGAGATGACAAGTCTGTGTCCATTTAGTAAGAACTTGTATCCAACTCCCCCTTCAATAGGCAGGCCATTTTTAAACCACCTAGGAAATGGAAAGTAGATTGTCAAAATAACACATTCATATAAGCTGGGGTTACATCTGATAATACATTTCTCTTCTAAGAAATTGCAGAAATGGAGACTCGGAGTCTGAGACCTGGTTTACTGAAACACCTTGGACTGTGTGCTCAGGCTTCAGCATTGTCTTCAGATGCAGGAAGTAACATGGTAATCTACTCCAGTCCCATGAGAGTGGGAAGAAGATTTTGTGTTTATAAAAAAGGGATACACAAAAAAATTGTAGGTTTTTTTTCTCTGACTTCTTTCATGTAACCTTATGGTGCCCTTTCACCCATTGTCTGCCATCAAATGGCCTGAGGTATTTTCCATCCCACAGCACTTCCAGGGCAGTGAGCAGCCAATCAGAACATCCAGTGGAATTTTGACTCTGTAAAAGGGCCTAGAACCCTGTGAGAAGGAATACTGCTTGTTTCAGTTGCTCTTTGTAGAATCATCACATGCCGAGCTCTCAGTGCCCTCTACTTTGGATTGCTGCCCGTGGCCTGCTGTCTGCTTGCCTACCAGCTATACTTCCATCTTGGATCCTTTCCTTTTTTTTGTTTTTTTTTTTCTTTGATTTTTTCAGGCTTTCCCCATTTCTAGATTTTTTTCCTGCTGCCAGGCAGCCTGTTTGTGCCAGCATATCTATTTGGGATTTATTTTTTAAAATCCCCACCCCACCCCCAATTTCTTCGGAGATATTTTTTTTTCCACAAATAGAAGTATCTGGAAGTATACAAACTTCAAGGGTCAGGTAAGACCAATGTCATGCCTGTACTCCACACTAGGGATCACAACCTTGGCATTTCCCTTTGATATGTGATCATGAAAGATCCTAAAGAACATTTCAGTGGTTACAGCATTACACATCTTTCTGAAAGCAAGATTACGTTATGCATTCACACCAAGAAGCTCTCACTGTTGTTGAGATGTTTCAAGAAAGGGCTGGAGGAACTCATGGGTGTGCACCAACACTTGATTGCAACAATCAGAGGCAAGTATGTTTAGGTGGATGTGAATATTTTATATCCACAGTGGCACGAACAAAGCATCCATGTATATATTATGATTGGATTTGAATTATGATTTATGGGGAAAGGTTTTATGTTTTACTGCTTTTAGACAATTACAATAAAAATATTTTAAAAGAAATTGAAAAAAAAACTAGAAGATAAACCTTTTTCCTGGAATTAGACTCAACACTGACGTACCAGGTACAGAGCTTATAGCTGTAACAAGTATCTGCAGTAGGGACAAAATGTATCTACAATGATGCCACAAGATGTTACATTGGGAAGCCATGGGAAGAGTGAGGAACTAGTGCTAGGCCAAAGTTTCTCAGAAGACTTATTTTATTTTATTGTAGTGAATCATTCTGATTTTTTTCTTACTCTTGTTGTTCTTATCTGCCATCAAGTCAATTCTAAAGCTCTCCTCCAGCACCTCATTTCAATGAATCTCTTTTTTTCCCCTGTCAGTTTCCTTAACTGTCCATGCATGGTGATCTCCCTCTTATTCCTCTAGAAATAGATTCTATTTTGCAAAATTATTTCCAAAAGTTCTCTATCCTTCCCCCCCATGTTGCTGCCTCCTTGCTATCACCACCACAAATCCCTAAAATTTCACAATGTATAGGGCACTGTGGAGGAAGTGCAATGTGGGCCAGATTGCCAGCCAAGTTATTGTTGTTTTCACATGGAGTGGCAGTGCAGGAAAAAAATCATTAGAGGAAAAAAGAGCAAAGTTATGTTACAGCCAGATAGTCCCAACTCTGAGAAATTGCTGGAAAATTACTTCTCCAAAGAGATTTGAAATGTCCCCACAATTCCTCTGTCTATATATGGGGAAGACGATTTCAAAAAGTCTTTTCTGCACACCTATACTATAATTAGAAGGAGCCTGTTCATCTCCCTTTGTCTGGAAAACAGAGTGCAGTACTACATGATATATTATAGGCCTTAGGTTCCAGATCACGCATGTTTTCCACTTTCTTTTCCATAGTACTGATTTCAGGCACCTTGCATTAAACAAAATGTTTCCCAGTTGTAAACCTGGATGACATCACTGGAAGAGCCAGCTTGGTCCTCGCTTGGCATAACCAGCTCTTATTTCTCAAGCAACCAAGTTCTGTCTTGGTTAGGTAAGAAAGTATGGGGAAGTATCCCATCATAAAAAAGTGGAAACAAAGAAAAAGAAAGGAATTGGAAGAAAACTGAAAGAGGGGAGGGAGGAAAATGGTGAGTGGAAACTAGAACTGGAAGAAAAGATGAACTGCACCCACACCACAGCTTCCTCCTAATATCAGGTGTTTGATCAGAGGCTCCACAGAGCCTTGTCTCATGGTGAGAGGCAAAACTAGTTTTTCCTTAGTATATATTTCCCTCTGAGAGGACAAAGACAGAGAGTAGCAGCTGAAAGACTGATCAAGGGGGTGCCCCACTCTAATATTTTAATATACTGCACTTTGGTCCATGAGCTACCTGTGAACTTATCTCCTTTTAAATAATGACGTGTACCACCAAGTCAATTCTGGCTAATAACAACCCTTTTCAGGGTTTTCTAAGTAGAGAGTACTCAAAGGTTTCCTAGGTAGAAACATACAGAAGTGGTTTACCATTCCCTTCTTCTGGGAAGACTCTGGCACTGTACAGCTTGTACAAGGCCACACAGGCTGGGGTTTTTTAATACACAGAAGGGAATTGAACTCCCAGTCTCTGGCTTCACAGACAGATGACTACCCACTGAGCTAACCTCACCACCTAAAGGGGGGCTGGGAAAGGGAACACACCATTATTTTAAAGGTAGAGGCAGAAAACCTACAGAACCCCTTTTCTTACATCTAGAAAAATATATGTAGCTGAATAACCAATACAAAACACAACCCACTTAGGGTTAATTGAAGCTTTCATCATCCAACATAGATCTAAAGCAGCAAAGAGTCCTGAAGTGCATTAAAAACTGACAGGTTTTTATGTGTCACCACATCAGATGCTTGTAGTACAAGACGGCTTGCCTCTTGAAATTATTATTTTTAACTAGCCAGCCCACTCTAAACAAAGTAATTGGGTTAACACTGCAATTCGACCACTGCATTTCTACCACTAACCACAAAAGAAAAGAGGCACCCCCAGGAGAAGCAGCAGCAGAACAATAATAAAAGTGCTATCACCCACCATACCACCACTCTCTCTTTTTTTGCCTGTCATTGAATGTTGCTACTTTTAATATTCACTTCATGCCAAATTTCATATGAGAGCAACTTGGGCAATATCTATTTATTTATTTATTTGACTATAGCCTCTTACATGATTTTTGGCAGCGGTGATCCTGTCGCTGGGCAGTCCAGCTCTAGGGGGCTGTGGAGAATCACAATGTGGTCTGAAGAATCATTTCCCCCTTCCACACTAGGTGGGACTGGAAAAAAAGAATGCAAAGCAGAATGCACTAATTTATTGGAAATGAACATTTGAAATACCTTTTTGAGCTTCTCCCTTTTTTAAGTGGTGGGAGGTTTCCTTAGACAAGAAATAATGTGGGACTTAACAATGTCTGTAATAATCAATGTATTTACAAGCTGAAAAGCAAATGCAGAAGTAGTTTCAAAATAGATTTGATCCACAACTTTAAAACCTTAAACTAAATACTTCATTAAATCCCAAATCTGCTACTTGTCACCTGGTCAGCTGCCTCAACATACGCCTTTTACACTTGGGTGGACAAATCTGCTTCACTATCCCAGAAGCCTGCAGATGGATGTGATTCCAGTGATACATTCTAAGACAGCATTTGACATTAAAATGCCAGGAATTGTTTATTTAAGGTAGTCTTGGGTCTATCTCCCCCCGCTAGCATTAAAAAACAACCTTTCCTATACAGTGGTGCCTTGCTTAACGATGATAATCCATTCCAGGAAAATCGCTGTTAAGCAAAAACATCGTAAAGCGAAATTTAAAAGCCCACTGAAATGCATTCAAACTGTTCAATGTGTTCCAATGGGCTAAAAACTCACCGTCCAGTGAAGATCCTCCATTTGGCGGCCATTTTCGATACCTGTATAGCAAGGAATCCATCCCTAAGCACAGCGGGGAGCCATTTTAAGCACCCGGTGGCCATTTTGAAAACCCAACGATCAGCTGTTTTTTATCGTCATAAAGCGAAAATCGGTTCCCGAAGCAGGGAACTGATCATCGCTAAGTGAAATTCCCCCATTTAGACCATCATTTTGCGATCGCAATTGCGATCACAAAAACATCGTCATAAAGCGGATTCTTCCTAATGCAGGGCAATCATTAAGCGGGGCACGACTGTATTCCTTGCCTTCAAGATTCTATACAATGGGAACACATGTTTTAACACAGACTAAATAAAACAGCTGACATTCTCTCTTTTTACCCACCTAGGATTTCCACATCATATTTGATTTCCTTTTCTCCTGCTATGCTGGTGGCCACACATACATACTGTCCAAGGTCAGTCTCTCCAGCTTTCAGGATTTCCAGCTTCCTTCCACCAGACACAATGTGGAGATTGTCACTGGCTTTCACAGGAATTCCATCCTTTAGCCAAGTCAATAGGGGAGGTGGGTTGCCAGCTGCATTACACTCCAACACCAGCGAACTGCCAGCAACCACTTGTTTGTTCTGGATTGTTTCAGAGTCACCCTCAATAACTGGAGGGACTGGAAGAAAACAGAAAGGAAGAAAGACAGTTTTTGAAACCAGAAACATTATTATTGAAATGTATAAATATGATCTCCCACCACATAATGCAGCCTACAGGGAATATGCTTGAATGTCCAACATTCAAATTTAACATGAAACCTGGTGCTTCCGGATGTCCTCCTTCATATAAAAAAAAATTATGGGGGCAGGGAGTTCGGAGATTCTCATGCATTCCAAATTGTAATTTTTCTGTGTTTTCCCAACTTTTTCTTCCATTATTCTTTCTAAAGCAACTCCCCTAAGGAAGAACAGATGAGTAGGTGTGCAACATAATTTAACTGGTAGCACTAGGAGTGCATCATCTGGAAGCATCCATTTTTTTAAGAGCAGAAGTTTATAGCTGTTCAAGAGCATATGTAAATCAATGTACTTAAAGGCAGCAATGCTGAAAATGGATTATGTAGGGGAAATAATTTAAAAAGAATATGTTTCTTTTTCTCCACTAGCAAAATACTGTTATTTAAGGGAAGAATGCCGAACAGGTGCATTATTTTGAGCTATTCTTTATAGATTTTCCTTAAGTAGTCACCAAGGGCAGTCACTAGATATGGCCAATCTAGGTATCAAAATGGCAAACCTGAAGTTTCTTCCCAGATTTATATAAAGTCAGGAAGCGATGTTTTAAAGCACAATATGGTTGAGAAGCAGATGTGAGATGTGGTTGAACCCCTATGCATACTTTCTCTCAATGATATTTGCTAAGGCCTGAGGTAATCCCAACTAGGAATGAAAAGGTAAGAGTGAAATGGTTTCAGAAGAAAATTGCAGGCATGTGAGGGGGGAATTTAACATTCCTTTGCCTCACACCTTTGCTGTATCTCATACTATTTGTCTCCAACCTGTACCAGATGAAAGTCTGTGGCAATAAGGTACCAAAGAACATATTCAAGTGAAAAAGTAGCTATTTTCCTTTTGTCAGGCCCAAAAGCAGTTAGGGTATCCATATCAGCTTCCAGATTTGTTGACTGCACCTGTTTAAGAAGTGATAATAGCCAAACAAATCATACATTACACTTCATCTCCTCTTACCATAAACATCCACTTGGAATAGCTTTTCGGCAGTTCCAGCTACGTTAGTTGCTTTACAGGTGTATTTAGCAGAATCGGAGACTTGAGCATGAGGAATCTGAAGGAACTGCCCTCTTTCCAGGTAAAGGGCTTGGGTACTGGAAGTGATGGGGTGTCCATTTTTATACCATGTTATTGTAGGAGCTGGGATTCCCCTTGTCTCACACTCTAGCTTTATTATGCTGTTCAGCAATGCTGAGACTTCTATGGTAACATTTCCTCCTTTAACTGCAGGTGGGACTGTTTGTAGGGAAGGAAAAGAGAAACACACTGTAATCTATGATGGAAAGATGGAAGAGAAAGCCAGTGCCTGATTATAACATGAACTATAAAATGTCCCCTGTAGAGATATTTTTTGTTATACCACCAAAAGAGCAAAATAAAACATAGTGTGCAGTGTTGTGAAGAAAAATATTTTAAAAAAATTTTAACTGTACTTTAATTGGCTGCTCATCTAGAGGTTGGAAGTTTGATTCCACATTGTGCCTCCTGGGAGAAAAGGCAGCCTATATAGTTATAGTCAAGCTGCACAGTCCCAGAATGCCCCCAGAAGAAGGGAATGGTAAATCACTTCTGTGTGTTCTCTACCTAAGAAACCCTAAAAAGAGTCACCCTAAGTTGGAATTCACTTGACAACACACAATTGTTGTTGTTGTTGTTGTTGTTGTTGCTGCTGTTGTTGTTGTTGTTGTTGTTGTTGTTGTTGTTGTTGTTGTTGTTGTTGTTGTCCCTCATAACTTGGGGTTAGCCTGCATGGACTTCCTTAACCTAGTGTTATCCAGACATACTGGACTCCACCTTTCCTCATCTCATCAGCCATGTTAGCTTTTGTCAATAAAATTTATAGTCCAATACCTCTGGATTACACACTAGATAAAGACTCGTTTGCATAAATAGCAGATCATGTGGCAAAATTCTTTCTGAATCTCCCAGAAATGCTAGTTTTATACATGCTGTGAATAGAGAATATTTAATAATAATGTGATTTCTACCATCTGCCTTCTTGAGTGATGCTATCTAAAAAGAGTTTCACTTTATTATCTGTAGATGTAAATTGGGTCCTAATGGGGAAACAAAACTGATTATATGATGGCAACTGCTCTTTACCTCCAGATGAAGCTGCTTCCTATGATTTTACTGATGTATACTTAAACAGATAATATCTAAACCAGAGACTCTTTCAACAGATAAACTGAAGTATGCAATATTTTAAAAAATTAACCAGTATTTTAGTTTCCAATTGTTTCATTTTGTTTATTAACCATCATTTCTGGTTCTTTATGGTCTTGTTTTTGCTAATGGTTTCAGCTGATTATGAATAGACATGGTCTAGAGGGGCGGGGTAAAAATCAAATAAATAAATAAAATAAATAAATGTGCTTCATTATTATTATTATTATTATGCTTCCTAGATTTTCTAAATCTTTCCTTTTTTGGTGGTGGAATACCTATGCCATACACCCAAATTTAAACTATTCAACAGCCCTTAATCCAAATATTATTTTGGTAAGAGACCAATATGTACATGTTGGCTGAAAACTTCTTCCATAACTACACAGGCCTAAATGGTAATGATGTTTTCAGCCCACAGCATTAATCTTGAATTTAATATACATTAAAAGTTTCCTATCTCCCCACTCAGGTTTTGAGGGTTCTTTTTGATCTGGAGAAGCTTTGTGGAGCCTTTATTTATTTATTTGATTTATATCCCGCCCATCTAGTCTGGTCAACCACTCTGGGCGGCTTCCAGTAAGGTGTATATGATAAAACATAAGGATTTTACAAACAGTCCATAACACATACAATAATAAAAAAATAATAAATGAAAGAAAAAATAAAGAAAGAATTTAATATTGACAGGAGGGAAGGCCTGAACATACAACCATGTTTTTAGTTGACTCTTAAAAGTGCCCAGCGTAGGGGCCGCAGGAATCACTGGAGGAAGGTTATTCCAGAGGCGAGGAGTCCTTTCGTGTCCTTTCCTTCCGGGCCTCCCTCGGCGTCAGGCTCCTCAGCCTCACCTCCTGGCTCGTGCAGGTGATCCGAGTAGATCTAGGTGGGAGCAGGCGTTCTGCCAAGCATCGGGGTCCTAAACCGTTTAGGGCCTTATATGTAAGCATTAACACTTTGAAGTCAATGCAGAAACGAATGGGCAGCCAGTGCAGCATGGCCAGAGTAGGAGAGATATGTTGGTATTTTCTCACTCCAGTAAGGAGTCTGGCTGCCGCATTCTGCACCACCTGAAGTTTCCGCATCAGCTTCAAAGGGAGCCCCACGTAGAGCGTGTTACAGTAGTCTAATCTAGAGATTACGAGTGCATGTACTAAGGTAGTGAGCACCCCCGTGTCTAGGTAAGGTCGCAGCCGGGCAATCCACTAAAGGTGGAAAAAGGTGGTGCGGACTACCAATAGCACCTGCGTTTCCATGGTGAGCATCGGGTCCAGATGTACACCCATGGACCCCACTCTTCGCGGCTAGGGCCACCCCCCCAAACATGAGGGAGTTTCCCAAGCCACCATCCACAGGGCCGCCCACCCTCAGAACTTCCATGTTGTCCGGGTTCAGCCTTAGCCGCCTAGAGTGGTCGAAATGACTAGATAGGTGGGGTATAAATACAATAAATAAATAAATAAATAAATAAATAAATAAATAAATAAATAAATAAATAAATAAATAAATAAATAAAATAAAATTAGCCTGTTCTCCTGCATCCATTGCAGTATGGCCCCCAGGCAGCGCTGGAGGGACAGGACGGCATCACCTGCAGTTGGTGAAAAGGAGATGTAGAGCTGGGTGTCATCAGCATATTGATGACATGATGCTCCACACCCCCTGATGACCCCACCCAGCGGCCTCATATAGATGTTAAACAACATTGGGGAAATAGTCGACCCCTGTGGAACCCCTTGGAACTGGAAGCAGGGAACGATGGTGATTGTCAGATTTTAAGGGCTTTCCACTTTCAGCCATATTTTGGTTTATTTTATTATTGGTAAAAGAGGAAAGAAAAGAGAACTCAGTGGCTGGTTACATGGGCTTTCAGCCCACTATCTGTTTCGCTGCAGGAATGGGCTGATCTGCTCCTGAAGATGGTGATCAGATAACATCTTTGTTGGAGCACACCCACGCACCTCCAGACTGGTCCTATTCAAACCTTTCTGAGCCCCTATTGGGGGCTTCCCCTTTTTTGGTACAGATAGTTTCAGCATGTGTGATCATTGGAACTGATCCAGAGCAAGCCTTCTGGTTTGAGTTTGCTAAAACCGAGGCTTATTAAACCACTTCATAATACTGGCAAGAGCAAATTCAGTGCGAAACACTGGGTTTCATTAGATTGCACTAATCGGCCCACACCAGCTTGCTCCTTGCTACTAGTGCAGCTACACTCCCATTGAGGTAAGTAAATCCTAATTAATAACCCCAAAGAAAATTCAGGTTTCATTAAAGCCCCTGCTCAGGTCTTGCAGAATTTTGGAAGCCATTAAACCATATGATCACCATAACTCTGAGGCAACTTGACAGCACAAGGATGTGCATGTGCTTGTGTGAATGCAAATGCGTGCGCGCATGCACACATGCACACACAGAGGGGGAGAGAGAGATATAAACCAGAGAAGGTGGCAAAAAGACAATGAAAATACAAGAAGTCGCCTAATCAGTCCTCCACATTCTCTGCTCTATACATTGAATACAAAATAAAACTGTGTTCAGATGTGTTAGTGAGGACGTTGAGGTTTGCCCTAACTGCCCATCCCATGATTTTGAGAGCCACGAGCATCACTTGGATACTTCACCTTTTTCCACATGTCTTGAAACCCAAACCCATTCCATTTGCTCTGCAGGCAGCAGCTTATATAATTTTGTGGCCAACAATAATGCATGTTAACTGATCATTTGCAGATGCTTTAAAAGACAAGTGAGTGATTGCCACCGCCACTCATATGCTGCAAGCGCTAAAGAAGCAGAGTTTGACTGTAGATGGAGGCAATATACATGGGCCAACATAATGCCCTACACTGCCAAACAAAATAAAGTTCCAAACCTGCCAGGAGTTTCCAAGATATTATAATTTAAAAGGGCTCTTCAGAGATATTTAAAGGCAAAAGAAGAAACCACAACTCAAGGGAGCTTAAACTAATGACAGAATATTGCCTGGTAACCTGGTTATTTTTGCCAGTTCTTCTCTGTATGATCTCTTTAGACTGTCATTTTTCTATCCGTTATGAAAGATGCATCTGAACCAGCAATCCTCTTGGCCTCGCTACCATACCTAATTTGAACAAGAACCTGAGAGTTCTGCTATTTCTACCAAAAGAGGAAAATTTGGGCAAAGGGGGACCTGACATTGAGCCAAGTCATACATTACCTTTTCTATTCATGAAAAGCTGTATCCAAAGCTCATTATCTTCCTATAATAGACAGAAAAACTGGACTGATCAAGACCAAAGTAATTTTTATATATTTAAGGAAAATTATATTTTAAAAGGTTTTGTCCCAGCAAGTACCCTCATATCCATACGTTGAGCATTAAATCATACAGGGATTTGTTCCATGGTTCAGTCCACTGCAGGGATGGTTTGGTTCACTCTTTTTTTCCAGCAATCACATGACATAGCCACTAGAGCTAACCAAACTGTCCCCAGAGCAGTCCTGCCTGCACTTTTATGAGCGCCTGTCATGATCCCTCTGGCTGGCTCCATTTCAAGCATATGTGATAGAATTGTAAAATAATGGAACTGGAAGGGGCCTATAAAGCCGTCAAGTCCAACCCACCCCCCCCCCATTCAATGCAGGAATCTGAATCAAAGTATATCTGAGAGATGGTTTTCTAATTTTCTCTTCAGTGCCTCCAGTGTTGGAGCACTTACCACCTCCCAAGGTAATTGACACAATTGTTGTACTGCTCTAACAATTAAGAGGTTTTCCCTGGTATTCAACTGAAATCTGGCTTCCTGTAACTTGAGCCCATTATTATGTATCTTGTACTCTAGGATGATTAAGAACAGATTCTGCCCCTCGTTTGTATGACAATCTTTCAAGTATTTAAAAGTGCTATCATATCTCCCCTCAGTTTTCCTTTCTCAAGGCTAAAAATGCCCAGTTCTTCCATTCTTTCCTCATAAGGCTTGGTTTCCAGATCCCTGATCATTCTTGTTGCCCTCCTCTGAACTTGTTTGTTGGCATCTTTCCTGAAGTGCAGTGTCCAGAAATGGATACAGTACTCAAGATTAGGCCTAAACAGTGCCAAATAGAGGGGAAGTAGTACTACATAGGATTGGGAGACTATACATCTGTTAATGAATCCTAAAATAACATTTGTCTTTTTTTGAGCCACATCACACTGTTGACTCATACTCAGCTTGTGATCTATAACAATGGCAAGAGCCTTCTTGCTTGTAGTATTTCTGAGCCAAGTATCCTCCCAACTGTGTGTTTGTCCCCCCCACAAGTGTAGAACTTTGCACATCCCTGTGAAAGTTCATTCTGTTGTTTCCAGCTCACTGCTCAAGCCTATCAGGATCTTTTTGAAGATTTGTTTCTGTCTTCCAGGCTATTAGCTATTCCATCGAATTTCGTGTCCTCCACAAATTTGATAAGCATTCTCTGCACCCCCCTCATCCAAGTCATTAATAAAACATGGAAGAGCACTGGGCTTGGGACTGAGCCTTATGGTACCCCACTTGTTACCTCAACCCAGTTTGAGAGCCATTGATGAACACAAGTACAATTCTGTAACCAAATTTGTAGCCACCTTATAGTTGTTCTATCCAGCTCACACCTAATTAGCTTGCACTTTGTCAAAAGCTTTGCTGAAGTCAAGATATTTTATATACCTACAGCATTCCCACCATCTACCAGGGATGTTAACAAAAGAATGAGATTGGATTAGTTTGGCAGGATTTATTCTTGACAAATATGTGTTGGCTTCTAATTATTACTACATTGTTTCAAGGTGCTTGCAGATTGACCACTTTATAATCTGCTTCAGAATTTTCCATGAGATTGATTTCAGGCTGGACTGGTCTGTAGTTTCCAGGTTCTTCCTTGTTGCAAATAGCGGGATTAGCCCTCCTCCAATCATCTGGCACTTCACCATGGATTTGGCTGTGGACAGTTTCTTGACTGGTCCTTTAGACCAACCACATAAAATGTTATTTTTCATTTTTTTTAAGTGATGCAGCACCCCGGTGACAGTCTATCAGAGTCTTCTTAAAAAAATTCACTTCCTCTGCCCCTTCATTGATGAGCAGAGGAAATGTTCAATGTGACTCATTAATTAAAACACTTCATGATTTCAGAAGAAGCTAGACCAAATAGGATTGTTTGAGCTCCAATATGCCATTTGGATGCAAAGATTGCATATCACAACTCTATTCAACCCAAAGTGACCCTATTTAGTCCACATCATTCTGCTCCAAAAAAAAGTCAGTGTACACATGCCTTAATTATACCTTTGTCAGACTACCCTAATTATATTAGGTAGATTTACTTTCCTGCTGCTTTTTTAATCTTATGTATTTCCTGGCAACTTTCTCACTTCCTAGTTAATTTTATCTCATCAATACTACCATGTGTGCATTTCTTCACTAAGGGTACCATATGAAGCTGCAAAGGTGTGCATTTGATCACACCAGAAAGGGCTGCTTTAATGGGACTCGTTGCCTTCAATTGACTCTTCCATCTACAGGGGAATCACTCCAGACAGTTCCAAAAAGTAGAAGCTGGGGTCAGGCTGAAGACCTCTCCCTGTGCATCATGTGATTGCCAAGGAAAGACTGCACTAGACTGCTCTATAAGTGGTCCAGATTGTGATCTATTTCCCCATGTGATCAAACACTTTGTGAAACACATGAAAATATTAATGAAAATATTAATTTAAAAAGTCTGTGCCTCTCAACAGCTAAATTGAAACTAAACTTAGAATAAGAGAGTTCAAGTGAAATTTGATGAGAACACAGAAACACACACACACACACACACACACACACACAATCCAACAAGGAAAAGAGACAGAAAACATTTATTTTGAAGCTACTGTTTAGTCTAAAGTAGCTGGAAATACAGAGTATCGCCATTTTAAAATACCAAGAAAGAAGATGTAAGAATAGAGGCCAGACTACACACTACATCCTTAGATGAAGACATTTGTTTTGTTTTTGAGATTGGTCTTTCAATGTAAACACAGTCTTCATTTGCAACTACAATTTTAATTATAAGGGGCTGCCTGAATACCTCTGGAACACAGGTGGAGTACCAAAATCTAATGATGAGCTATTTGTAATATCGAGTTTGGACCTCATTCTCTACGCTAAATGAAGTTTTATGCTAAATGAACTGAGCAGAGCATCAGCAAATTAGGGCCATAACTGGCTTTTTTAAAAAGCCTAGCCAATAATATATGAAGAATTCATTTTTAAAATGGTTAAAGCCAATTTAGGGGACTCTGATATTGGCCATATCTGCATGGGCAGCACAGTTTCTGGGAAACATGTTGCTTTGTATGGTAAATGATATGAGCAGACAATTTTATGTTTACCCCCAAAAGGTCTGGTGCAACCATAGAGGCACTACGAATGTGTATACTCACAAACAGTTGAATGAAGAGGGCTTACTAGCTTCAACACAACCTTTCAATTCAATTAAAAATACAGGTATAAAGATATAAATCTAGCAGCAGAAATGATTTCAAAATAGATTACAAAAAAACATGTACTTATGCCAAACTCCCCCTTTTTCTTTTACTGTTAGACATAAGACAACATAAAACAACATGATATAATAGTGCCTCAATAGTTTGACATCTAACCTACTGCCATATTTCCATTTTATTTTATTTTATTATGTTTTTACTGTGTATTATTGCTCTTACTTGTTTTGTATCTTTAACATTTTATTTAGCCTCTTGTTAATCCTTGTCACTATGTTACTTTTATTGCTTACTTTGTTGTAAACTGCCCAGAGTGGCCTTGACTGCCAGATGGGCAGTATAAAAATAATTCCAATCCAATCCAATCCAATCCAATCCAATCCAATCCAATCCAATCCAATCCAATCCAATCCAATCCAATCCAATCCAACCAACCAACCAACCAACCAACCAACCAACCAACCAACCAACCAACCAACCAACCAACCAACCAACCAACCAACCAACCAACCAACCAACCAACCAACCAACCAACCAACCAACCAACCAACCAACCAATCCAAACCAACCAACCAACCAACCCCAACCAACCCCAACCAATCCCAACCAATCCCAACCAACCAACCAACCAACCAACCAACCAACCAACCAACCAACCAACCAACCAACCAACCAACCAGATTTTTTTTCCCTGGGTCACACACCCACTCTCTGAATGACTGTCTATATTTGGGTTAAAGAGGCCGGAAAAAGTAACTGGATATACTGCCCCTTCCAAACCTACAGCCTCAATTCTATTTTATTCTGAAGCCATTTTGTATTACACAGAGTTTTCTCTGCTTCAGATTATTTTTTTTCTGCCTTCTGTCTGTCTTTACTCTCTCTCCATTCCAAGAAAGCCTCGTCATGCCGAATCACTAATGACCTCCACTTCAGCATTTTGGCAATCCATCATAAGTCTCTTCTCTCAGTTATTATTTGGGACTCAAGTTGTACTGCCTGGTTTCCATCAAAATAAGACAGTAATTGTAACCCTGACATAAATCTTGACTGCTCTTTCCTCACAGCCTTCTTTCACCAGGTTATGCTCACACTCTGTCTGGAAATCCTTTTTATGTTGCTGTTAACCACACAAATAAGGTGAAGCTTTGCTTTTCCTGAATTAAAACCCCATGTAGCTTGTTTCAATTCCTTCTGAGATAAACTTGTTCAATACAAAGAATTATTATAATATATTCTCGAAGGCTTTCACGGCCGGGATCTGATGGTTGTTGTGGGTTTTTCAAGCTCTTTGGCCATGTTTTGAAGGTTGTTGTTCCTGACATTTCAGGCTGGCATTTTCAGTCCTCTGAAGATGCCGGCCACAGAGACTGGCGAAACGTCAGGAAGAACAACATTCTGAACAAGGCCAAAGAGCCCGAAAAACCCACAACAACCAATCATTATAATACTCTGGCAATTCTCAAGCATTTTTAACCATTTCTTCAAAGGTTGCTTTCCATTCCTATCCAAAAGTCCCTTTCACAGCAGAGTTATCAGCCTGCTTTGAGGACAGTTCAAAGGAAATTTTCCTTATGTAAAAATCCCACACCTTGGAAATTACATTTTAAAAATAATTAGAGCTCCCAGAAAAATAGATACTTGTCAATATATTTGGATTTTTTAAAAAGTAACTATTTGCTTTCTCATTTCTGAAAAGTAAGTAGCAATCAAAGCCTTGCTCCTTGCTCTGCCTGCTGGGTTCATCAGAAGTACCTACATGGTCCTTACATTTCCCTGGGGTTTATGAATACTGAGAAGGCTCGATCTGGAAACTCAAGAGCTCAATTATGTGTGACCACATTGGCTTTGACATGGATTGTTCCTACAGAGATATATGTGAATGTACAGCTGGCGGAAGAGGTATGCAACACAGAAAGGAATGGTGTCACCTCCCTCCCACACATAGCTTTCAAGCATGGACAAATTAATTCAAGGCTTTGTTTATGTCTGGCTCATTTATTTGCAAGACTTCCCTTTCAGCTATTGCGGTGTTCTGTAGGACTGCCTTTGAAAATCCCTGAAAAATTCAGTTAGTTCCTTATATCACTGAGGAATTGCAGGGCCTGGATGAACATAAAATCTCAGTTCTGTGTTCTTTACTATCAACTAATTTTTTCCTCAACTATTCCTCCTTGGCTTTCAGCCCATTTCCGAGGGTTGAAAGCCCTTTGCAGTTTGGGCCCAATGTAACTCAAAGACTACCTTTCTCCACATGTACCTATTCAGATGCTAATATTTTCTCCAAAGGCTCCTCTCTGTTGCCCCCCAGCAAGTGAGCCCACTGAGTTGTCTACATAAGGTGGCTAGTTCTGGGATGGAATGTCTTACCCAGGAACTTTTGTTTTAATTTGTTTTAGCCTTCAGCAGAAAGCTCCTTGTTACTCATGCTGCACTCTCATGGTTGTTTTAACAGCTCTTTAAAGTTATTTTATTTCTTGAAATGAAAAGCTCCGAGAAATTTATTACATATATAGCTATAAATATTATAAAGTGATAAAGAGTGTCTAACAAGCAAAAGAATTTCAGCAAAATGTTTTAGTTTTGTATGCCATCAGTAAAGTATGCCATTTTCCAGATAGCAGTTACAGATACATTCTAGATATAAATATGAATATATCTATAGCTAGACACATACATTTTATAATACTGTTATATATATATATATATATATATACACACACACACACACACACACAAACATATATACATATATCATATTACATTTTAATAAAATTTATTATATAATATAAATATTAATATTTACATAAATATAATATAATATTTACATAATTATATTTACATAACTATAGATATATTTTAAAACACATTTAGTTTAGTGAACAGACTTTCTTGCTGTCATTATAGAAACACGAGGGGATTCCTCACATTTCTTAGTAAACCCATCAAAGAGATTGCAAAGATCATGAATGTTACATACATACCATGAACGGCGAGTCTGAGCTCCTTAAGCTGTTTACCAGCAGAATTGGTTGCGCTGCACTGATACCGCCCTTTGTCAATTCTCCGAGCACTCTTAATATGCAGGATCTGGCCTTTGTCCAAAATTTCAATGTTAGGATCTCCTAAGAAGAGGGGCCTGAAGTGGGAAGAACTCACTACATTTGTCATGCCATGGCTCTTCTCCTATGTACACAAGCCCTGTGAGCACAGTAAGACTTACATCTGAACACACACAGAATTGCACTCGGTGTCTATATATACACACACACACACTCAGCTGTCCTATCACCTTTTGACAGGGTCCAATCACCCAGACAAGACTGCAGAATCTGAGAGAGAGCATCTCCCCAAGTCCCTTACACAGCAGCCTGTGTTTCATATGCTTATGCATGCCTGTGCGTTCCCTCAAACCCAGATAAGCCACTTCAGGGGAACTGCAGAAGGCTGCAAAGGTAGGGAATAGGAAAGAAAAATCTTCAAGTTCCACCAGCAGAAGAATGTTAGGTTTGCATTTAAATGTTTTACCTACAAAAATGCACTACAAGGAAAATCATGTTCCTGTTAGTATTTTCCATCTGACGTAACACTTTGCACGCACAGTTTCTATAGCTCTTCTCTCACTGGGGAAAAATCGTACATTTTGAAACAATCTACTGGGGTGATCCTCCACATAATTAACACCAATGAAGTTCTTTGAGAGAGGGGTAGAAATATTTATTTCTCGTTCCTGTTCATTATTTTCACAGAACAGCAAGCCAGTATATATGTAAATATGGTTGCATCAAGATAATCCCAATGGCCACCATACCCTCTCCCACGTCTTGACCCTGGATGCGAGCAAACCTCTCTGTAACTACCCTGTTTCCCTGAAAATATGACCTAACCTGAAAATAAGCCCTAGTATGATTTTTCAGAAGGCTCATAATATAAGCCCTACCCCCAAAAATAAGCCCTAGTTAAGTGTAAGCCCACCCTCTGCCCTTGTACAACAACCAGAAGAAGATGACACGACTGTATTTAAATAAATGTAGACCATTGCACATGAAAAAAATAATAAATCATCCCCTGAAAATAAGCCCTAATGTGTTTTTTGAGCAAGAATTAATATGACCCGGTCTTATTTTCGGGGAAACACAGTACCATGTCTCTGACTGTGGCACTGATGTTGCATCTGTATTGCAAATTTAAGCCAATGCCAAATTTCTTTAATAGTTCCAACAAACCAAGGAACTGGAGAAGCCGTGGCTCTAACATTCCAAGGAATTCTCAGCACTCTCACAAAAGGACAGTCCCCAAGGCCCTTTGCACAGCGCCACTTTGTTCAACACTTATACTCATTTCAGAACCATTTAATCATGATATGTAGAAGTATTTAAACTATTACTAACATCAATTTTACAGCCTTTATTCCATTACTAAGAATTTTTACAATGCACGTGCTCTAGTTGATCCAAAGTGGGATTAAACTATCTGATAAAAATGGAACATCAGCTAACAGCTGATTTCTACAGTGCACAGACTGCCAAGTGGAACTTACTATTAGGATATTCTCTTTGGCTGGCCACAGGTCTGCATTACTAAACATGAATGCTATTTGTCCAAGAATATTTATATACTCATTTTTGTTGTCCAACTAACATTTGTACTGCCAGATTTCATCCCCTTAATGGGATTTTCCTGGAAGATGAGCAATTAAGAGGCACAAACTCAGTCTTGCGGTAGACTGTCCTGGATGTAGCTATGTACATCTGCAAATGTGTTCAATGCGATTATGTATTCTGTCTAACAAATTATATAGCAGGCTTGATCCATCTCCAATTCCTCCTGTGCAACTTGCCCTAAGGAAATCATTTGCTCTGGTGTAACTCCAATCTATTTAGATAACGTATTGGCTTTGCATCATTCTCTTTTAATTCATCTTGTCCACGTGACTATATTCTTTCTTTGGAACGTATAACATTGAAATGTACACCACTACCTCAAAGCCATGGGATATATTGATGTGGGTTGCACAAGGCCCAGTTAAACTGGTACTAGGTAGAATATAGGTGGAATAAGATATTCCCCAATGTTAGAAAAGATTGAGCAATCCATTATGTAGATGGGATAGATTAGAGGCTTTGGCAATTCTCAACACCACAGATCATGACTCTACACTGTAAAAGATGCCATAAGTATGGTAGATGGTAGTGAAAGACCTGGGATATCCATACATGGGTCTCTCACTTAAGTCCACCCATAGGACATACTGCATAGTGAAAGTATGGCTCTGATCTACTCTACCAACAACAGGAGAAGGAGGAATACACTGGTTTCTCACTTCTCTTTTCTACACATATGTTTGCAACAATTTGAGGACTGGCACATACTTGCCATCTTTGAACCACTGGATGGTGGGGAAAGGAGAGCCACTGACTCTACATTCCAAAGTGGCATCTTGGTTGAGGACGACTGAAGCTTCACTGGGTGTATCTGCACCTCTTATAGTAGGTGGGACTAGGTGAAAAAGAAAAGGAGAAGAGTCAGAAATATAATAGGAGGAAGACAAATAAAATGTATAATGGAATAGGTTGCAAATCTTTCAGCAGAAAGACTAAGGAATGAGGCTAATCATAAAAATAACAGAATCTATTTCATTTTGTTTTCAGTTGTAAATGTAAATGTATGCATCTCAAAATGTACCCACTGAGTTTTTTTCATATGATATGAATAGTGCAGAAATCATTGCTACCAGTGTCCATTCTTAAAACAGGGTCTACACTTGAATAGTGGCAATTTGGGATCAACAGCAATGGCAGGAGGACCCTGAAGCAGATTTCTACAGTGAGACCTAGCATAGGCATCAACACACTATTCCTGCCTAAGATGATAGGCATCTTAGGCAGGAACTCTACATGGCCCAGGAAAGCCACTATTCCTCAAGACCTTGTTGCTGACATTTGTAGCACATGGATAATAATACTGAAATATATTTACAGGGCTTCAGAAGCACTATATGGTGTTACGTATGTTGTTGTTGTTGTTGTTGTTGTTGTTGTTGTTGTTGTTGTTGTTGTTGTTGTAGTACATGGTCCATAAAATGTTGGCTAGATTTGGTTCCTTGGGTCATTCCCAATGACCTAGAATATTCATGGGTATTTCCTCAAAATATGTGTTGTTCCAAGTAAAACAGCTGCCAGTGTTTAGTACATTGTGATCTCATGTATACCAAGAGTATAAAGATGATTTTCTAGGTCTTTTGCTATTGCACTCAAAGAACCAGTTACAATTGGAACAATTTTAGTTTTCTTTTGTCACAATCAGTCCATCTTGATTTGTCTTTATACCATAGCCTCCTATCCTTGTGAGGCTACTGGTTACCCTGGCCTAACGTTATGACAATAAATCTTCAATGATACAATAATGGCTTTTGGCCTATGTTTTATCTGTGCTTGTTTACTATGTTATTAGATGTCTTAAAAGAAGATGTTAGCATGGAAGTTAATGTTTTATAATGGATCACCTGTTTTTCAAGGTTATGGAAATTAGATTTTAATTGTAATATATTGTTGGTCTTTGACTGTAAATAAGCGATTGATTGAGTTTGTCTTTATACATGGCAATCTTTTCATGTTTTTATTTTGTCAGTTCTAACATCCCCAGGTATCTATTATCCAGACCTACTTCCTTTCAACAACTATCAGTTCAGGTGTGTTGTGAGCCAGATATTTTATCAGTTTGAATCTGGAATAATATTTTGACTTCTCCATTTTCAACTTTTTTTTCAGTTTTGTGGTCCCAACAGTTTTTGACCACTGGTATATTATAATTCTTACAAAAATTCCAAAATACCATTGCTGCAACTTTCTTATTCTTATTTTTATTCTAGTTCCTATTATCATTGCCACTATCATTATTACCATTATCATCATCCCTAGTTTAACAGCTGTAAAGTATGAGTATAGACAGTTTTGTGATTCAAACTAATCATTTGTGTTTTCCCATAACAGAACAAGCTGTTCAAAAGAACAATCTTAGATGCTTCTTTGCATCTTTTTATAAGGATAGGTGGGGGCTGAATCATATCAAAGTATGCAACCCAACCAAGTTCAAAAGACATTTACAAAATAATGTAAAAGACTGGTATATTTTACACAGTTGGTCTATGATTTCTGCCTGCATTATATCCTTAGTCAGGTATACTTGAAATACCAAAGCCTGCTTTTTCAAAGTGTCATCTTCACTGAGACTAACCTTGTACATCTACAATGAAGAACTTCTCTACGCTTCCTGCTATATTGGTAGCTTTGCACGAATACTGGCCAGCCTCACCAGTAGCAGCTTTAAGAAGCCTCAACAGCTTTCCATTATTCAAAATCTGTAGAGTATTGCTCTCCACAACCTGAAAAAGATCCAAAATTAACTAATGAAACATCTATCAACACTGCATCTGAATTGTACAGATCACCCACTCTGTTTCCTTTGCCTGATTAGACTACTGTACTTTCAGAGGATTCCTAGAATAAAGGAATAATGGCAGATGCTAAAAAAATGTTACTTTGTTTGTTTGTTTTGTATACCACTCCATTAGTGCAATGCACTATTCTGGGTGGTTTACAACATACTACCCTCTATGAAGCTGAGGCTCCAGTACTTTGGCCATCTCATGAGAAGAGAAGACTCCTTGGAAAAGACCTTGATGTTAGGAAAGTGTGACGGCAAGAGGAGAAGGGGACGACAGAGGATGAGATGGCTGGACAGTGTCTGCGAAGCAACCAACAGGAATTTGACATAACTACGGGAGGCAGTGGAAGACAGGAGGGCCTGACGTGCTCTGGTCCATGGGGTCACGAAAAGTTGGACATGACTAAACGACAACGACGACCCTCTATGATAGTGGCTCCCAACCTTGGGTCATCCAGGTGTTCTTGGACTGCAATTCCTAGAAGCCTTCACCACCAGTTGAGCTGGCTGAGGGTTTCTGGGAGTTGCAAGGTTGGGCACCAATGCTCTATGGCATTTTCACCGGAATCAAAAATTGGATGGGACAGATACTTCTAAAGCACCAGTGAGTGGAAAAGATGTACAGTACCCAGGGACTAGTTTTCTCTTAAACTAGAAAAAAACAGTAGTTTTGCAGAAATAACTATAGTCCAAAGCTGCAGAAATCCCTCAGGAGTCGAAATTTTGATATTACATGTCAGATTCTCTACTTAAAAGGGGACCCCTGTGGATAGATGGATCAGGAATCTTGACACATCTCTTCCAGAGCTTTAGCCCTTCCAAACTCAGGAGGTAAAATGGAGCTGGTAAAAGACCCTGTTGTGGATAGAGTGATGGGGTGATCACCTGGAGGACAAATAAAGCCATCTTAATATTGTTTCCATCAAATTGCAAGTTCTTGCAAAAGAGGGAATGGAAGAAACATACTTGTAACCATTAACCTTCATGGCAATATATCTTTTTTTTTTTTTTTTTTTTTGCAGAAGAACCGCTCAGACTTTTGCAATGGCCAGTTCAAATCTATCTGAACAAAACCACCATTCTCAAACACTTTCCCCGAATCAGGAGGTACAAAAATATTCACAGTTCATTTTTGAAGCTTTGATGCTTTTGAACTTGATCAAACAACTGACAACACCTATACGTACCTGGGTGTCATCTTTATACCAAGTGATGATTGGAAATGGGTTGCCAGATACTTCACAGAATAGACTTACTGACTGATTAATAGTTACAGATGCATTTGTCACTTTGTCCTGATCTCTGATTTCAGGCGGAACTGCAATCAAATAAGCCATGTAAACATTTAGGTTAGAAGCAAAGCAAAGTGTGCTGCTTATATATCATCCCATAGTGCTTAAAGCACTCTCTTTACAATTAAATTATGCAGACGACATATTGCCCCCCTCAGCAAGCTGGGTATTCAATTTTCTGACCTCCAAAGAATGGAAGGCTGAATCAATCTTGAGCCAGCTACCTAAGCGCAGGTTAAAACTCAGGTCTTCAGTAGACTTTTTACTGCACTAAAGGGCTCCTAATATTCAAATGTAAGCTTTTGCATTTATAAAAATAATCCTACTTGTAGTTTGCCTACCACAACAAATTGAATCTTTTTTTAAAATTGTTTTTCTTATATGCCAATTAGCATTCATCCTAGATGGATAACGGAAGAAGCATTTTAAATTTCAAAGGACAGGCTAGAAGCAAAAGGTGATAGACGTAGACTCAGAATCCCAAATACAGTTTTCCAGCAATTGTCACATAAAGATAATGAGAACTATTCCAACAACCAGTGAACAGAAACAGAGGAGAACAACAAGGGGGGGGGGACAAGAAATCTCTTCCAGAAGATTCAAGAAATCAAAGAGAAATTTCAGCCTAGATTAATTAGGAATCCAGAAAACCCAACAAAGAAGCTACACTATCTGACCAAGACAAAATAAAGAGAAGGTAGAAAAAGTATACTGAAGACTTATACAGAAGAGACAAAAGATGGCAGACTGCTTTAAGAGGAATCCTATAACAAAGAATCTGCAGTTCTAGAAAGGGAAGTGAAAGCTGCTCTGAAAGAACTAGGAAGAAATAAATGATCAGGTAGCTACAGATGAAATACCAATTGAATTCTTTCAAGCTACAGAGAATGAATCCGTCAAAATCTTAAGATAATATGCCAGCAGATATGGAAAGCAAAACAATGGCCCACAGATTGGAAATGCTTGATATACATTCCAATAATTAAGAAAGGAGATGCCAAGAAGTACAGTAACTATAAAATCATTGCTCCAGTTTCCCATGCAAGTAAAGTGATGATCAATGTCTTGTAGCAAAGGCTTTTACTTTATGTGGAAAAAATGCCTGATGTTCAAGCTGGATTCAGAAAAGGAAAGCGACACTCAAAATCATATTGCAAATATCCTCTGGCTACTGCACAGCACCAAAGAATTTCAGAAGTTCAGTTATGCTTTATAGATGACAGGAAAGCCTTTGAATGTATAGATTGTGAGAGACTATGGATTGTTCTGAAATAGATGAGTGTGCCTGGGCACTTAATTGTTCAGATGCATAACCTGTATGGTGGACAAGAAGCTACCATTAAGACAGAATATGAAGAGACAGAATGGTTTCCTATAGGCAAAGGTGGTTATACAAGGGTCCATTTTATCCACATCTGTACAATTTGTATACAGAATATATCATATGGAAAGCCAGACTAGATTCAGATGAAAGAGGAATGAAAATTAGTGGAAGAAGCTTCAATAATGTAAGATATGCAGATTACAACATCTTTCTGGCAGAAAGAAGCAATGACTTGAAATGATTTTTCAGGACAATGAAATAAGAAAGGGTCTCATACCAACTCTCCTCAGACTGAAGATTATCATCTGTATGTATAATGTTAAATAATGAAAAAAAAATGTTTACCATGAACCTTCAGATTATATGTTCTCTCTGTGCTCCCAGCTTCATTTACTGCAGTGCAGACATATTCTCCATTGTTGAATGGTGAAACTGAAGCAATGACCAGCAGAGTTCCATCTTCCAATATAGAAATACCAGGTTCAGAACCAGTTAGTTCCCTGTTGTTGTGTAGCCATTTTATAATAGGTTTTGGAGTACCTATAGAGGGGGGAGAGGGGATTTTATACAAGAATGTTTGTATTTTAATTTCAAAAAGAAAGATGGCAATTAAATATGCATTCAAGACTTCAAACACATGTTTATTTTGACCTATAGGTTAAATGAGCTAAATTTCACAACCTTCCTGCAACAACCTGCAACGAATTTAATAACTTAGGTGGTTTTCCTTGATGTAAAAGAGAAGCAGTTACATTCCCAGGAAAATGTCATTTACAGGCACCTTGCCAGCATGAAGAGCAAGATATTGCTTGCAATTCAGAGTGTCTCCTAGATAGACAAAATTGCTGAAGGAAGCCTAAGGTAATGTGGTTCATCTATATAAATCAGCTTGTGGTGAAGATTCATCTGGTCAGGGACATACGAAGCTCCAAAATGTATTTCACAAGAGATCTCAATATCCCTCATATACAGTTATGTCAAAAAGAGGGTACACTATCTTTGAATTCTACGGTTTTATGTATTATCTGGTCCTTCACAGGTCTGAAAATTAGGTAAATACAACCTCAGATGAACAAGAGCACATGACATATTATACCATGTCATTATATATTTTACAAAAATGAAGCCAAAATTGAAAAGCTACATGTGAAAACTAAGTATCACACTGAGAGCACATTAGTGTAGGAGAAACATAACTCAGGCAAATATTTGTACCTGAAAAAAAAAAAACCAGGCTTCAGAGGATTCACACACTCCTAAAGAGTTAATCACAAAACAACACAAACTAATCTGGGGACTCTGTGAGTTAACAGACAGTTCTGGGGTGATGCTGACACACATTTCACCCTTAAGAATTTTCCTCTTCCTATGGTGGCTTGTCTGTAATATGTATTTCTACACTAAGCCAGATATAGGATGAAAAATTCCAAAGAAAACCCCTTATATTATTCTATCAGATTTTTTTCAGCAAAGTGTGCTCAAAAGAGGTTTAAAGTTATTAATGACAGCAGCAGTTGAACCAACTGTGGCATTATTCCAAGAATAAAAACATTCATCTCAGATGTGTCATATATTCACTTGGGTGGCAGGGTTTATAACTGCCTGTGACAAATTGGGTATGAATAGAACTGGCCAGCCTGATTCTGTGGCCTTCTAAAAGAAGAATGTTTTTTAAGCAGAGACAAAAACACAACCCCCTTCTGTCTTTCTTTCTTTCTTTCTTTCTTTCTTTCTTTCTTTCTTTCTTTCTTTCTTTCTTTCTTTCTTTCTTTCTTTCTTTCTTTCTTTCTAGCTTTATATGTTTTTGTGGTTACTGCTGTGGTCTCAGTATCCAAAGTTATTGCACATAAACATTAATGTTAAAATAGAAACAACAGAGCAAAACTAGAAAACTAAGGATGCAATTTTTCTCCCTTTATGCAAGACTAAGCTCCACTGAAATCAGCAGAACCTACTTCTTAGTAGACATGTACAGAATTATGCTTGATTTTCCTATTATTTTTACTGTTACCAGAGACTTCTCATCTAATATGAATTCAATGTAATATAGATCATGAAAACATGGAAATCAGTCTGGTGTTTCCAAAAGACAGTACAAACACTGTTAAATGATATGAGGTTCCACACCTTTTGCTGGACATGGGAAGGCAATCTGCTCATTTGCTACTCTTTCTTGAAATGGAGTGTTGTATGGTGGATCAAGTGCAGCTACAGTAGGAGCCTCTAAAATAAGGAACAGAAATGGAATGTTTTATAAATATATATGTGGATTATTTCCTCAAAACCCTATTTTAAAATTCAAATGCTTTAGGCAATCTTACAAAATTCTCTCCTCTAGACCCCTTAAATCTGAATTAGTTCTTTTTAAAATTTGAGGGGGTCTCTCTCTCTCTCTCTCTCTCTCTCTCTCTCTCTCTCTCTCTCTCTCTCTCTCTCTCTCTCTCTCTCTCTCACACACACACACACACACACACACACACACACACACACACACACACACACACACACACACACACACACACACACACACACACACACACACACACACACACACACACACACACACACACACACACACACACACACACACACACACCAGAGATTTAAAAGTAGAGTGGGCATAAAACCAAATACAAATGGTGATGTCAGGGGTGCAATGTTCAGGAAGGGTCAGCATTTCAAAAACTGAAATTGTCTCTTTTTTTCTCTAGAGCTGGAGAGAAAGAGAGGCAATTATGCTAGCAAGGGTACATCTTACTCAGTTTTTAAATTTATATATGCATGATTCAATTTTGTTCCAGGAGAAGTTGGCAACATACCACATATACTGAAAATGTGAGAAGTTTTAGAGCTATCATTGACAGATTCCCTACTCCAGTGGATTACAAGGACTATTCTAGGACTTTAAAGAATTACCATAGGAAACTGGAGGTCCACAGCATATATTGCTGTATATATTGACAGTGCATTAATGAGAGGACAGCAGGAAGGATCTTATCAAACAGGGAGATTTGAACTGATTTCATGTTAAAAAGTTGAATTACACTGAAATTTAACACACATTCATTCTACTTGCTTCTTCATGGTGTAATTACATCCTCTACACATTTATTTTATAATATCATCTACATATTGATTTGCCCTGTATCAGTGGGGTGGAGCAAAGCACTGCCTCCCCGTATGGCTGGACTGCAATTCCACTCAGCCCTAGCCAGCACAGTGATGGTGAGGAATGCTGGAAAGTATCATCCAACACCATCCAAAGTGCCTCACTTTGCTCACTGATGCTTTACAAACTCATTGGCCCAGGCTCCCCCATTAGATATTCACATAGTTTTACTCTACTTTGGTTAGCATTTGCTTTGCTTTTTTTAGATTTCCTGCTCCCTCTACTGTATGTATGCTTATGAAATTTTAAATTTAAAAAAGTCACAATTAATAGAACTGCATCTCAGTGTAAAAGACAATAAGATCCCCTTAAGCAAGAGATGACTGAGTGCTTTTCTAATACTTTCCAGCACAAGACTGCAATTACCTTGAACATGGATTGTTATCTCAGTTTCATCACGGCCAGCAATGTTACTCGCCACACATCTGTAGATTCCAGAATCTGAAAGCAGGACTTGGCTAATGCTCAGTGTCCCATCTGAAGCAACAGCATACTGTCCGTTGTCTATTAAAATGGGTCTTTGGTTTTTAAACCAAGTAATTGTTGGAGACGGGATCCCCTGAGCATTGCAAGGTAGATCAATCCGGTAACCAACTTTTGCTTTCATCACTCGAGGCCCACGTTGTATCTTTGGAGGAACTAGCAAAGCAAATGAATTAGCAGAAACATCAGAAGAATTTTGCAGATAACTGAAGAGCATGAGGCCTTGGTAATTTAAAGGCTGTCACATTCTCAATGTATTTTTTAAAATCAACTAGGATGACTTTCTTAATAATAGCATCTATATACTATTGAAATGACTGAAGCCCATAAAACTACAAGTTTAGGGTAGGGAATGGCTGCTGAATTATCAGTAAAATTGCCTTGAACAACTTCAGTGGAAAATCTGACATTTGTTCCTGAAACTGCACTAACAGCATGATGTGTTTGTACCTTTTAACTAAATGGCTCAATTTACAAACAAGAACACATTACTTTCTGAGAGTGTGTATGGTTATTCCTTGGATACATTACACCACTGGGACCATGTGAAAATAGTACATTGCACTGGTCCAGCAAGCCTAATATTGTCACCACTGACTGGCATCAGCTCTCTGAGGTTTCAGCCAGGATTCTTTCCTAGCCCTACCTGTGAACATCTCAGACTGAATCTATGGCCTTCTACATATATGCTATTTAGCACCTCTCTTTGGCTTATTCCTCTAGCAGTGCTACCAGTTTATAAAGCAGCAAAGCAGCATTGATAATAGGAAGATCAAATAGATGGACTGACCCAATAAAAGAAGTGAATGAGAGCTGAGCAGGTATGTAAATGACAGGACCTGTTGGAGATCACAAATTCAGAGGGTCATTTTAAGTTGGAGTTGACTTGATGGCATGTAAAAGCATGCAACCCTGAACACACTGGAATGTCCAAGTACACATGCACAGGGGTGCACAGTAGTAACTTTAAAAATTACAATTGGACTTGAAAGCTTCCAACTGTGAAAACGTTCAGAGTGTCTTTACTGATTAAATATCACCAGTCTAGACTGGAAATGTTTGTGTTTTCTTTTCCATTCTTACTCAGTCAAGCATGGTACAGTTACTTGTTATCTGAAGGGTGAGGCAATCAGAATATTTTGTGATGAAGGTTCACAACATATCCACTTTGACAGCCCAGCTTCTTCTATTTTAAATCCTGTTGTTTTATTAACTAGTAGTGCTGTTAGAGGAATGAGCCAAAGAGAGGTACTAAACGGCATTCGTGTAGAAGGTACCAGATTCAGCAGCCAGCATATGTTCTGAAAGGAAGAAAACAGACAGATGGAATAGACACTGCTGGTCCCACAGATTACTACAGTACTCTTGCAATTGCTATAAGCATGGCTCAAATCAGGAGATTTTGAACTGTGTTCTTCCAGGCAAACAGGGGAATTCTTCAGCAAAAAAGAACAACAGGGGCAATACTAATATTTGTATGCCTCAGGGAACATGAAATTTTGCCATTTAGCAGTGTAGCTCTACAATCGAAGAAGATGATTTTCATCATCATCATCTTAAAATGCAGAACTGGAAGGGAAGCTATGGATCATCAAGTTCAGTCCCTGTCAAGAAGGCCAAGTGGGAAATTGAACTTCCAACCTCTGGCTCTGCAAGCAGATACTTAAGCTATTGAACTACCATGCCAACAGGAGCTAAGACTTTATTTTCTGTGGTTTCATTCCCTCCATTTCTAAGGAGGGATATCCAATTTGACTTCATTCATTCATTTATTCTTTTTTTTCCCTTTTCCCTCAACTTCTTTACTTAGGACAGCAGCTCAACCTATCTCCAACTTTGTAAATACATATTTTTGATCTTTTTTATATCAATAAATTAGCCAATCTGCTTTGCACAGCATAGGGAACTCAATTTACAACTAGATTTTGTATTTGCCAAAATGGAGGATCATACATTGCTGTCTTTTGTAAGTAACCATCTTGTCGTCTCTTTTATTTTTTATTTTTTTACAAAGACCAACACATTTCTGCCCTTTATTCTCTTCAGTGCCTTCTTTAGGGGATTTATTGGAAATGAGTTTCCAATAAAAAGAAAGTTAAAGGTTCTATTTATAGATAATTCATTATATATTATAAATAAGTAAAGCCTTCTTTAGCTTTCTTTTTATTCTCAACCAACTCTATGTCATTGGAAATCAGGAGAAAATGTACACATTTTTGAAGTTTTTTCTCATTGTCCATCTCAGGAACTCCAAATCTGTTTAGATTTAGAGGGTACCACAAATCCAACAAACCTCTTGTTCTTTTTTAATCCCCAGTTCTGGTGCTGTTGAATGTGTTTTGGAAGGCAAGAGGAAAAAGGTGCCATATTGGGTTGGGGAGCAAGGAATTGTATGTTGCTTTTAAATTAACAGTTCTACAACATGGCTATCAAAACCTGCTTTGAGGAGTTCTTTTCAGGGCCATACAGCAGGATAGAAGTATCTCTGTAATTAAATCATCTGCTTTATTACTGCCTCCCCCCACTTTAAAACAACTTTTAGAAAATAAAATACTATCATTGCAGCCATTAGGTGTCCACTGCATAGAAGTCTGACTTTCCAGTCAATTTGAGTTTGCATTTATGCAATCGTCTGTTCTGTACCAATTTGAAAAGGATTCTTAGTTCAGTTCAGACAGCTTACCTTGTACATTTAGTTTCACTGCCTGAGTTGCATTGCCAGCAATATTTGTGGCTACGCAGAGATACATGCCACTGTCTGAAACCCGTGTCTCCATGATCTTCATTGAACCTGAGGGGAGGAAGGTGTGTCTGGAAAAAAAAGGATGCAGATATGACTGTATAAATATTTACCACAGAAATAATAAACATTACTTAGACATTAGCAATGAATACTCACTCATTAAATAGCATCTGTTCAGTATTATTTTTGCTCAGACTGGGCTGGCCTTTGCTCAGCTGTGCTTACAGTCTGTCTGACTACTTCACTCTACCTGCTTCTTAAAGGAAGTAGGACTGATTTTAGGATGTCTTTCAATGGGTTCACTCTACAGAAAAGTTGGGAGACTTTCTTACAGTATCTTTAATAGTGGCGAAGTACTTCCCTCAGGCAATAAGGGCTTTTCAGAAGCAAAATTAAACTGGTTTCTGCTCTACAAAATTCAAACCTGAAGAAGGGTTGTTGTGCCCAGCTGTCAGGGGTCTGGTTGATGCCAAGTTATGGCCTCATTTCGATGTCATTTTAAAACCTGGCCATTCACCAAGCACTTCTGGGTCAGCGGTCACAGCTTGATTTTTGGTCTATTGCCCTGTATATTTTATCTTGATTATGTTATATTACATTTTTTAAACCAGTTTATATTTGTTTTAAAACTGTGTTCTCTGTTGTTTTCAGTCCTTCTATCTTCAGATACAGAATGTGATTGAAATGTTTAAATAACTGACAAGAAAAACATTTTTCCCCTGGCAGAGCTTCAAATTAAAGCCCACTTTTCTTCCAATGTTTTATATCCTCCTTATATGCCAATGACTAGTTTCCATGGCTGCAGCTTCTTACTGCGTTTTGAATATATTGATGGCTTCGTTGATGTAGCAGTGACAAAGTAAAATATATACCAAACAAATAAATAGACTGAAGAGAGGAGTCCTGGTACCCTAAAACAGATACAACTCAACTAAATCTAACATGGAGTAAGTAGCCACAGGCTAATGCATAGTCACTGGTGTTTCTATTTAAAAAATGAAGGTGTTGCAAGGCAGGGGGAATTTCTCTCTTTCTCTGGGAGAAGGAATCTCTTGGTTTTTGGACTCTGGCTTTTAGGCAAGAGCAAGGTAATTCTGCTACTACTGAGCTCATACTTGGCAATAGTTCACAGGTCATAAGCCTATTGAAACAAAAGTGGTTCCTTTATATCTCTTCCTTTTCACTGCTGCCTTCCTAGGTACTGACTCCAGAAGGCCTTAATTCCTGTAGTTTTCATGGTGCAGTATTTCATAAGACCAGGCTTTTATTTTTCTTCCCATATTTTTTCCTTTTTTATCAATAAAGCTAGAACTGACTCTGCCAAGTGAGGTCATCAGCTCAGGCTGCATATGTTGGGCACAGCACAAATATTTCTGGCTGTTTCTCCTGAGCACTCCAGCCATCCCACTTTGTCCTGGGGACTTCTGTACCAATCTGCTCCCTCAGGTATGGTGCTCCTTCACCAGTGCTAAAAATAAGATTCAGCTGCTAGTCCAGCTAGCTTTTCTGCATGAATAGGGAAAGAACACAGCCTTGACTTTAGCTTCAGGCAGCAAAACACTCAGGATTTGTTTGAATACAGTGGACCCTCGACTTACAGACGGCTCGACTTACAGACTTTTCGAGTTACAGACTTACCTGGCTGCAAAATTTAGGTTCGACTTGCAGCCTGAGAATCGACCTACAGACCAGAAAAAAACCCAAAATGGAACAAAAATGGAACAAAAATGGCCGGTTATGGGATTAATCGGTTTTCAATGCATTGTAGGTCAATGGAGACTCGACCTACAGACTTTTCGACCTGCAGCCACTGTTCCAATACGGATTAATTCCGTAAGTAGAGGGTCCACTGTAAAGGGCAGTTGAAAGGCCAGCTTCATCACTGAATTGGTGTCCTGCTAACTCAATGCCATACCACAGTTATAAGAGTATCCTGATTAGAGAATTCATATTTTTCACTTTGCTTCTTCCACTAATATAAAGCAAGCTGTGAAAAGGAGATAATGAACACACAGGAGCCTGAAGTCTTGCAGATCATTCCACAAGAATCACTGCTTTTCAAAGACTTGGAATGGGATGCAAAAAACAAAACTAACACCATCACCCCGCAACTAATGGGTATGGATGGTGCCAGGCAATGAGGACTGGTCAGTACATGTAAACACGGTAAGGAGTCATGACTGGCCGACTAGTAAATACAGATGTTAACCAAGGGAAACACATATACGAACCAACAGCCACAGAGATTCAAAATTCGAGTCAGAAATGCCAGAAAACACTCTGGTAAGATGCGAACAGCTGATATGTATTCAACATGATGTTTGGAAAAAGTGGGGGGGGAGTATTCTGAGTCAGAAGGAGTACCATTATTGTCACCAAGATAAAACAAAAATAAATGGTGGGGTATTGTTTTGTTTTTGCATCATTTGCTGTGCTCTGAAAGAGACAGGACTAGAAAGCCTGGCTAAAAGAGGCTAGACCTCTCTGCCTGACAGACTCAGTTTCTAACTGCCATATTCTGACACAACGTCTGAGACATATCTGAGTCAGTTGAGGAACACGATGATTAAAGCCACAGAAAGAAGCAATAGACTGAAGCCAAGCTAAATAGTAGATAGACAAAGCCAAGGCAAGACTGAGACTTGGAAATGGAGAAAAAGCTGAAAGAGAGTCATAGGGCATAAAAACAATCCAGCAGTTTCATATCAGATGTCTTATTACTGGGATATGCTAATTCAGGCGGTCTTTTAGATCGCACCATTACCCTGTATTTCACAGGGGGTGAGACTCGTGGTCAAGTCGGACTTAAGTTCTCTCAGTGAATTGACTCAGCCTCACCTCAGATTTCTTTTTTGAATGACTTTGACTCAACTTAAGACTCGGAATCCATCCACCCCTCCCTTTTTTTCTGGGGAAAACAGCTTGTTCTTAATAGAGACTCAGACTTGGGGCTTGGTACTCAGGCTTGGTACTAAAGACTTGGACCCAAAGACTTGCCAATGCCCCTGGTATTTTTAAAATCATACTGTTATGCTGGCACCCTAGTCGTCTCTCTGACACACTAATCTTGAGATTGTCTTGTTTTGTTGTGCTTTGTTTCCTCTGTATCAAGAGAAAGTAACATTGCAGTTAGCCTTTGTAAGCCTGAGGCAGAACCCTGCTTGTGGGTCTCTTTGAAGAATGACTGAAAAAATGTAGGGAGTTGATTATTTCTCCTCCTCCTCCTCCCCCCAATCAGTAATACTGAGGGGTGGGCAAAGCAAAACAAAGTCTGCTGCTTATATACCACCCCATAACACTGAAAGCACTTTCTGGGCAGTTTGTTATTTTTATTTTATTATTTATTTATTTAAACTTATACTCTGCCCATTTGGTAGACAAGCCACTACTTTGTGTGGCTACAATTTAGTTATGTAGGCTACACATTGCAGCCACCCTGCTACCCCCAGCAAGCTGGGTATTCAATTAACCAACCTTGGAAGGATAAAAGGCTGAGTCAACCTTCAGCCGGCTATCTGAGCCTATTGGGATCAAATTCAGGTCATGAACAGAGTCTTGACTGCAGTTTAATCACTGCACCATGGGGCTGAGTATGCTTTACTGTGTCAGGCTGTAAATCCCAGAACACTGAGAAATTGCAACATTGTCAGTCTACCTGACTTGGTATCTAGTGTTTTATGTACAATTTTACAAACAAATGCATTCATTTCAAATGGGAGAACATTCTATTTCTCTGCTCTGAACATGTCTTTTGGTTTCAGAGTTTGGAATCAAAGAGCAGCAAACCCAGCAGCGCAAGTTTCTTTAAATTGGGAAAGCAGCAATGGAAGTAAAAAGTTATAAACAATGGAGTTAATTTTTGGCAAAGCAAGATAGAAGAATTCCGACTGAATTTTTCCAAACTTCAGGACATTTCCTCACTTTTAGATACATTTTATTAAACTGAACAAACTGAGCAATATTACAAGCTGCCATTTTTTAACAACACTAATAATAACAAATTACATTAAAGAAGCTTGCAATGGGTTACATAATTCTTTATAACAATACTTTTTAAAAGTAACTCAAGTGGCTGAACATAAGTTTGGAACCCAGCAGAGTTGTTAAAATGTTGTTTCTGCAACTCAAGTTACCAGAGGTAATTTAGCACAAATGTTTCAAGTAAAGAACAAAGATGTTTGGACTGTCTTGTTGCTATTTTTATGTCAAATGACATTCTGGAAAGCTAGCCCAAGCCTGAGGAAAAAGATTTTCAAAAAGTCTGAAGTTTGTCCTGCCCATCCAACCCCCGCCCACCATAACCACATGCTAAAATAGGGTACATAGCATTACTGACACTTAAGCATTAAGTACAGCCAAAAAGAATGGAAACAACATTATGAGATGGTCTTGTTTATGTTAAATGTATTTTGCAATACAATACACGTTGCTGTCATTTACTCAGTACAGAAAACCACAAAAAGCATACTGGGATTTGGAAGAATTTGTTAATCCTGGTGTGAATTCTCCAGTGTAATTTTAAGGAGTTCAACAAATTAAAATGAAGTTAAAAATCTGAACCAAAGAGAATTGGGATAAAGCTACGGTTACTATGCACACAAAGTAAAAAGCAGCCAATAACCATCTGTTCATAGCACAGGAAAACATATTAGATTATCACTCCAAAAAGGTATTTTGCACATTTTTATACATTTTTAGTTTTCTTGGGATTTAAGAGCAGGCAAGAAAATGAGCAAGTAGGCTGGCAAAAGCATATCTTAGGGAAGGCAGCGTTGCACTATAAGTTTATAATGTTTTGTTTCATTCTGGGCAGGCATACTTCCCTGAAGTGCCCTGAAACAAACTACAAAACGGCCCAATTTGTCAGTTGTTTGTTGTGTTTTGGTTTGGTTTTTTTTTCTTCTGGTTCATTTTGTGCCCCTCTGTAATCCCGACCAGTAAGTTATTATGACCCCTAAGACAGGCGGGGGCTCAAATAAAGAGGAATGAAACACTGATTTGCACAAGGAGTGTGCATCTCTTTATAGAAAGAAGATTTTTTTAGCAGCCATAACTCACCTCAAGAGGATAATTTCAAAATAAAAGCTAATAAACCCATAAAAACAAACAAACAGAAGAACTCTTACCTTGGAGAGAAGGGAGAGATAAGCTGCATTTCTTTAGCCCAGGTTATTATAGCAGGTGGCAAACTTTTCACTTCACAAGGAAGTGTGACATCTTCCCCTGCTACCACTGAAAGCTCTAAAGGGTTGTCCAGAGAACTTCCTTGCTGATCTTCAGGTCTGGTCACTCTTGGTTTTACTAAAACAGCACAATATCTCTCATCATCTAAGCATATCCAAAGTGTCCACAACTATCCCTAAATGTTCCACTTTGAAATTAACAGGTTATATTGAATGGTTGCACAAACAGATGGCGATTCATCAACACCCAATACTTTTCTTCCCTTTTAAAAAAAAACCCTCAGACCTCCATTAACCACTACCCCACAACTTCAGGGGAGCTGAACAAATATAGCTGTGGATGCATGGTGGCAGTATGAAGAACAAACAACCCCAAATCAGACAGAGAGATCTCGTGTCTGCACTCCTGTCCAGCTGAGTTCTACAGTCAAAACAGGAAAACATTAAATATTGAAAAAGGGAAGGGAGGGCAAGGACAAAGTATAAGAGGGAATGACTCTTCCAGGCTCCATCTCAAATAAATGGAATCCCAAGTTTGTATTTTAGTTCAGCAATAGTTTCCACATTTAGAAATGACTACTCACAAATAAATAGTTATTCGTAATTAATTCTTTCTTCCAATAAAAGTGACATAGCTACATCACACAACAATTGTAATAAGGGAGAGTAACTTTTACAGCACTTGCACAGAGATATCCGGGGTGTTGTAACAGGTGTTTGGGCTTCTGCAAGTATGTGGGAGACCCGACTGTCATTGTGCTTGTAGAGCATTATTACACTCTGCCCATGGACAAGAGTTCTCCAGTTTGAAGCTGTAACTTTTCTGTTACTTTTAAAAGTATGAGGGTGTAGCCTCACTAAATGCAAGAGGACAAATATTGCATGTGTTGGCTTGTGTTGTACCAAGTTCTGCTGCCTGGTACTTGGTTGTGGAAGACAAAATAAGGAGGATGGGGAGACAGTGTGTTTTTCACCACTGACCAACAGATTGTAGCCTTCAGATTTTTTAAAACAACAACTAAAAAGTAGTTATTTGGGCTCTTCTTGAAAAACTGGGAGGTAGAGACCTACTCTTTAAAAAGTATAAATGTAAAAGTAATGGATTGCGTTTGGGGGGACTTGGAATTGTAGCTATTAAAAGTACTTTTTAAAGTTGTTGAAGCAGCTTCGTAAGCTCTACAAAATTGCTGCTCCTCTGGATCCTCTAGTTTTCATTGTGGGCAAGTAAAGCAAAACTGGATATTTAGCTGACAATTATTAAGTTCTTAATATATTTATAAACACAATAAAGAGTCTTGTTTCACCTTAAAGACTAACAAGCTTTACATGGCATAAGCTTTCATTGACTGTTAGCTGCTTCTTCAATTGCTTTTGGAGAAGAGGAGCACAGTCCAGAAAATGTTGTGCTAAATAAGACATGACAGCTTTTGAGCTACTAAAAAATTCTTTGTCATTTTTGCTCCAACAGATGAACAAGATAACCTCCCTTGGAACATGATATGTTTATGTGGAACTGTGCTGTTATCTCATACTATTGTCTTCTAAGGAGTCTTATCTTATACCGGAAGTATGACGGGTAAAGATTCTCCCACACGTTGAATTATGGGAGCTCAGCACTCTGAACTGGACCACTAATTACTGATGTTCAAATTTTGAGATTAATCTTTATGTCTATTGCATCTAGTCCACATCCACTGGCAGAATCAACAGCAACAATCTATCTAAATCCTGAGAACAGCAAATACAGTCCCTCTTATGACAAAATACTTCCTACAATTTGTTCTAAAACTATCATTGCTCCTAGTAGCACTGTTTGGGAGCATCATTATAGAAGCACACAGTCTGTGCTGTAATGTTTACTTACCATAGACAGTCAATTGCACTTTCCGTGTTGCATAGCCTGCTGCATTTGTTGCAGTGCAGATGTATTCTCCAGACTCTTCACCTCCTGGAGAAACTATATACAGACTCCCATCAGACCCTGCAGAAAATTTTAGATTGGTGGGAGGAATCACCGCTCCTTTCTGGGAATGACAGGAAAATACTAATGAGATGATATTTCTTTTTCAGACAAAACAGCATCAGAATCGTTCGGACCTGCCTATTGGTTTGTTGACTTTTATTTTTAATTCAGCTTTGCTGCTGTCCAGCAATTGCATTATACAGTAGATTTTCATATATATTACCATTGTTGCCCAGCTTGAATAGGATTCATGTAAAGGATGGATACAAATATATCTATGACCCAACAGACAGGGCATAATTACCAAATTCCATTCTTTCTTAGACTCTACAGTTTTCACTCAACACCAAGATTACCTTTCAAGCTAACATCCACTGATATTTAAATGTATCATAACCAGCTTGTGACGTGAATACCTAAGGAATCATCTACTGTTATATGAATTCATCTATCTATGAAGACCCTCCCTGGATACCCAATTCAGGGTGCCTCCTCAACACAAAACAGGGCTTTTGTGGCCTAGCCCTATTCAACAGCGGGGTGTCCCCCCCCCCCACAAAGCATATAGATGGAACTAGGGATACAGTCCTGCCCTTTCCACTCTTACCTCTTCTGTTCAACAGAAAAGGTCCCCAAAGGCACCGTGATTGGTTCCACATTTACAGAGCCACAAAGATCCAGGCAATCTGTAACTCTGCCTGAACAGATTTCACAATTTATGGACCTCTGTAATGGCACTTGGAATGAAGTTTCCTTGCACACATTTTCCACTAACACAGGGAAATGGGGGGGGGGGTGGTTTACAGGTGGTGGAATGGAACTACCCATCCTTAGCTGCTTCTACATGCTGAGAAAAAAATTACAACTGAATATAGATCCTCTCCTTCTCAATCTAATTTGCACGCTTGATAACATTAGACATAATAGAAGTGGTTTATTCACTACTTAGATAATCCTGAAAAGTGTCACTTTAAGTCAGAATTGATTTGACAGCACACAATTATTGGAGATACATCTATTTATTAATGCTCTTTTATATACCAATATTTTAAGCTTTTGGTGTATGCTGCTGCACAATTTTATACATCTGTCTCTTTTCTATTTCATTGATTTTCCTGCTGTTTCAGTAGTGCTGGTTTTATTTTTTTGCATGGATTTTTAAATAACTTCATAACTCACCCTGGTAATGAAGACTAGGAGCCAGGACAGAAATATCTTAAATTATTAGACCTATGTACATAAATATTTAACCCCTCTCAAAAACCATTAGGATTGTAGTTTTTACATAGTAGATTAATCAACAAAACCTGACACATTGGCCAAAGCTAAATTGAATTAATAAGGCCAAGAACAAAGGCAAGCCCTGCTGATTTTTATGCAGCTTACGGTAAATTTAAAAAAAGAAATGTTAGAAGACCACAAAAGACTTTTCATCAATAAAAGATCTTGACATTTTGGAAATATGTATATTTCTTTAAATTTATACTGGCCCGTGTTTTTTATATTCAGTTTTCTATTCTTTTCAATGGGGATAGGGCTATGAGGAAAGGAATGTAGGGTTGAGGGGGTAGAGAAAGGGTAAAATTCCAGAGAGTGAGATAGTACATTTACATCAACTTGTACACTTATACTGCAAAGAAAGATAAAAAATAAACCAGCAGATTTTCCCAGTATTACTATAGCTACTAATCTATCTATTCCCTAATTGGACTTTCACATTCTTCTTTAATTTATGCTTTCCAAGCTACCTTTCAGGTCTAATCATGGAATTATTACTTCTCCGTGACTTCCCATGTCTTTCCTATCAGCTTTTCTAAGTCCAGGATATCTGTTTTCTTCTATTATTTTCCATCTAGTAACTTAACTGTAGAGATTACATACATTATCAAATATTTCATTTCTCTAACTAACATCTGAGGTCTACTGTTCAATAAAAAGAACAAAACCGATTTAAATGCTGTGGCATGGACCAGAATATTTTTCACACTTTCATACACCTACAGTATTTCCCTATATACGCATCAAGCATAATAAAAGTGTCCTCCTGTTTTTTACAATTCCCATACTATCTAAATGTAAATTTATACTGGCAAATTAATTCCTCTTGGTTTTTCATTATAAACAGGAGAAGCAAGTTACCTTGGACCAGACTATAGATGGTTTAGGAACTCCACTGGCTTTGCAGGGCAGTGTAACCGGGATGCCTTCTATAGTACTGAATATCTGCTGTCCATGTTGAATTATGGGTAGAACTAGAAGCATAAATACACCCACACTTTATGCATTGTTTCACCTTGCATTACTTTTTGCCTTACATATGTAGTTATGATGCAACATAGCTTGAGTACAAAAATGACACCGCCTTGTATTTAAGTGGTTAAACTGGAGTTCTGCAGTCAAAACTCTGCTTACAAACTGTCATTGCTTGAAAATACAGGGAAAAATATTTTAGGATGCTGTGTAATATTTTTCTCTGCAACCTTTAAAAAAATCATGTCATATTTATTCACATGCCTTGCTGCCTAGGCCATCCTATAATCAGAATGCCTTACACATCTTCATAAGCACAGGCTAGAATCCAAATGTAAAGTGGCTATTCTTTGTGTGCAAGCCGTGCAGGTCATGGAGCTACAAGTTAGGAAGTTTAAAATTCTCTTCTGTGTAAGCAAGCTCACAGAGCATAACAAAACCAACACAAGAGCCTCTGCACATCTATATGAATGCTGAATCCCATTCCTTCTATGAGCCACTGGAATCTGGCTGTTAATTTTCAGAACAGTCCAGCAAGATTTCGCAGCCATACTGATTAAAAAAAAACAAAAAGGACACAAGACATACTTATATACAATATCATAAAATTCACTCCCAGTTATTAACTGTGAAAACTGTCAATCATTCTGATAGAAGGGTGCAAAAGGAGTGAATGAAACACTATTGTTTCTCTTGCTGATTATCCAACATTTCTGATTGCTTCACACACAAAAATATACAGCAGCCCCTTGTGGGAAATTTCTCAGCAGTGCCCAGACCACCGAGTTTGGGGAGCAGAGGCAGGCTCTGCTTTGAACACTGCTGGTGCTATAAATTCCCCCCAGAAATGAATAACTGATATTTTCATCTACATGGCTGAAAATTAAGGTTTGCACTTGGGTCAACTGAGGGTGGTGACTTCACAACCTGCATACCTAGAGGAAGCAGTAGTAAGCCTTTAAAAAAAAAGAAGAAGAAGAAGAAGAAGAAGAAGAAGAAGAAGAAGAAGAAGAAGAAGAAGAAGAAGAAGAAGGAGAAGAAGAAGAAGAAGTCCTATTTGAATCCTGCTGTTTCGGATAATTATTGGCCAGTCTTCAACATTCCTTTTTGGCAAAGATGGATGAATTGATTGATTGATTGATTGATTCATTCATTCATTCTATGCCCCACCTTTCCACTAAAAGATAACTCTGAAGATGATTTACAATGTTCTTAAAGAAATAAAAACACAAAACCACAATTCACTAGTATTAAATTGTGGTTTTATGTTTTTATTACTTTAATTTAGCTAGAAACTAAATAAAATAATATAAATCTGTCCCAATGTGAAATAATAAAAACCAGCAAAATGCTTTAACATTTTAAAAAACATTAACATTACAAAGACATTATGGAGAGGTCCTTCTCTTGGCCCCCACCAGATCATTTGGTGAAGATGCAAGAGAGGACCTTTCAGCGGCTGTCCCCAGATTTTGAATGCCTTCTCATAATAAGCTAAGTTTGCCTCCTGCTTCTAGTCCTTAAACAATTTTAATGGTAATTTTCAATATTATGTGTGCTTTTAAAATTTTTTATGGCATTTTTAATGTGGAATATTGTGCTGTTTTAACTGTTTGTGAGCTACCTATGAGGAGAAATGCAGCATCTAAACTAAACTAAACAATTGCAGAAAAGTGGTTGCTTCTGCATCACTCTTCAAACAGTGGTAATTAGAGATTATTTAATATTGTTCCACATCCAATAGTGAAATAGAGCAGGGACACTGGGATAAGGAATACAACTGAGGGCATAATTTCAATATCTTGGAAAAGGGGGCTCTTCCCCCAACCACAATTTCAAACTGCTTCTCAGACAACACCAGTTTTCTTTTCTACCTGAAGTCTATGTGAGGCATCAAGACCTAGCCTGGAATCTATTTCATGTGACACCAAGTTGTCCAGTTCACATGATCCTAAGGATACATAACATGTATTGTGTGAAACAACATGAAGGGAAAGTCACCAGGACAGGAGTGAGGGATCTGTTTTCTGGAAAGGGCCACATGCTCTTAGTAATAATACGTACACTAGAGGGTGCACACTGGTAGGTGAATACAGAGCCAAAATTTGGTTGCATTTATCCATTTTTTTTCTACTTTCATCCTCTTTCCTTGACACTATGCAAGCTGTCAGAAAGAAGACTGAGAGAGCCTTGAAAGTGATATGAATTGATTGCTTTCAGAATTGAAATAGGCTAACAGGGCCATCAAAGAAGGCCAAAGGCTGCTGGTTGTCCACTACTTCACCAGGCACCCAATTCCTTTCAATGAGAATGTACAAGCCCCACTAAAACGAATGGGAACTAGAGAATTGCTGGCTACATGTTCAGTCATCCATTTTCATGCATATCATCCCCATCCTGGGTTCAAGTGCATCCTGCACTGAAAATCTTGCAAACATTACAGATTTCTCTCACCGAATACATTGAGGGCAGTTGTTTGATTGTAAGTTCCAGCAACATTTTTTGCCATGCAGGTGTAGTCCCCAGCATCCTGCAGCCGAACTCTTTCAAGATGAAGGCTCCCATCACTACGAACATTGATGTAGGGAGTCTCAACGACCTGGAATAGCATGGGGTGGAAGTAAGGAAATCAAAGAAAGCTTATTTCTGTTCCACATATAGCTTGTGTGTTCATGGCCACACTTGTGCTACATTTTTGCACCAAGATTGGCCAAATTAAGTGGCAAGAACAGACATTTTGCATGATTTTGTTTTTGTCAGTGATACAGCGGTCCAAGGAATGTAGTAAGATCTACCGCTTTGATAATCATCTAGCTTCTGAATGGTTGACCCAGCCTTGCACATTTCCCAGGATATCTGACTGCTTAATGGTGAGAGTCATTAACTCTTCAGCTAAATAATTACATGTATTTATTTGCTGAAACAGTCCCTTGTGATCCCTAAACTACAGCCCTGAGTGTGGTCTGTAACAGGCTGCATATGATCTACTCTGTTTCTGCTAGACAGAGACAACAGAAAGTATCTAGAACATGGCAATAAACCTTGAAGTGGGAAGAAAATAAAAGATCCAAGTTCTCTCATACATACTTTGCTTCTTCTAGATCTTTTCCGGGTGTCTAAATCAAATTCCCTGTGGGCTTTTGCTTGGAGTGGAGAATTTGCCATCCAGCTAGAGGAGGTTACATACTGCTTTCTTCAATATGAATGCTTCCTTTGAGAAACATGGAGGGCAGGCAGAAGGAATGATACCTATATATGGCCATAATCCTATTGGTGATTACATGAGGAATGTGTTACCATCATGGCTAATCATAGCCAACTGACAGTGCTGGGGCACACTTCAGTTCCACAGCTGGGCTTGTGCCCAGGCATGTAACCAAGACTTAGCTGCAATTAGCTGTAGTACATTATGCAAACATCAATAGGATTCTGGCCTATATAGTACAGTGGTGCCTTGCTTAACGATTACCTCGTTAAATGATGAATCTGCTTTATGATGAGGTTTTTGCGATCACAATAGCGATCACAAAACGATGTTTAGATAGGGAAATTTCGCTTGATGATGATCGGTTCCCTGCTTCGGGAACCAATTTTTTGCTAGACGATGATTCTAAAACAGCTGATCAGCGGCTCTAAAATGGCTGCCTGCTGTACAAAATGGCTCCCCGCTGTGCTTTAGGATGGATTCCTCACTTTACAGGCACTGAAAATGGCCGCCCCTATGAAGGATCTTCGCTGGACGCTGAGGTATTTAGCCCATTGGAACGCACTGAACCAGTTTTCAATGCATTTCAATAGGCTTTTTCCTTTCGCTTGACAAGGATTTTGCTTAACAGCGATTTCAACAGAATGAATTATCCTCGTCAAGTGAGGCACCACTGTATTATAAATACAAGACTGTATGTGTGTGCTTGTATGTGCATGCATGTGTATGTGTTTTAAGGTTACACATAGGCAAAAGTAGCTTAATAAACCAAAGAAATCCTGATGACAAAGCATGCTTACCTGTGGAGGTAGAGACACTATCACCTGGAGACAAACAAATAGCTCTCTTTCTCTCTCACTCTTTTTCTCTCACACATGCCCCTCTTGTTGCTAGGCTTACATCTCCAGATATTAATAAATACAGACCCTCCACTAGAGCCTTCAGACAGTAGTGCTATCAAAACATTTGTTTTCACATATTGCATTTTCCTGACTTTGAAATAGTCTGCACAATGTGCTGTTTGGACAACTTTCCATTATTTTCCTTGTTTAATCCTGCCTCATGTGTATTTACTAGAAACGCATCTGTACAAACAGGAGCAAAATGCATATGCTCCAAATCTGGAATTAATCAATTATTCTTCCTGTATAACTGTATGAGAGCAGAAGCAGACCAGAACCCGTTCGGAAAAGACTAACAAAATGGAACTGAAGAAATCTACTCATTCCTAGTTCAACCCTGGTGCAAATTGGGGAACAGCAGGCTGTAAGCACATAAAACAGAACCCAAGGTTGAATTCAGGTATCTTCATAATGTACATTGCTTGGTGATGGCAGGAATAATTTGCATAGCAACTTATCATAAATTCATAACTACTGAAAGCACTTCTGCACAAAGTCAAGTAAAATAATTTAAAAACAGAGCTAATTCATATGTTGAAATGAAATAATCAACCATTAAGCCATCATATGACTTAAAGCGCATGTGAACGAATTCTGACTTAATCACCGCCAAATGCTGAACGGGGATCATTACATTATTACTCAAATACACCTTCAAACATACTTATTCCACACAATTTGCTATTTATCTAGTTGTAGGCTAAAACAATTTGTGCATCCTGTCCCAAGAATTCAAGGCTGCATTTCTTGAGCTACCCCATTTTATCATTTAATGGGTTTTATGAAGAGAGATACGAGTAATGTCTGAGATCATCTAGCAGATTCTTTCACTTAATAGACACTTCTATAATTCAAGGACAACACTATCTTTTCTTTTATTTATTGAAATGAGGGATATTCAGTAATTACATAATGCATGTAAGATAGCATCACATTTGCCTTCTTGAAATTCTACATTTTTTTCAAAAGCAGTTTGTACAGTTTCATGGAGTTCAGAAGGAACACAGTACAAACAATAGATATTTGTAACTGCAATAACAAAAGTATAACTATATTATACTACAGTTAACAAGGGTTAAGTTTATTCTTTTTGCAGTGTAACTGTAGTGTTCAACTACAACTTAATTTTTATAATTTGGGGAGTGTAGCAACATTAGGTGGTGAAGGAGAAACAAAATCTGGTTCAGAGTGCTAGCTTATGTTGTGTCTCATGCTGCTGTCTTGTGCTCTGTTACGGGTGTCCATTATGTGAACAAGAGGAGAGTGTGTTTTATTCCACAGAACGGTAGCTTGTGGCATCTACATGCTGCCATATGTGTGTTTTTTTAAGCAACTATTCAATTTTCTTTTGAGGAATAGGGAAGTATCAAGTAACTTTTTAAAAACTGTAACTATAACAGTAGCTGATTACTTTTAGAGGACTTGGAACTAAAGCTAATTAACTATTGAAAGTAACTTTCCAAGCTCTGCAATTTCATCTTTTTTTAGAATGATTATCACTTTAGTAATGGTAAATGGTCCATGGGGTCACGAAGAGTCGGACATGACTTAACGACCAAACAATAATAGTAAACAAAATTCTCTTACCATCATACTATTTTTAATCCACTTTCGCTCTGGAATAGGATTTCCTGCCAGCAGCATACATGACAATGTAAGCTGTTGACCTTCAATTACATTAGCTGTAGCTGGACTCATTCCAATTAGAGGTGCAACTGTATGAAACACAGAGGAGAGAAAAGAAAAACATATTACAACAATTATTCATGGTCTAAAGAATGCAGAAAGAATGCTTAACTATAAAAAGTGACAAAGGTGCGGTCTTTAAGGATGTTTTAATACTTTAATGTATTAAAATGGTGCTTTAATACTAGAAAAGAGATAAATCTAATTAATTAATGTGACAATATTTTAGTCCTGCTTTTCCTGAGTCGTATCCACTTGAAAATAAATCTGATAAGGATTTAATGCAAATTTTGAACATAACTTTATTGTTTAATGCATTATTCGAGCATAGTTTATTGATCTAATATACACAGGTGGTCCACACAGAGAACTATACTTCTGTTCTGAATACAGCAGTAGATTTGGTTTGAAGTATAAAAAGTCAAGCTTTACAAATGCCATGTGATCAGTTAATTACCAAGTCCTGTCACTGTAAGAGTAGCATGCCGCGAGACAATCTTCCCAAACTGATTTTCGGCTTCACAGATATAGGTTCCCTCATCATTAACCCATACATCTAAAATCAGATAAAGGAAGGAATCAAAATCAGCGCTTAACTTTGCACTAGAAAACTAAAATGCCTTATATGATTAGTACAAAAATACATTCTCCTTAAACATGATTTTAGAATTCTCAAATCAATGAAACTTATTCTATATTTAAACCCTACCATTTACATGACTTGCTATGAAACTAGATAAAATCCACAAAGCCACTTCTATTCAAATCAATGAAACTTACATGACACACTGAAATTAATAGAAGCTGGAGACAGAAAGGCTTGATTATTTATTTGGGCCACCTTCCAAATCTATCTATTAGATGATTGATTGATTGATTGATTGATTGATTGATTGATTGATTGATCCATCGATCAATCAATCAATCAATCAATCCATCTAATATAGTGTGTGTGCACAGATGTGTGTATGTGCACAATCCAAATACAACCTGACAAAGAGGTAGGGAGGAAGCAATTATTCACATTTTTATATACAAATTTAATTCACACTGGGAGAAAATAAAGTGAAGGTGGTAAAAAACATGTCCCCTTTCCTCCACCTAAGAGATAAGAACAAGGTGATGTTTTGCATCACCAATGACTGAAATCCTGTTGCTTATCACAGTAAGTCTCACTGAATCACTGGGAATTTGATGAGTCAACTTGATGAGTCACTGCAAATTACTACACTAATCAACAGGATTTCAGCCAATATATGACTTCTACCTCAAAGCTATTTGTTTTCCAAGAAAAACATCAACAATTTCTATTTACTTGTTAGGGCTGAACTAAATGTTCAATGGATTATTTTCTGACATTATGATGGTTGACCCCTGATTGATTGATTGATTGATTGATTGATTGATTGATTGTATTTATACCCCGCCTATCTAGTCATTTCGACCACTCTAGGCGGCTTACAACATAAGGATAACAAGTTCTAAACAAATTTATAACAATTAATTAATTAAATGATTTTATAAGATGGGAAAAATAAAAATAAATCAAATAAAGAGAAAAAAAAGGAAAGAGGACAGGAATTAACTGGAAGGGAAGGCCTGCCTATACATCCATGTTTTTAGTTGGTTCTTAAAAGTACCCAGCGAGGGTGCAGCGTGAATCTCCGGAGGTAGGTTATTCCAGAGGCGAGGAGCCACCGCCGAGAAGGCCCGGTTTCTAGTTCTTTCCTTCCGGGCCTCCCTCGGCGTCAGGCTCCTCAGCCTCACCTCCTGGCTCGCGCGGGTGACACGGGTAGAACTAGTTGGGAGTAAGCGTTCTGCCAAGTATCGAGGTCCTGATCCCAAGTGTCTCTTAGTGCTATGTGCCTGACCAATCAAATTGGCAAATTATTTATTTATTTTATGGCATTAGTTATTTTATTTATATGTTGTTTTTCTTTCAGGACTGGGATTCAAGGTAGTTAAAAAGTTCAAAATAGTGGGGAGGTCACTTCTGCTTGGGGGGGAATGACCAGCTAAGAGCTGAACCGCCATATCGCTGGCACAGTAAAAAGCTTTTAAAATGCATTTCTTCCTCTAGAAGACTGGTTCTTTTTGCATAAACCTTTGAAGGGAAAGATAAGGAATGTGTATATTTAATTAAACTCTCTAAGGACTGTGTTGTTTTAAAACTGAAAACTACTTTCGCTTTCGGGTCTGATAAGCTGCTGGACTTTTCGTAGTGCCCTGTTCCTAATGAAAAGCTCATAACAACAATAATTACTCTTAATTAGACTTCTCTATGTCAAAGAGGAAAGATAAATCTGCCAAACCCCCTGCTTGGACAAGAGAAAAAACCCATCAGATTGCAGTTTGAAAAGGTAAATGAGGGCACTTTCATCAGCTGAAAAAGAGGAAGCAATGGACGAGTTCACAAAGATTGTAAAAGACATGTCTTGTAAAATGTCTCAAGGCTTTGAACAAACAGAGAGACGAGTCAAGTCCATCGAAATGAGCATTAATAAGCTCCAAGATCAAGTTTCAGGGATCTCATAGGAGCTGAAAGATGTCAAAAGCAAAGTTAAAGAGCTTGGAGACAGGGCTGAATCAGATTTTAAAAAATATGCAGCTTGGACGAAAAAAATCACTGAAACCAATAAAAGGTTGATCTACATCGAGGATAACCTCAGAAGGTCCAATATTAAAATAATGAATTTCCAACATGGACAAGACCTCAAAAAAGAGATTATAGCCAGGGTTAACTCCATAATGGGTTCACAGCATGTGGTTGAACAGGACACAGAAAGAGCACACTTTCTTGGTAACCCAAATAGCCCCAGAATTAGATCAATGGTGGTGAAGTTTTGTAACTATACAAAGAAAGAACAGTTTATGAGAGAAATTAAACAAAAACAAGCTCAGCTGGTCTATCGGGGCAATAAGATACAGATTTTCCAGGTTTTATGCAATGAATCTCTGAATTGGAGAAAATCTATGAAGCCTGTCATAGCAGTGTTGATTAAAAACAACTTCAAATATCAATGGGGTCATCCTATTTTTTTGAAAATTTAGAAAGACAATTTTCTGTTCAAAATCTATTATTACAAGGAATAATTAAAATAATTCAAAAATTAAAGGAGAAAATTTTTAATAAACTAAAAAGTGATATTAAAGATAAACTGCAAGAGTATTCTAAATTGAAACTATCATGGTTTGGGAGAATCGCTATGATTAAAATAAAAATATTACCAAAATTACCTTTTTATTTAGGATGCTCCCAATAAAATTAGAAGAAGATTTTAAGTATTGGCAAGGATTAGTTAATGGATTTTGTAATCCAGGTAAAAACATCTAGAATAAATAAAATATATTAGTATAAGGTCCCCAAAAAAGGAGGCTTCGGTATTCCTAATGTAAAAAATTATTATATAGCAAATCAATTAAGATTTATTGGAGAGATTATATACAATAAAGAGAATTTAATTTGGTGGGATACGGAATCCTCAGAAATAAATTGAAATGTTCAAAAATAGTTGTTTAATGTAGTAAAAAGAAATACAATAAATCAGACAAAAAGCCCCTTTTTAAGAAATATGCTAAATATATGGAATAGATATATAGAGAAGCTATGTCCCTCGGCTTCACCATTAAAATTAGTGACTGAAATAGAAAATTTTCCTATAAATCTAAAGGGTTTAGTAGATTTGTTTAAGGAAAAAAATGTTGCAAGGATTGAATGAGTAAATGAGATCGAAGGATCAGATTAGGGTCAAACTTCAAACTAATAAACTATCATGGTATAATTAAATTCAGTTAGACAGCTGGACAAATGAATGGTTGAAAACTAATGGTAAATGTAGAGAATGCACTAAGTACGAACAATTTATATCATCACATGAAGATATGCAGAAAGATGCTTTGATGAAGGGAGTAGTAAGTAGAATATATAATATAATTTCAGAACAAGAGGAAAAAGAGATAGGAACAGAAGGTTTGAAATTAATTTGGAAAAATGATTTAAAGGCAGAAATTAAAATAGAGGATTGGATAAAAATGTGGAGGATGAGAGTTTTAAGGTTAATGTTGGTAAGAATTAAAAAAAACTTACATCTGTTTAAGGTGGTATATGACTCCTGTGAAATTGAATATAATAAATTCAGATTACTCTAAAGCTTGTTGGAAATGTGATGAAGAAATTGGCACGTATATGTGGTGGGATTGTAAATTGATTCAGAAATTTTGGAAACTGATTTTTAAGGAAATATATGATATATTTGGTAAAGATATTGAATTTAACTCTAAAATTGCTTTGTTGTCAATTTTTGATAAGATAGATCTTGATTATTATTCAAAGGAATTGGTTTCTAACTTTATGACAAGTGCTAGAATATTAATAGCTAGGTTTTGGAAAGACAAAAATGATATTAAATTAGAAGATTGGTATGGTGAAGTATTGGACATTGCATTAAATGATGAATTGACTACTGAACTCAAAATGAAAAGAGGGGAACTAAGTTCAAATATTTTTATGCTATTTGGGGTAGATTTCTTGAATTTGTATTAGTGAAAGGAAAGGGGAAAGTCTCTAAACAACAATCTATACAATTATGGAAAGGAAGTTTGTAATAAAAATATTGTTTAATGGGGTTCCGTGGGTATGGGGTGCACGGTAGAATTTAGTGTATAGTAAGCACTATTATTTGTATTTTTGTGTTTGTTTTTGTTCTAAAAATAATAAAAACCATTCATTAAAAAAAGAAGTTAAAAATAGTATTGCTAAGAAGATAGCAAATACAAACTTTAAAACTTTACAATATCTCAGTTAAAAGCCTGGTCTGAATTTTCATTAAAAAGAAAAGAAAAGAATATTAGCACATCTAGCCTCAAATCCCTTGTCTCTAGTGGGCTGTCAGTTGTCAAAATTATTTATTTATTTATTTATTTATTTTATTTCTATCCCGCCTATCTGATCATATTAGACCACTCTAGGCGGCTTACAGTAAAAACAACAATGTAATTTTAAAACTTTACAGCAGAAACGTAAATAAATAAATAAAAAATAAAGAACAGAATAAGAAAAAAGATCGTCAAGGGTTTTCTGTTGGGAAGGCCCGCCTATACATCAATGTTTTTAGTTGTTTCTTAAAAATGCCCAGCGAGGGAGCCGCGCGAATCTCAGGGGGCAAGTTGTTCCAAAGGCGAGGAGCCACCGCCGAGAAGGCCCGGTTTCTGGTCTTTTCCTTTCGGGCCTCTCTCGGCGTTAGGCTCCTCAGCCTTATCTCCTGGCTCGCGCGAGTGACACGGGTAGATCTAGGTGGGAGAAGGCGTTCCGCCAAGTATCGAGGTCCTAAACCGTTTAGGGCTTTGTAAGTAAGCGTTAATACTTTGAAATCAATGCGGAATCGGATGGGCAGCCAATGCAATGTGGCCAGAGTGGGGGAGATATGTTAGTATCTTCTCAGCCCACTGAGTAGTCTAGCCGCCGCATTCTGCACCACCTGTAGTTTCCGCAGCAATCTCAAAGGTAGCCCCACGTAGAGCGCATTACAGTGGTCTAATCTCGAGACTACAAGCGCATGCACCAGAGTGGTGAGAGACCCCACATCAAGGTAGGGCCGCAGCTGGGCTATCCTCCTGAGATGGAAAAAAGCGGAACGGACCACGGACGCCACCTGGGTCTCCATGGTGAGTGCCGGGTCAAGATGGACACCCAAGCTACGGACCCCATCCCTGGCTAACTAAAAAAAACACAACTAAATAGCTTTAGCCTTACTTGGTAAGACTTATCCTTGCTTGGTAGACAGTTCTAAGCGGAGAGGGCTACAGAGCAGGCCCTCCCATCTCATGCCCTCACCATAATTTCTGCTATCCCAATCCGGTTTATGCTGATGGAACTGTGCCAACAGGATTTTGCCTATTGTTTGTCAGTTTTGACCTAAAAATACCAAGTAAATGTAAACCATCATTCTGGGTTTCTTGTTGCTATACAGTAGTATAAATGTTGCCCCCTGTGTTTCTAACCTCCACTCACAGGCTTATGTTTTAATTCTTCTTAAGGCAGAATTTATAAAACTGGGGAAATCATCAGTTTTTTGAGGATGTTGCAGGTTAACCCAAACATTTTATGGATTTTTAGCACACTGGCATATATTTCTCTTGGATGGATGTATAGAAACCCGTTCTGTTTTATGATTTCCCACAGAACTGTGATTTCAAGAGTACTTCCCTGTCTTCCTTCCAGACAACCCAGCCCAAGATCTAGTAATGTGGTATACATTATGCGCTATATCTTTCCCTTGCATTCCTTACATACCCAAGGTTTGGTCTACCTACTGTTAATAGAAAGGGCGCCAGTTCTGAGTTGACTGATGGAACTAACTGAAAAATGCCTGGAGAAAAGTGGGGTGCCATCCAGTCGTCGCCATTTCACCTTGGGTTCTGGATAACCCTGAACGAAGCAAGCTAATGTCACATTCGAACCAATATCGGCAGACTCATCACTAGGTTCCTGTGTGAAAATTGGAGAAGCTGAAAGAAAGACAACAAGCAGAGAATTAGTAGTAGTACTTTTGCTTTTCTTTTGCTCTGTTTGATGCTTAATCTCTATGTTATAATGTACAAGTGCTTGGTTTTTGAATCAGTGGGATGCTGTAAGTAGAACATTGCTGGGGGGCAAAGATCCGGGTTCAAAATCTTGCTCAGACATAAATTCTACAGACAGTTATTTGTATGCAAGATGCTTGTTCTCAGCCCACTATCACTATCTGTAAAATAGATACATGAGTTGCTTACATCATAAATTGGCTGAAGAGATCATTTTTTGATTTAAAAGCACTACATAAATGATACATAGGTCTAAATCATCTTGCCTGGTGATGTTGGCATAACACAGGAAGTGTAACTTTTGAAGCCAAATAGCCCAAAGTTAAGAAATCACAGTAGACATTGCTTGTTGTATACTGAGCTGTATGATTCAGAGTGGAACTGATAGTGTCTATGGTGATTTCTTAACTTGGCACAATTTGGCTCCAAAACTTCTGCCATTTGCACAGTGACAGAAAAGTATTGGGGCCATAAAGTGGGAACGATATAATTCCAGTGCTCCAAATTATATCTAATTTTGCTCATGGTTCATTAACACACTCTTCCTTCATTTGATTCCCAGAAGTATTAGGAAATGGTATCTGAGAATATACAGTGCTTGCACAAGTGATTATGTACCAGTGATGGTAAAAGAGAAAAAGACAATTACAGTAGAACCTCAACTTATGAACGTCCCTACCTATGAACATTTCAACCTACAAATCGCTCCATTTGAAAAAAAATTGCATCAACTTGCGCATGGAGCCTCGACCTACAAATGAAAAAAGGCAGGGGAAAAGGGCGGGAAATTCAAATTCAAAGGTGCTCCTTTTTCCTTTCAAAAAAACTGGATGGGTTTTGGAGGGTGGGTTTGGACTGGGGGAGTTATGTTTCTGTGGTCTTGTTTTTGGATTTGTGTGTGGGTTTTTTGTGGGTTTTTTTTTTAGGGACGTGGTGGCGCTGCGGGCTAAACCGCAGAAGCCTATGCTGCAGGGTCAGAAGACCAAGCAGTCATAAGATCGAATCCACACGACGGAGTGAGCTCCCGTCACTTCTCCTAGCTCCCGCCAACCTAGCGGTTCGAAAGCATGCAAATGCAAGTAGATAAATAGGGACCACCTCGGTGGGAAGGTAACAGCGTTCCGTGTCTAAGTCGCACTGGCCATGTGACCATGGAAAATTGTCTTCGGACAAAACGCTGGCTCTATGGCTTGGAAACGGGGATGAGCACCACCCCCTAGAGTCAAACACGACTGGACAAAAAAAATTGTCAAGGGGAACCTTTACCTTTACCTTTTGTTTTTGTGGCAGTCCCAGCATGGGACTTGTTCTGTTGTATTTTTATTTTTATTTTTGCTATTTTTTTAAATGTTGGAACAGATTAATCCTATTCCCATGCATTTCAATGGGAAACGGTGCTTCGACTTACGAACATTTTGATTTACGAACGGCATTCAAATACGGATTAAGTTCGTAAGTCGAGGTACCACTGTATTTAGAATTCCTTACTGGTTTTGCTCTTTCTCTTCTCTGCTCTATTGCTTTCTCACATACAGACAAATACTTTCAGCCTTCACTTCATCATAAATACCTCTTGTTCTCGCAGGACACATAACTGGTAAGAGAATCAAAATTGTTCAAAACATGTAACTCACTCTAATAAAACTTTCTCATCACTGAAGCTGAACTTTTTTTTGATGATTCCAAGTAGCAGCCACCCTATAGCCCACAAATTTCAAGTTCCAGACAAAGGGTTAAACAGTAACCAAGAAAATGCAGATGCTTGTTTTATATAAAGTTTCACCAAGAGTATGTTTTATTCTGAACACATTATGCTTACAGCCAACATCCAGAGTTATTTTGCCAGATGCACTTCCTGCAATATTGCTTGTGACACACATATAGTCACCAGCATCCAGATCTTGTGTTTCCTGAATCTTCAGAATTCCACGTTGGAAGTCAATAAGAAGAAAATCTGATGCTCTTAACTCTAAGTCACCTATGTCCAGAGAAACAATAACAAGAGGGAACCATTAATTTATGCCGTGCACCTGATGATTAATCTTTAAATTGACACAAGATTCTTTCTTGTATAAACTTTAAATATTTAGATCTATTTCAATAAGATGAATGGCTTTTTCTTTTGTTTTTGAGATGGCACAAGGATGTAATTTGCTTAAGACTTCCTTTAAGAATGTAAAGGCTGCCATTTATTGAGAACAAGGAGTGCTACATAACATGTATACTGTGTCAAGTGACATTTGCTGCAAGGTTACTTCTATGGTGCTTTGATGCATAATTTTCTGCAGCAATTTCTACTAGAGATGGGGACAAACTGCTGGCTTGAATGATGGCCAAACAGATGTTCCACTGTTTGGTGCCCCATCCCCTCTGGCAGGTACCTACTCAGAAGCAGCACATCAGCCTCCCTGCCCCACCTCCTCCTGGTGCTGCCTTTGAGTGGGCAACGACCAAAGGGTTGGGACTCTGAGCCATGGAACACCTGTTTGGTTATCATCTGAATTGGCCTGAACTGGTGAACCAGCAATTTGTGCTCATTTCTAATTACAGTGGTGCCCCGTATAGCGAGGTTAATCCGTTCCGGATTAACCCTCGCTATACGGAATCATCGCTAAATGGGTAGGGGAAAGGTATTGGAACGCATTAAACTTCGTTTAATGCGTTCCAATACCTTCGTTACTTACCCGTTCAGCGAGGATTCCAGGTGCCGGCAGCCATTTTCGCGCCTTCGCTAAGCGAGGGCAGGGCGCGAAAACGGCTGCCGGCAGCCATTTCCGGGCTTCCGGCGGCCATTTTGGAACCGCCGATCAGCTGTTCGGCGGCTCCAAAATGGCCGCCGCAATACCCGATCTTCGCAATGCGGGTTTTCCCCATTGCGAAGATCGGGTATGTTTCCGTATAGCGATTCCAAAAAAGGGATCGCTATAAGGAAACATCGCTATACGGTGCACTCGTTAAGCAAGGCACCACTGTACTATGTTTGAATTCCGGAGTCAATAGAAGCAGTAGTTTCAACCAATTAGTTTCTCATTAAAGGAGCTTGCCTTCTATTCATAAGATACTTTATTCTAAGTAAAATGACCTCTCTTAATTAGGCTGTGATATCAGTTTGAAGCTGGAGGACTATACACTGCTCATGGAATTGTAAAAATTATTATTATCCTTTTATGAGAAGCTAAACTAATCAAGATGACTTTTTGATGAAGGTACCTTTAAACCATTTAACATCTGGAGGTGGAACTCCAGTGCTTTTGCATTCCATCACAGTAGTGTCCCCAAGGGCAACGAGGAGTTCACTTTGGACTACAGTCAACTTCGGGGCCTCTGGAAAGGGCCAAAGAAACAGCATTAAAATTTAACAACATGACTCACTGGGCAGCTTCTCTGGCAAACTAGACATATAGTCTACCTAATGCTAAAATTTAGTATTATAAAACATAATTACTCTGTGCCCAAACAATTTGGTCAAACTGTTTCATTTGTTTGTTTGTTTCATAGGTAAAGACCACCTTTTCTCTGAGGAGCTCGAGACAGGGTACATAACTCGTTTCCCCATTTTACCCTCACAGCATCCATATAAAATAGATTAAACTGAAAGAGAGCGACTAGACCAAGGACAAAGCAGGAATCTGAAACTTAGTTTCCTCAGCACCAGGCCCATGTTTCATCCATACACCATAAAAGCTCTCTCTGCTGCCTTGTAGACTAATTTCAGAGTAACTTCTCTAACAAGTACTTCTATTGGGCAAGGGCCAAACCTTAGTGGTGGAGCACATGCTTTGCAGCAGAACTTCCAGGTTCCCAGCATGCAGGGGAGGGGGCAACACTAGAATGAGGTCAAAGCACCATCTGTTTTGCATGTAGTAGGTCCTAGATTTCATTCCTCACATCTTCAGTTAAAAAATTGATTTCAGATAGAAGGGCTGTGAAAAATCTGCGCTTGGGAGTGACATTGCCAGTTGAAATCAGTAATCCAAGATAGGCCAGACCAGCTGTCTAAATCAGTATAAGAAAAATGCATCTGTTCAAATGATCATACAGTGATCATCAATATACTCATACGTAGTAACCCTTAATTTCCTGATTAATTATGATTACAAGCCGTCAAAGGAAGCAATCAAGCACAATCCTTCCCTTATTCATTTATTCCCTTAAATCCCCGTTTCATATTATACTTGCCAATATACGTGAGGACAGCCGTCTCCTTGATGGTTCCTGCTGCATTGCTAGCCAAACAGCCGTACAACCCTGCGTCTTTGGGGACTGTATTTTTTATAACTAGGGTCCCTTCCAGAGTTAATCTGTATCTGTAGGAGAGGAAAGCAAAGGCAATAAACATGGAGGTCACAATAATGATCTTAATGATATCCTTCAGGATGTAAGGCACTGACACACATATTGGCCAAAAAAAAAAAAAATCCACCCTCAAAACCTAGAGCTCATTTCAACTTCTTCCTTCTGCACAATCCCTTTGGTCATCCCCATTTATACTTTTTCTCTACAGCAGGGGGTGAGGAAAGTTCAGCTCATGGTTCCCTGCAGCCCTGAATGCCCCAGACAGGGATCTCTAGTATCCCCAGGGCCTCCAGCCCCTCCTGTTCCCTTTTTTTTTCTTTCTTTTTTTTTTCCAAAAAGTGCTCTTTTGCCCTTTAGAAAGCATGAGAGATAGTTATTCCTAGGTTTTCCTTCCCACCCCACCAGGTTCCTGAACAACCCATACACACCAAATTATAATGTGTTTTCCTAACAGGACCCTAGCGGGCATGAGGAGGCTTTTTTAGTTTAAATAAAGTTTTAGCCACCTGTGTAACCTTGGGTAAGCTGCACAGTCCTAGAGTGCCCCCAGGAGAACAGAGTGATAAACCACTTCTGAGTACTATATACCTCAGACTCTGCAAAATGTTGCCATGAGTCAGAATCTGACAGCATGCTATTATTGTTACTACTATTTTTAAAGAATTCAATATTGGGGATAGGCAGGGCATGGAAATGGGTGTAGCACCCCAAAGACCCAGTGGAGGCTTGTGAATTCCTTGGACCTCTGGAAATTGGACCTCACTTGTGAAGGCAAGCAACCTGTGACAGTGAAGAATAGCATTAGCATATGAGGTGGGAGAAGTAACCAGGGCAAAAACTTAAGTAGTGGTTTCATGATCCAAAGAAAAGCAGTTTCGTGTTATTTTAGGTGTGCAATGTTTCTTGCTAGGTTAAGCATTGCTTCAAACTGGGTGAGTTGGTTTCTTAAATCTCCGCACAAACATAGAGAGTGGAAATATTTTCAGTCAAGAACACTTCATGAATTTTTACTTTTGATAGAAGTAAAGTAGAGGTCTAAAGGTACCTGTGGGAGCCCATGAGAAACATATCATTGTGAGTCCACACTATTGTTGGCTTTGGATACCCAGTTGCTGAACAGCCAATGGACACCTCAGATCCTTCAATAAATGTCTGATTCTTGGGTGAGACCGTAGCTTTGGGTGGTTCTGTTAAATAAAATAGAATACCAGTCAGTTATTGCTGTTTTCCAAAGCCTATTCAAACATCCTCAGATTCGTCTTTCCACCTGCAGATAATTTTTATACGATTCCCAGAAGTGGCACAACTCTAGCAACAGCTTTGCCACATTGGTACCTCTGATCCAGGACAACAGCCCAACCAACTCACTACTGGTCACCTCCACCACTAGAAACATGCTGTTATCATGTGCCTGGCTACCAGACATCATGATATGGATATGGGACCTTCCATATGCAAAATATGTGTTCTAGCACAAAGCCATGATCCTGTCTGCAGAACAACCTCCCATAAGGCATTCATGTTCTAATGCATCTCACATACAAGCATAACAACGAAAATATTATAGTGTGCATCTTGAACTATTTTTTTCCATCTTGAAATTCATTTGAGATTTCCCTCTGCAATTAGTTGGTGCTGATGCCAAAAGAAACAAGTCAGAGGAAGAATTATCTTTCCCAAGTTTCAAATAGCTTTTCCTTTCAGAGCTTGCTCTAAGGAACTGGAAGTATCAACTTCCCATCATTCATCATCATTTTTCATGAAAATATATTCTTCTTCACTAATAGGGACACTGGCAAGGTAAGATTACAAAATCACTAGCATGTAAGTGCACAAGCTTGCTTCCATTATTGTTATAGACTAGTTGGTCCAATAAAAGGGTCATCCTCTCTCATCCTGTGTTTCCCATTCTGTGGGACCAACAAGACTCATAATAATCTGATCTCCTGTGAAACAGATCAGCACAATTCCCACACTATAGAAAGGAAAAGGAGGCTGAAATTGTGCCCAAAGTTTTCAAACAAGCCCTCTGCAAGAGGCAAGAAGAAATTCCAAAGAGAGGCACAAGGCTCCAAGATCTTCAAAAGGAGAATATTTTTGTCAGCTTAAACATTTTTTTCTATTTTCAGGCTTGCTGTCTTCCTTTCATTTCTTAAAGTAAATTTCTTTCTTACATTTTGTGTCAAGAAAATTATTTCTGCTTATTTTTAATTTAAAATAATGTTTCCTGTGTTTATATGTTAATTTCAAATTAGAAACCAAGGGTCAGATGATGGTTAACGAGAAGATGGCAGGTATCAACTCTTCTCCAAAATCAGAAGAGAGGTATGATGCAAAAAAAAAAGGGGGGGGAACCAATCTAAGATTTAAGAAGTCTGTGACGAATGATGGCAGGAACCTAGGTTCTTCAAGCCAGAGGTCAACTATTAATCCATATTCTAACATGGAAGTGGCCAGCCATGCAAATCAGGGTTTAGGGCACAGGCACAAAAGTTCAGAGTCCTTAAAACTTCTGTGCTATTTATCTTCTGCCATCCCTTTGCATGTACGTTGTTCTTCAGAACTCAAAAATTTGTTGTTATTGTTACTACTATTCCCAGAATCCCCAACCAGCATGGCTGTATGGGCTGGGAGATTCTACGAATTGTCATCTTTAAAAGCAATGTTTCAAACTTCTGTTCTGTTCACTTAGGGGGGGAAACATGGTTTACACACGGTGTGTTAACTTTTTCCCCCCTATATAAGTACTAAACGGGAATTTTCTGTACCAAAACACCATGAAGGGTACACACAGCTTCTTATACATAAAGTGAATGCAAACCTGTGACCCCCTAATGTCTCATTTTCCAAGAGTTAGCTGTGGCAGTTGATTTTAGCATGCATAACAAAAACAGAGTAAAATTTAAAAAATTAAAGCAGAAGTCATATGGCACCCTGAAAACCAACAGATTTATCTTCGTGTGAGGTTAATGAATTACAATCCATTTCCTCCATTCCATGTTTCTAAGGAAGTAGATAATATCCTCAAAAGCTCACAAGGCAATAAATTTGTTATTCTTTAAGGTATTTTTATTTTAGTTCTTTGGTTCTGCTACCTGTGTTTCTATGGGCTTGGGAGAGTGTACCTTCCCTTTATACTTTATAGGTTTGGTGAGGAAAGCACCAAAGTCATACCAGTACCAATGTAACAAAATATGGCTGGCCCGTAAAGTGAAACAGACTCAAAATTTGTGGGAGGAAAGACAAAACTGAGAGGCTAAACAATTCTAGTAAAGAGGGTTGGAATTAAATCCAGATTGCTTTTTTTAAAAATCAGTGTATATGACAGAATGACACTGGATTGATTTGCCATGTGGGCAGCTGCCTCGGCTATTTTTATTCCTTTTCAAACATTGCCAGAACAGACTGGGGGGAGGTCTTAAATGCTCTGTGGGTTTGAAGAAGATTTACTCTTCTATTGACATTAGGAAACTGAGACTAGCTCAAATAGGAGGACATGCTGTGCCTGAGCATCACTTCTTCTGATAATGCAATGTTATTTTATTACACTGTGAAGGAGTTACTCAGAAATGATGACCTTTGACTAAGGTACAGATTTTGCACATTACAGTGGATTGCCCTATGGAAAGTCAGCAAAACATGCTGCAAGATCCAGCACAACAACATCTGGCAGCAATTACTAGCTTTGTTTTCTGTCCCAGCAGTAGCCAGCAACATAACAAAGACAAAGAATCAATAGCGGTCTTTCTCCCCACATGGCAGCTTTGCTTTTTAATAGGGAAAAACAGAACACATTCCGTGGCGACACTGCCCCTCTCACTGCACTTTCAGTGTCCCTTTGAGGCATTGTCTTTTTTTTCTTAATATATTTTTATTAGGATTTTTCTCACTGCCACAGAAAATGTGCTTTTTCATTATGTTCTTCATATAAGCAACAGTGTCCCAAATTCAGTATGTTGAAATCAAGCGAGACAAGGAAATGCCAAAATATGAATGTCCTGTGGCTTTTACTCTTGAAGTAAACCAAGCTTGGAATAAACAACGAACAAAAAGCAACAGGAAATGTTGCACCTAAAAGCTATTGTATAAAATGGTATTCAAGTGTTTCAGGTAACACTAAAGCTCTCTTGTTACAGCTTCACATTTGAAAATGACAAATTTCACCTGTATGGATAAATCACGGCTCTCTTAGATTAGGCATCCTTCAGTTTCAAGAGACTATGGTAACATGCTCTGAACAGAGGTCTTGGAACAGCGTCTAGTGTGGCTGAGAAGGCCAATTCAAGAGTGACAGCCCCTTCCACAGTGAAGACAAATACAATCTGTCCCCTGTCCAGCTCCCTGATTTTGCTGGTTTCGGGACTGCCATGAACAACCTCCAATTCTTGTGTGGAGATGGTAATAGAGGGAGGTGAGTCCACACCCTGGCCCATGACTTCTGTTTTCTTCAGGCTGATTGTTAGTCCAAAGTCTTGGCAGGACTTATTAAAATGATTCATGAGTTGTTGGAGGTCTTCAGCAGAATAGGCAACAACAGCTGCATCAGCAGCGAAGAGGAAGTCCCACATGTATTTCAGTGGGACTGTGGTCTTCGCTGTCAATCTAGAGAGATTAAAAAGCTTTCTATCTAGTCTGGAAATAGACACCTTCTGTTGCAGTTCCAAAGGTGTGCTTCAACATGAGAGCAAAAAGATCCCAAACAGGGTTGGTGCGAGGACACAGCCCTGTTTCACTCTGCTTCAGATGTCAAAAGGATCTGATGTTGAGCCATCAAAAACTCCTGTGCCCTTCATTTCCTCATGAAAGTACCTGATGATGTTAAGGAGTCGCGGTGGACATCCAATCTAGGGTAGTATTTCAAAGAGGTCATCCCTGCTAACCAAATCAAAGGCCTTTGTTAAGATCTATGAAGCCACAAAGAGTGGCTGTCGTTAGTCTCATATGACAGTTTTATGGAGAAAGCTTCCAACAAGGTTAATCAACTATGCAGTTCTGATTTTCAGCAGCATCCACATAGCTGGTAATATCTGAGCAGCAGGTATTTGCTTAAAAAGGTCATGATATTCAGTTTCTGAAGAGCTTGACCCAGCCCTACTATTAAGCAGATGAGGGCAATAACTTCATGTGGTAGATAAAGAGGGAAGAGCACTAACAGACACCCACACCTACAGATGGGCAGTTCACTAACTGTTCTCCACTGAACGACAAAGCTATATGTATCATAAAGCCTGCACTGGGAGCCCCTACACTAGCCTATTGCAAGTGGAAAATGCTATTCTTTTACCATTGTTGAAAAAGCTTTTATATGACAGTAAAGCCAGCTTCTGTACATTGAACCCTCCAAGGAGTGTTGCCCTCAGGAAGCAAAAAAGTAATTCAGTCACTCAGCGATCTCCCTTAAGTGGTGGCGCTGTGGGCTAAACCGCAGAAGCCTGTGCTGCAGGGTCAGAAGATCCGGCAGTCGTAAGATCGAATCCACGCAACGGAATGAGCACCCGTCACCTGTCCCAGCTCCCGCCAACCTAGCGGTTCGAAAGCATGCAAATGCGAGTAGATAAATAGGGACCACCTCGGTGGGAAGGTAAACAGCGTTCCGTGTCTAAATCACACTGGCCATGTGACCACGTAAAGATTGTCTTCGGACAAAACGCTGGCTCTATGGCTTGAAGAGCGGGATGAGCGCCGCCCCCTAGAGTAGGACACGACTGGACAAAAAAATTGTCAAGGGGAACCTTTACCTTTTTTATCAAAACTAGACATGGGGACGAATAAACAAATGGATTGCAATATTTGTGGAAAATCACTGATCCATTGAATATTCATCCCTCCATATTCATAGGTTCCAGAGACCCCCACGAATACGAAGGGATGACTATGTCCCCATTTTATTCGTCCCTTTGTAATAAAAAAACACACTATGCCTACCAGCTGCCAATCAACTGATCATTATATGTATCTGTGTTACTTGTAACTAGCTACTTCCGAGCTCTGAGCATGGCTTATCACAAATCTTACCATATAGTTTATTAGTAACATTGTATAGTTGACGTCATGGTCAGAAACATAGTGTGAGAGTTTGCTTTTCCAGCTAAAAATACATCAGCATCATCATACAGCCCTTCAGGTTGCAGCAAGGTTCCTCTGCTTAGCACTCACTTCCAAGGAGCCTTGTTTCCCCTTTTCTTGCAGTTTTAAATGCTTTAGAATATTTTAATACCATTTCCATACCTTTTCTAGAAGGTCATCTACTGCTCACTTACAGCATTATAGTATTTTCTGGATTTTTCCACTGATCTCTAGAGGCAGCTTTTATTTCTGCCAGGGAGGAAAGTTCGTGTTTCCTTTTCTGTATTGCTGCCTCTTGAATGGAACCATACCGTGTGGAGAAGGAACTACTGCTTAGTTTTTCCCACCCACAATATCCCTCATACCAGCTACATTTCCTGACTTAGCTGGGAGGGAGAAGAAACAAGAACATATGTAGCCCTTTCTGCATATTACCCTGGTTTGTAGCCCACAGTAATCAAGAGACCTTTGGGTAGTGTGGGCGGCATGTAAATAAATAAATAAATAAATAAATAAATATTGGTAAGTGTTTCTTCCTTTGGAAAACTTAATAAAAGCCGCTAATCAACTCAGGATTACAGCTTTGTCAAAGGAAGTTTTAAAACCCTCTCTTGCATTGTTTTCCGAATGTAAATGAAACTGGGCAAACACCCCACAAACATGCAATGTCCATTTGATGAAACTTTTTTGGTTTTGTCTGTTGAGAAAATTGTTGTTTCAGGTTATAACAGGAGGACAGGAAGTTAGTTGCAGAAAAGGGAAGATGGAAGAGATTTTAAAAACTTCTCCCATGGCTTCAACTGACTCCTTTCTGTATAGCCACTAATGCAATTCATATTTCTTAAAGCTAACAGAGGCTCCTCACACGTCTCCCACACCATGACAGTCTGATCCCTTATTCAAATAAAATTTCCCACTGTTGACTATTAGGATAACACATGCTCTTCACATCAGTTATCACAACAGAATACCCTGGCCTATTCTAGAGATATGGTTGCCCCCAAGATCCTTGGCTTTAACTGAGACCTGGCCACATCCAGGTTTTAGTGGAGAATGGAAACTACACAACTGGAGCATTAGGGCTCACCATCATAAAAATGGAAATCTTCTGCACAGGAATTCCGGCATAGATTCATGATTTGAATATCTTGTGAGGCCAAGAGCTGTTACAAGATCTTTCACATCCCCCAAAGTATACCCTTGACTCCCTGATGTATAACTTTGATTTTAGGCACTCTGATGAGTACCGAGATGGCACACATGATAAATACATCATCACTTTGATTTTAATTCATTTTTACATTCCACAGATCACTGAAAAAGTTCCAATAAGGCAGATACAACAAATTCCCTTTTTATTTCTGCTTTGTTCCTGGAGTTCAACCCAGTTGAACCCATTTCCAGGAACATCGTTATTCACACAAACAATTGCAATATATTTTTCCAATTAGGAAATATTATCTGGCTTGCATTAACTTAGATCACACTTCATTGATATGTATTGGATTTTCTTCAGCTCTATGTCCACTATTTTTGTTGCAATAGTTAACCTTTCATTTATCAACAGGCAAAGCAGTTTTGGAAAGATTCTAGGCACAGTGGAACTACAGAGATTTGTTTAAATTCCAAGGAGACTTATGAATTGTTTAAATTCCAAGGAGACTTATGTAAAACCAAGCTTCAGTTTTATTCATTTCAATTATGCCTATTCACGCCAAGAAGAGCAGACAGAAGGTGGAGTTCAGCATATTGAAGAAAGACATCAGCATTAAATTTATTTATTTATTTATTTATTTATTTATTTACTTATTTATTTATTTATTTATTTATTTATTTATTTATTTATTTATATCCTGCCCATCTGGTAGATTCTACCACCAGTTTATCAATCATATGCATTGATTACAAGGTCGAAAGAATAAGAAGTGACAATGTTATTTAGCTGTTCCCTGCCACATGTTAGCTGCTAAATGTTTTATTTGCATTTTAGTGTGTTTAATTTTGTACAGTATGCCAATAAAGGTTTCTGTCTGTGATTTGTTTATCAACAGAATTCAGACAAGTGATTTCTAGCCATTTGATAGGCACTGCCAATTTTTCTGCACTGACTTTGCTGAGCCTAGATTCTGCCCTCTAGTTTCTCCATCTGTAGTGTCTCTTTGGAGGTAAATTATTATAATAAGGTAGAGGAAAACTTTTGCATGTCCTTTCCCTAATATAGTAGAATACAGAATAAATGTCAGCAAATTTATTGGATTTTCCCCAGGTTTGTGAACAAAAGCAAACAGAAATGAAATTATCAATCATAGGAAATAGGCAAATCAGTTTATTTCCCTAGCTGTCACATTTTAATGTTGTAGATTTTGGTAAATTCTAATCAAAAGTGAATGAAACAAAATTAGGAAAAGGCCATGTAGTCGTGAAAACAATACAAACACAGGAGCAGATGTTACTTTTAATCAACCATTAAGAATTATATATAAAAAAAATAGTGAGCTTTCGATGAAGGTAATTTATTTTTTAATTCTTCTTAATGGTCGATTAAAGGCATCATGTACTCCTATATTTGTATTGAAACAAAATTGCCACTCATCTCTTATATAATATATGGTATGACTCATTAACTCCAGCAAGGAGGGGTGATTTGGAACCAATTATCTCAGGAGGTGGTGGGCACTTCAAGAGAAAATTAGTCAACCATTTGTCAGATGTATTTTGATTTGGATTCCTGCCTACCACAAGGGTTTGAACTCAGTGACTTTATAGGTCCCTTCCAATTCCATTGTTCTATGATTTTATTATTTTAAGTTGTGAAGCTAGAACTAGTCACTACACAGGATATATATATATATATATATATATATATATATATATATATATATATATATATACAGTATACGTACGTATTAATGTGTTTTTTAAGGAATAGCCCTTGGCAGATAAAAATTTTCTGGCATTTTAAAGCTTGAACAAATATAAAAGGCCCTTAACACAAAAACCAGAAGATAAAAACTGGCCATGGATATATGAGAGTGAACCATGCTCCAATATCCTATTCTTAAAATAGTTTGTCAACGCACAGAAATCTGGTTGAAATTTCTTTCTTTCTTCTTCCAATGGAAAGAGGAGTGACCGGAGCTCCACACTGGAGAAACCAAACAGCTACTAAACAAGAGAATGGCCCAGCACAGGAGGGGCAATGGCTCAGGACCACAATCAGCAGTGTCCCTTCATTTGAAGGACAAAGGACACTTATTTGATGACCAAGATGTACTTATTTTGGACCAAGAAGATAGGTGGTTTGAGAGAGGGGTCAGGAAGGCCATACATGTGCATATAGAAAATCCCTCACTCAACAGTGGTGAAGGCCTTAGGTTCAAACTGTCTCCTATTTATTATGCTGCCCTTTCATTCGTCCCCAGAAAGATCAGGACCGCACATCCCAAAAAGACCACTGTTAACAACTGTTAACAACCTATGATAATGGGTGGATAAGGACTGCAAAAGTGGGATTTTTCACTTACACACACCCATCCTTTGTCTATCTAACAAATCTATTCAGACCAGGGGGAAGTAAAACCAATGGGGAGGATATATCAGGGGTCTCCTACCAACTCTCCTCAGACTGAAGAAGCTACTTGGATGAGTAGCAAAATGATTCAGCCTAATAAGAAAGAAGTCCAGTTGCCATGACTCAGCTTCCAGATTCTTTCCTGATACTTCCTTTACTTGCAAGTAGATGACTGATTAATTCCAGCAAAGGAGGATGATTTTGATTACATTAAAATTGGCTTAATATTAGTCTAATGTTCCTGATATGCCATTTGGATCTTGGGGTTTCTTATTGGTTAACACTACATTCTACTTTGATTTGTCCTACGCAAGTTTCTTCTAGCTCTGACTTTTCATCTCCAGTTCTATACAGTATTTTGTGTATTAGAGGCAAATTTCAAAAAGTATTACTGCTGAAGGCTGCTGGGAAAGATGATTTGCAAACACAGGAAATCAAAAGATCTCTGCATACCTACTAATTTATGTGTGGGTTTCATTCCAAGGATGACTTTTAAATGAAAAAAGGTTGCTTTAAGAGTACTTGTTCTTCAAGAAAAGGATGACAACACTAAATCAAAAAGTGGAGAGGAAGGGGAGATTTTTGAACAAAGAGTTTTGAAAATATATATTTGGCAAAATATTTCCTCATTTTCAACTATTTTCAGTAAAGAAGCACGTTGCCATCAAAACTGTTTCTTTCTCTCAGTCAAATATTATTGTTTTTTACATTCCTTTGACACTTCCAACAGAAAATGTAGCTACATTCTATTTTGAACACCATCCTGTTCTCTAGAGCAATGGTCCCCAACCTTGGGCTGCCAGATGTTCTTGGACTTCAGCTCCCAGAAATCCTGGCCAGCAGAGGTGGTGAAGACTCCTGGGAGTTGTAGTCCAAGAACATCCGGAGGCCCAAGGTTGGGGACCACTGCTCTAGAGTACAGGTAGATTGCATATATGATAATTAGGGGGTAAAAGTTCTGCATCAAAAAGATGCCCTACAACAGTGGTCCCCAACCTTGGGCCTCCAGATGTTCTTGGACTTCAGTTCCCAGAAATCCTGGCCATCAGAGGTGGTGGTGAAGGCTTCTGGGAGTTGAAGTCCAAGAACATCTGGAGGCCCAAGGTTGGAGACCACAGCCCTACAACATTCATATTTCTAGAAGATACTCAGATTGTATTCTGGAAATTGCATCAGGGATTAGAAGGACAATACATTTGACCGTGCATTTTACCAATCACTCCCATGTTATTGCCATACCCATTCATAATAGCAACTCTCTTCTGGTATTCACTTCCTGATATTGCAGGAATGTGTGAGACTAACTCCAGTACCTCAGTTGCTGCATATGCCAAAAACACTGGGAATGGCCAAATCTGAAAGGTTCAGCTCCCATGACAGGTAGGGTATACAACACATAATCAATTAACACTCCTCTTCTCATGCTGAAAAGCCAATGTGTGATGAAAATAGGGCTCAGGTGACTATGTACAGAATCTGGAGTATTACAAGGACAAGAGACATCATCAAGCCTGAAAATGGTCATAGCTATTCCAGATTAGATCTATTTTTAAGAGAAAGTGGGTTTTTTTGTTGTTATTGGGTTTTTTGTTTTGTTTTGTTTTTGCTTTCAACATCTTTTTGAACACTTAAGAATCTGAACAGACAGTAAATGAAAGCACAGTGAATTTCAAAACTAAAGCTATCATGGCCAGAATTCTATTGCTATTATTTCTAGCCCACACCTATAACTGGAACAAGGCAGAAATACAGTATCTACTAGAGATGGAGGTATTCATGTTCATATACAAATACAAATACTCCTGCACAGCTGGACTTAATGAGGGTCTGGTCCATGACACTGGACCGTCCACTCATGCATCTGCCAGCCCCGCTCATCCTTCCAATTGCTCCTGGAGTGCCACTTTCTTCCCGCTCAGCTATCTACTCCTGGCAAGGGGGGAGAGAGAAGGAATCTCCCTGCACAGCTGCTGAGTGGCCAGCTGAGTGGGAAGGGAATGGCACTCCAGGGGTGATTGGAAGGACGAGTGGGGCCGCCGATGCCGGCAGACATAAGTGGATGGTCTGGAATCAGGAGCTGGACACTCGTTAAGTCCAGCTGTGCGGGGATATTCATATTTGTATACGAATATTAATACTCCCATCTTTATTATTTACATTTTATAAAAGTGGACAAAAAGCTAGAATTTTAATTTGAGAAAGGAGATACCAAAAAAAAGGAGAAGAAATGCATTTTCTTTTCAAATACAACAATTTCTTTTCCATATTACCTTGCACTGTGAGGAATACAGATGCCACAGCAGAGCCACCTTCATTAGATGCCACACAACTGTATTCTCCTGCATCTGCGAGTTTTACCATTTTGACTTCAAGAGAAAGATTGCTCATCATCCGTATTCTGGAAGGCTCCAAGAGTTTCAGATCTTTATTGTTTCTTTTCCATGTAAGGTTATAACGCACTGTGCTCAGAGTTAAGCATGTCAATACAGCTCGGTCACCAGGACTTACAGTAACATTATTGGGAACCTGTATGATAGGTGGTGGCTCTGTGAAAAATACAAGAACAAGCAGAAAAAATATTTACACTATCAGCATGGAAGAGTGAGTGAGAGAGAGAGAAGGGAAGTCTCAAGTTAACAACTTGCTCCTTGATAAACAGGGTTATCTTTCATGTGAACATGTTTGTGTGTCATACTGCTCTTTAGACTGGATTAGCAGGTAGACTAAGTGCAGAGACTGGGATTTCTTTTAAACTACAACTCCCAAATCCTAACCAAGCCACAATGTAGAGGTTCAGCCAATTAGGTCCAGATAGATTATAGTTATCTGAATTTTCTGGTATTGCACATGGAATAAAACTCAATATGCTGTATAGATTCATGACAATGCCCCTTTATATTCCCCTGCCTTTTTAAAAAAATGGCAAACATATTTCTTTTCTTTACTATGGACATATGTTGGAAAATGAGCAGGCAGTGTCAGAAAAACTAGTTCCACCTCCTGTAATTTAGCTGTAATAAAGTTTGAGAAGCCTATGCCACAACTTTCCTGGCATATTCTACTAATAGCTCTACCACAATTTTATCCACACCTATTTCTGTCCCCTCCTACTTCCATTGATTAGTTTTCAAGAGTGTTTCCAAATTCTGAACAAACCGTGCAACTGAAGGACTACTTTACCCTTCCAAGGAAGAATGTTATGGGCTTGCACACATCTATGTTATAGCAATGTAAGCTGTCTTGACACAGTATTAGATTTTCTTGGAGCAGCCCTTCATGTTTGAATGAAAGCAAAACCAACAGCTCGTTCGCTTTCAGGAGAAACTTCCTCACATTCAGTATAGCTTTCAAAGTCATTAAGTACACATGCTAATATATTTCAGATTTAATAATGCATGGTGGAGGTACTAACAGTTTCTAGTGGTTGGTATTTTTCTTGTGCAGGAATCAACAGATTGCCTCCACTGTAGTGGGAGGAAAGAACAATCTCCCTTCAATAGCAAATTATGGCCACAACCCTGTTGACAGTCCCAACTGGTGTTGACCTACTGCATCAATAGGTTTTACATAATGTTGATTCAGTGGGTCTGTTCCAGTTAGGAACAGCAGTAAGATCTAGACCTAAAAATGGATTAGAAAGGAGAAAGATCTAGATTGCAAATCCTAGAGAGCCACAGTAATGTAAGTCTTTCATTTCACTCTGCAGCTATGTGAAATGGCTTTCCAAGTGCCCACAGAGAGGTGCATGGTGCGCAGTGACCTCAGAGTGAGCCTTCCCTAAAGCCTCAGTGGTTGGAGTGGTCTTGCATTTTATTGCGGGGGGTTACAGCAGTCAGCCTCTTTCTCCTTTCACATCAGCTAAGTATTTCAGGATACTGTGTTTTACCTTCCCCTTCCCTCATTCTCACTTGTATTAACAATGTGTATTTTTTAAAAAATCAGTCCATTTTCACACATTTATCCAAAAACAGTGCACATCATTAATTTGAACTAACAGGTAAATCAATACTACCAGCTGTTTAAATATGACTTTTAAAATAAGAATCATTTGCTCAGATTACATCCTCTTCTGTGTCCATTTTAAAAGTATAGACATGCTGGATGTTGCGGCTTGTTTTCATATAGCTGCTGAAAATGTTTATATGAAGATGTACACTATGAAGTATGTTACCTACTTTGTTGTTCAAAATGATGCTTTATAGATTATACTTACAATTATTTTTGGGGATAGCAAGCTAGAAATGCAAATACTTCCTTCAACAGGAAAGTTTATTTCCAGCAGCTCTTCAGCAGGAGCAAAGTATCCAATTCCCACTACTGGGATTAATAAGAAAAAAAAATGTACAATACTCTCCTGTGTACTGGCTAAGAAGAACAAATTTTTTTTTACCTGGATGGGGCCATTTCTGCTGTACTCCCATCTCAACCACTTGTTTAAAGCCTAGACAGGATCTCCCAGGTCTTAATTTCCAATTAGATCTATGACAGCAAATTACACTTAAATAAATAAATAAAAGCTCCCTTATTTCACTTTTGTTTCCCATGAGTTCTCTTCAAAAAGATTTACAGTTCTAAGAACTAAATAAATCAAGTTGGCGGCACTAAATATTCATGCTGGCAGTTGATTTGCAAATCCTCATTCATCATTGCATAACAAAGTTTCTTTTACTTCAGAATTATTTCAGTTCAGCTGGCCCTGTCTTTTCATTGGACTGTTGGGGATAAATGTGTGGGTGTTTTCAACATGTTTTAAAATTTCTATTTTCTATTTCTATTTTCATTGGCCGTGGTCCAACAGGATCACTTCACAGATGGAATAGCAGCCATCAGTGGAATTGGAAGGATGACAGTCCCCATTCCCATCCCCACATACCCTCAAAACCTTCTCTAGAAGTCTAGATGAGTCACCCTATCAAGTCCTGTATCATAAACCTATCAAGCTCATTGTTACTGCCATATTCTTCCCATTTGAGGGCACAATTTTACTTACAGCCACATTCAGTCAATTCATCTGCTGCTACCTGCAGGAGGCAGTAACAGTGTTTCTTCATGATAAAGCGAGCAAGTTGCTAACCAAAGTTGCTGATGATATTGAATACTGAATAAAGAAATTATTTCCCTCCAAATTACTAGCAAATAGAATGACTCACTGATTCTCAAACAGGGACATTATTACATGAAAGATGCTCAGGGAAAGTTGTGCTACCTAGGATTTCCGGGAGTTGTAGTCTAAGAACATTTGAGGATCCAAGACTGGGAACCACTGTTTTAGGAGACCATGAGAAATATGATTGTTGCAGATTTCAATATGAGCTAACTTCATCTGCCCTTCTGTACCAATGTTTAAAGTACCTGTCATTCTCTTTTGTACTTCTGCAAATATTACAACACAGTTTTTTGTTCAAAATATGTATAAAAATACATTTTAAACGTGCGCTTTAAAGCCCATGTTTAAATACTATTTAATCATGCCTTTGTTTTCAAAAAGTAGAAATGGAATGGACTAGATTTGTCGACATATTCAAAATTCACATAAATAACAGATAAATAATCATAGAATAATGAAGTTGGAAGATGGCAATAAGGCTATCGAGCCCAACCCACTGCTCAATGCAGAAATACAAATCAAAGGATATCTGCCAGATGATTCTCTAAATTTCTCTCAAATGCCTCCAGTGCTGGAGCACTCACCACCTCCTAAGGTTACTGGTTCCACTATTGTACTGCTCTAACAGTTAATGTGTTTTTTCCTGATATTCAGCTGAAATCTGGCTTCCTCTAACTTGAGCCCATTGTTGCATGTTCTGCACTTAGGGATGATTGAGAACAGATCCTGCCCCTCCTCTGCATGACAGCCTATTTGCAAAGTACTATTATAACTCCCCTGAGTCTTCTTTTCTCAAGGCTAAACATAGCCAGTTCTTTCAGTCTTTCCTCTTAAGGTTTGGTTTCTAGCCCCTTGATCAGGCTCTTCTACCCTTCACTGTTCACTTATACAACCAAATACTGGCTGCTGTCCTTTAACAATAAGCCAGAGCTTGGAAACATTGAAACAAAGCCTCTTACATTGTTATGCCAATAGATGGGAAATAGAGTAACCCAGAGTGGCAAATTACTACTAATTAATGACTTCTCATTAAGATTTTTCATTGCACACAAGTAATGTATGACCAGTAATACAACTAGGGACTTATTAATTAGCAGCAATTTGCTGCTGGGAGTTATTCTATTTCCCTCCTGCTGATATCAGTGCACAAAATTTTATCCATTATTTTTTTTTCAACCAGAGGTTTCAAGAACCAACAGCCGGCATGACCTAGTATGCCAAGTTCTGTAATGATCATAAAGTGTGTAAAGAAATGGGTCACCATTTATGATATAACTTCTTCACATAAACCTTTCTGCTTCATTGGAGAAAGGAGGAATTAAAACTTGGAAAAATTAGGTTTTTTAGAATAAATTGTCACATGAACTGAGCAAATCTTGGAGTTGTAGTTGAGAATGGTAACTTTTTGAAGTCTTCACATGCCATTTGAAACAGCAAACAGATCATCATCTCTTTTGCATCCAATCATGGGGAAACAAATTATATATCATGAATTAAGACAGTTAAAATTGTTAATAACTCTTGCAAGAGGTTATGATTGTGAATCATACAGTATCTTCTTCTCAGAGAAATAGGGGTGGGGTAGGAAGTCCTTCATCTTCATGAAAAATCTCATGTGGCTTCTCAGATGTTTTGTGATAATTTTTTCTGTGAGGAATCACAAACTGCAGGATTATTAAATGCTATTTGTCTATGTCATTCACCTATGCCAAATTGTACAGGATTATTAAAATTCTTGTAGAAAATGGCATGTTTCCCACACAGGATTCACAGGAAAGGCCATCAAGCTGCTCATGATTTGCCAGTTGCCTGTGTAGAACTACAGGTGAAGAACATTTGGGGAGGCAGAATAAATTAATGGAAAAATGGACCACAGTCTGGTTTTCACAAAAAGCTGGAGAATTTTGCTGGTGCAGGGGAAATTTCTTTCGGTACACCTGGCATGGTGAAACTCATAAAATCACAGAGATCAAGACTGATTGATTGATTGAGTCTTCTCTTTTTTCAAGGCTATTTAAGGCAGTGGCTGAAATCTTGTTGTGCAGCCCTTCACGCACAAAAGTGATGACATCAGCAGCAGTAGCAAATTGTCCCTGACAAAGTGCTACCTTAGCAGTTTCTGGATATATGTAACTTGTTGCATTGTGTGTCACTCACACATATTTTGAAATCACCTTTAATTAGTGGTGACTTTGTCTTGAATCAGCGGCAATTTGCTACTGGTGTAGACATCATCATTGGTGTGCATGTGGAACTGGTGAACAGCATTTCAGCCAGTGACTGTGATCATATTGGGGGGTGGGAGAGAGAGAGTTTATGAAGTTCTTCATTGTACAATTGGAAAAGTACATAGTATTTTTTCTTTTTCTTGCTGTTGTCATTTTGATCTGAATCGTCACTATGTAATTTGGAATGCATTGACAAATACTGTTACTAGGTGTGGTGTGTGAACGTATATTTGAGTGAAAAGGATCCCTTTGGAGAGGAAACAGTAAATGGTACTAACCTGAGACATCCAAAAATGTCTGTGCTTGCCCAGTTCCTGCACTGCTGCTGGCAGTACATTCATAATAGCCCTCATCTGATAAAGACACCTTGGGAATCTCCCAGTTCACACTAGCAGTTTCCCTATATAATAAAAACACAAAACGCTAGATGGTTTATACAGGATTTGGATGAAACAGGCATGGAAAAGAATTTTGCTAAACTCAGTAGCCTCAGTTGAAGTAATCTTTTGATATTTCAAAAGTGGAAGAAGAAATGCATTTCATCTTGAGAATATTTATATTTGCAAAATTAATTGGGCCATTTTGGAGCAAGAAAATGCACCTAAACCAGTGAGCATGTTTTAAAATATAGGTAACAAAAACACGTATGACTGAAAATATACACACACAAAACTCACAAACACACTTGGGTCAATGCAGGAAAAGTTTTATGTTAAATAAATTTCTTAAGTAAATGTACATTTTAGAAAAATGCATTAAAATATACACAGCATGCTAAGAAAGTATATGCTTAATAATGCATTATTATTATATTAGGAAAATATATGATAAATTCTTCAAGCAGTTACAAAATAAACACAAGAAGAACATGCACACGGGGGAAGCGTAACAAAATTAAGCCTGGCAGAATTCCACATCACTACCAGGGAGAGTGAATGAGAAGCCAGGCCATAGACACCTTCTGGCAGGCACACATCAGTCTCTTCCACACTCTTTTCACAATGTCAGGGAAAAACTATAGGCCTCCAGAGCCAAATCAAGACCCGAATGTCAGGAGATTTGAAACCAGAGCCTGTAGAGAAGCAAACTGAATGGACTAGGTAAGGGCAAAAGGAGGCCAACCTCCCAGGAGTTTTAGAAATACAGAACAGCCAAGAGCATTCAATACCATGGCACATCATATAGTACTATTCTGTTTTGTGTCTAAAAAGGCTCTAGAAACCTTAATGCATAGTTAAAGGCAGCTTACTAGAGAAAGTCCCATTCCTAGACAAAAAGGATCCAGTTAAAAACCTGACATGGAATGGCAATGATAATCACCTAGAGAGATAAGGTAAAAAGGTAAAGGTTCCCCTTGACATTTAGTCTAGTCGTGTCCGACTCTAGGGTGCGATGCTCATCCCCATTTCCAATCCATAGAGCCAGCGTTTGTCCGAAGACAGTTTCCATGGTCACGTGGCCAGTGCGACTAGACACGGAACGCTGTTACCTTCGCACTGAGGTGATACCTATTTATCTACTCACATTTTTGCATGCTTTCAAACTGCTAGGTTGGCAGGAGCTGGGACAAGCGACGGGAGCTCACTCTGTCACGTGGATTCGATTTTACGGCTGCTGGTCTTCTGACCTTGCAGCACAAAGGCTTCTGCGGTTTAACCCACAGTGCCACCACACCCCTAATGATTCAAGAAGTAGGAGTTCTCAAGAAGATAAAGGTAAGTGCAAAATCCCTTGCATTTTGTTTTTCTTAAATGCTTTTCAGACTGAATAAGATAGTAAAGAAGTGGGGATAACAATGAATAAATAAACAAGACTGTCAAATTATAATGTATCCAGTTTATAACACTAGAAACACCTGTACACTATACAGCAGTACAAAGTGTCCCTTCCCATTACAGATACTTTGAAGCACTGATTAGCTACTGTTAATGCAATGATCTGTTCTGCTTCATTTGTCCAAAATTCTAAATATTTAGTTAAAATTTATTGAATATCGAATCCACAATGATGCCAGCTACAAAACAATCTGTCATATACAGTACACTCATATCAATGCATCCTGATTGTTTAAATTCTATCAAACAAATATAGACTTTTCTGAATTTGGTATACTGGAAAAAATAAATCTTACTCATGCTATATTTCATGTTTTACACAATATTGTATAATTGTATATCATTCAGTATATCTAATACTGGCCAGACTGTTTTATCTATATTACAGGCATTGTGAAAGATTGCTGTTAAAATACTGTGTCTGTCTTCATCCTGAGGTATAGCTCCTAAATGAAGAGAGGCGAGTGTAGTACAGAACATGATCAGTCCTTTTAAAACACATATGCAAGAAAGTACAGCCTCTGCACGAAACAGGAGAGAAGCCAAGGTAAGTCTCATTATTTAAAATGGAATTATCAGTTAGTAACCCTTGGTTTTTAAGATTTTGTGAAACCATCAACATATTTTTCTCTTTTCAATAATGTAATGAGATATGAAGGAAATTAAGAGAAAAAATGAGCAATGTGATCATTAAAGCTTGAGACCAAAATGACAGAACTAGCAAAGTATGTGGCTGCAATGACTTAATGGAACTCCACGAAAACATTATGTGATAAATTGGCAGCAGTTTACAAGGAAGAACTATACAATTAATTTATTATTTAATAATACCACAGTTTTGCAGTTAGGTGTCACCAGTACATATATGACACCCAACTCTACCTCTCATTTCCATCCAAATCCAAGGAACCTGTTTCAGCTCTAGATCAATATCTAGTGTCATGAATGACACTAGACATTGATCTAGTGAATAAACTGAAACATAATCCAGATAAGACAGTGGTGCTTCCAGTCAATCGAAAGGCAGATCAAGGAATAGGGATGCAGCCTGTGCTGGATGGGGTTACATTCCTTTTGAGAATGCAGGTGTGAAGCTTGGGTGTGTTCCTGGATTCACATTTAAACCTGGACACCCAGATTTTGGTTTTGGCCAGGAGTGCATTTGGAAAACTAGTACACCAGCTGAAGCATATCCTGGAGTGGCGATGGAGACACATGTCTTAGTTACATCCTGGCTGGATTACTGTAAGGCATTCTAGGTATGGCTGCCTTTGAAAAGTGTTCCGAAATTTCAGCAAGTCCAAAAAGCTGCAACCAGTGTTAACTGGGGCTTGGATCACATAACACCCCCCAGACAAATGCTGTAATTAACCTATAAAGCCCTAAACAGTTTGGGTCCAAGCTATCTAAAGCAGTGGTCCCCAACTGTTTTGGAACCGCACACCTGTTGGGGGTGCAGGCACTGTGTGGGGGGGGCATACTCATGGGTGGGCATGTCGCTCTTGCAGAGGGGCGTGTTGTGCTTGTGCACATGCACATGAGTGCAACATGCCCCTCCACAAGCATAACATGTCCACCATGTGTGCATGCAGGGAGCGGAGATCCGTGTCCACAGGCCAGTTCAAGGAAGCCCGCAGACCGGCACCAGGCTACAGACTAGGGGTTGAGGACCCCAATTTAAAGGACCGTGTTGCCCTTTATGAACCTTCTTGGATGTTAGGATTATCAGGGGATGCCCTTATCTCAATCCCATCCACCATCACAGGTTCGCTTGTGGGGAACACTAGAGAGGGCCTTCTCTGTTGCTGCTCCCAGACTCGGGAAGCTAAGCTGGCCCCATCTTTGCTGTCCTTCCGCAAGCAGGCAAAGACCTTTCTCTTAATGCAGGCTTTCCTTTAGTGACTGATTGTCTGAGAAGGGTTTTTTGAATAATTGTTGTACTTGTTACTTTGTATGTATTTTGTTGTTGATTCTGTTTATCATTTCAGTGTGGTATTTGTTTGATTCTTTTGTAATATTTACTGTTTTTAGCTTTTAAATATTGTTTTTTATTAATGCAAGTCCACTTGGGTTCTTTTTAAGGGGAAAGGAGGAGTAAAAATATTTTAAATAAATAAATAAATAAATAAATAAATAAATAAATAAATAAATAAATAAATAAATAAATAAATAAATAAATAAATAAATAAATTGGTTACAACAGAATGTGTGCTACTCAGCATCTACATTTTGGTAGTATAAAGACAGATCATTTTCCTATTCTTCATGTTTTTGTGTACCAAAGTATTTAGGAGATACATGACACTCATGGGGAAACAAAGGCTTGTTGACTTACAACTCCCATAAATCAAAATATTATCATATCATCACCATCACCACTACTGCCACTGTTTTTTGGTCCACTTGTTAGCTTAAAAAATATAAGACTGGATTCAGACAAAATCAGATATGCCTCAATTCTAACAAGCAATGGGAGCAGTAAGTAACTATTAAGTCTACTCATTTCAATTGGGATTAAATTAGAATGACTAATTTAATCTGGATCCATATCATAATATAATTAGTTCAGTGGTTTTTAAATCAGCAAGCTTTAGGAAGCTGAAAATTTATCACTGGTGAAATCGCCAGGATGATGCCTTTACTTACCAGGATTAGTGAGGTCATGAACCACCCTAGTTCACAGCCTCACTAATGATCTTAATACTGAATGCCTTTTTCACCAATTTGAAGGCTTTGGCATATCTCCTGGTCAGAAGCTTTACAGTAACCAAATTGCATTCCAACTTCCATGTACTCTCTAGCTGTCTCCTTGCTAACTTCGTAGCTCAAAGTCCTCCATAAACCAAGAGGAGATATCAGCTCTGAAGTAGAAAGGGCCTTTGGGAGCAATTGTCTGAACCAGCTGGGCCACCTTGATGTACCACCTACTGACTTAGTACTGATCATGGATCACCAACCAGGTTAGCTAGCTACTCCACCAAGGCCTCCCTAGACCTATCTGGATCAAGAGGTCTCCAACAAACCCCTTCCCCCACACCTCCAATGAGGATCAAGTATCCTGGTGCACGGACCCAAGAGGGAGCTATTGCTTCTATTCATACCTGCGCAGGTCTCAGTAATGCAATCCAGATCAGCTCTCTCATCCATGAAAAGATAATAAATTAGATGATATTTGCTTTGAAGTGATCTGGCATTTACCAGCAGGAGGGTCAGGTCAAAAGGATTGCTGAGCGTACCTCACTTTTGACAGGGAGCAGAATGGCATTTGGAGGGAGGCATCTGAAACTAGTAACTTTAGCAACTATTACTGGCCTAACAATGATATGAATTCCTTTGGAACAAGTAAGTTTTGTAAAAAAAAAAATGACACTACAACGAAGTTCCATTTAACTAGATTTACAGCAGTGTGGAACTGCTTGTCTTTTTGTTTAAATGGCATTTTCACAATTATTACTGGCTTTATCTGGCTGTGGGAGCCAGAGGTTGGGACTTCATTTTCTCAATGTGCCTCCCATCAGAAGAACCAGCATATGTAGCTTCGAGCAAACTGCACAGCCCCAGAAAGAATGGAATGGTAAGCCACTTTTCTACCTAGAAAAGCCTGGAAAGAGTTGCCATGTCACATAATTATGATTACATTAATGTTACTGCTTTAAAAAGGAGAAGCACCTGAAAATATTCTTCCACCTGCAGGTAATCCCCAGATTCAGCTCCTTCATATTGACATCCATCATGCTTCCTTGCAAAATGTAAAGAACCTGAAGTTTCCTCTGTGGACTACAGGGACCCTTAAATTTTGACCCAATTTTGTTGTGATATAATGCGCTCTTCATTGTATCTCTCTGCCATACAGTCATTTATCAAAGAGAAAATTCCTATAAAACAAAAACTGTTACTTACTTGAAAAACTGATCCATACCCAGTTTCATTCCATTTCTGCTGAAGTACATAGTAAAAGGTATAAGACTGGCAATGTGGCAAGAAATGTGACCAAGTTGCAGATAATATCCTGGTGTACTCTTGGGCATGCTTACTCTTGGAGCATCTAAAATAAAAGGCAGTGTTACCTGGTTTCCCAAAAAATAAGACCTAACTTGAAAATAAGCCCTAGCATGATTTTTCAGGATACTCAAAATATAAGCTCTACCCCCCCCCCCAAAATAAGCCCTAGTTAAGTGAAACCCCGCCCTCCACCACTGTGTAGCATTGTGCAGCAACCAGAAGAAGATATGACTGTAAAATAAAACATCCCCTGAAAATAAGCGTTAATGTGTTTTTTTGGAGCAAAAATTTATATAAGACCCTGTCTTATTTTCAGGGAAACATAGTATTAGAAATATAACAGAATAGGACAGTAGTTCCTATTCTATAATACTTAAGGCTGTACAATATCAACCCTACAAATGGTTGGTATATCCCTTCCCAAAGCAGCCCTGTAAACAAAGAAAGATCATACAATTAAAAACAAAAATATTTTTTTTAAAAAAATTACCAGGAATAATATTAGAAAATGAAACACTGGAAACTCTCTGGAAGAGGTAGTCATCTTTGTCATAACCAGTTATTTTAAGAAAAAAGGCTTCATTTGGTGGAATAAACTCAGTAATGTTCCAGATTCCATAGGGTTTTCTACTGGGGAAATATTTAACAGGAATTGTCTTCAGAAGCTCTCCAGTGATACTGAGCAGTTCTAGACGATCCACTCTCGCAGGTAGATAGATCCCTGTAGTATTCAGTAGAATGTAGGTAGGTATCCCTATTGATAAAGTACACAGTGAAAGTTACAAAGATGTGAAACTGAGACTTTTCAGTTATCCCAAGCAGCACAAGTTCCTCTACGTACTGTCCTTTTATTTTATTTTTTAATTTTATTTTTATAACTATAACATAAACATAAACATAAAATACGCAAACCAAAATACGATTTAACTGTGTTCCCCACCACCATAGACGGGACTTCTTGCAATAATCTTCTTCTTTCTCCATCTATATTCTTCTTCTTCTTTTATTGTCCTCTTCTCCAGAACTGCATTGATTCTTGATTTGGAGCTTTCCCTTTTCCTCTTGTTAACACATGATCCAAAACTCTGTCCCATATTTCATAAAAATTATTCTTTTTCAACTCTCCTTTCTTAACCTTTAAATTACAAGTTAATCATTTGTAGCTATATTCCATATTTCATTATACCATTCATCGATTTGAAATTCAAATTTTGATTTCCATTGCCTAGCTATTATCAGTCTAGCCGCTGTTAATATATTGGTTATCAATTCTTTAGTCATCTTATCATATTCCACATTCTCAAATATTAATAACAAAGCACTCTCAGAATTAAATTATATATCTCTTTCACATATGTCCTTTAATTCTTTAAAGATTAGCTTCCAAAATCTTTGTACTTTTTCACATTCCCACCACATATGAAAGTATGTACCAATTTCTTTCTCACATTTCCAACAGACATTCGGATAACTAGCATTAATTTTATTTAATTTTATTGGTGTTAAATACCATCTTAGACCCAGTTTAAAAAAGTTTTTCCTTATTCTCACTGACATAAATCTTAAGACCTTCATTTTCCATATCTTCCTCCATTCTTCCTCATTTATTCTTTTTCCAATGTCTCGTTCCCACACTATCTTCAATCCTTCTTTCTCACTTTCTTCTTCCTCTAAGTCAAGAAGATGCCCATAAATTTTATTCATTGTACCCTTTACTGAATCAGTTATCTGAATGTCTTCATATGATAAGAATTGTTCATACTTTGTGCATTTTCTACCTTTGTTATATTTCTTTACCCATTCATTAGTACATCTTTGTACATAATTCAACCATAAAATATTCTTATTCTGAAGGATTTGTTTCATTTGATCTATCAATCTCATTTTATACAACCAATCTTTCAATCTAATCACTTTTTTCTTTAAATAATTCCGCATACACTTTCATATTAACAGGAAAATTCTCTATTTCAGTCACTGATCCAAGTGGAGCGTTAAATCAGTGGTCAGGGAAGAGGGTTAAATTACCCCAAATGGGGTAAAGATGAAAAATCCTGGGGGTAATGAGGATGCAACCCTAACCCCTTTTCCTCCTCCTCCTCCTCTTCCTCCTCTTATTCCTGGAAGGGAGTTCCCGGGCTGCCCTATTGCCCCCTCCCCACCCCCTTCTCCAGCCCGGCTGCAACCGAGCCACAGCGGATGGTGGATGGCAATCGGCCCCAGCTGGTGGCATAGGGCAGCCGAGGTGGCAGTGGCAGGGCTGGCCATGGCAGAGGGCAAGGCCAGGGCAAGCAGCTGGAGTGCCCCAGCCAGGAGGAGCCTCTCTTTCCAGTGCCTGAAGAGGTGGATTGCGGCGGAGAGGGGTGGGTGCGACCACAATGGCGGTCTGGGCTAGGCTCAGCCTCTTGGCACCGGGCAGCCACCCCACACCCCTGTTCCCGGGTGGCAAGGCTTTGGCGGCAGCACTCAACAGGCCGTGTGTGACCACGATCCTTCCTTTCAAATCAAGGGGGTAATGTCAGTGTATATAAATTTTCTGGGGGGTAAAAGGTAAAAAAGTTACCTGACCCCTGAGTTAAATGGACTTAAATTCTTTCTATATTTCTACCATATGTTTACCATTGTCTTTAAAATGGGTTATTAATTTCACTTATTTTATATTTCTTAACCATGCCAAATAAATATTTTTCAACACAGTATCTTCCTGTAATTCTGATTATTCAATTTCCCACCAAATTAACCTTTCTGGGTTGTATATAATTTTTCCAATAAACCTCAACTGATTAGCCAAATAATAATTTTTTATATTTGGTAAACCTATACCACCTTTTTGTTGTTTTATACCAATACTTTTTATTTATTCTAGGTCTCTTCCCTTCATTACAATATTTGCCAAAATTTCAAATCCTCCTCTGTTAATTGTATTGGTAACATTCTAAATAAAAAAATAATTTTTGGTAAAAGTTTCATTTTTATCAGTGCAATCCTTCGAAACCAAGAAAGTTTAAAATTACAATATTCCTGTAATTTCTTTTTAATTATTTCCTTTAATTTATTATAATTATATTCCTTCATTCTTTTAATATTTTTTACTAAATCTATACATAAGTATTTAACTGATTTACATATCTTAAAGTCATGTTTCTCAACAAACCTTTCTTGTTCTAATTTATTATGATTAAACAACATTATTTCAGATTTTTGTCAATTTACACATAGTCCAGTTTTTCCAAATGAATTTTAATTCTATCGATACTTTCTAACAGGTTTTTCACTGTCCATAAGGACCCATCAGCAAATAAATTATTTCATTATTTTTCCCCATACCTTCAATTAAATCGTCATTCCTTATTACATTTGCTAACATTTCAATAATCAAACAGAACTGGGGAAAGAGGACAACCTTGTCTAGTGCCTAGGCCTAGAGCTATCTGTTCTGTCATCCCATCATTAACTATTAATGCAGAGGTATTCTCCACATATAATTGGTCTATTATCCCCCTAAATTTCTTTCCAAAACCCCAGCCCTTTAACAAAATCTGGCCATTCTACACAATCAAATGCCTTGAATATGTCTAGTGATAAAATACCTGCCTTTGATTTATCTTTTTCTATATTATATACAATATTCAAGACCCTCCTAGTTAAATTTTCCATTTGTCTTCCCTTTAAAAACCCATTCTGATCCTCTTTAATATATTTTGTAATAAACTTATTCATTCTATTCACAAGTATTGCAGTGAATATCTTTGCATCCTGATTTAATAATGAAATAGGTCTATGTGAACTTGAGTTTCTTAAATCTTTATTGGGTTTTGGAATAAGAGTTATTAATGAATGCTTCCAAGAATCCGGTATTTTCTCTCCTTCCAGTATCTCATTATATTTTTAACTTAGGGATCAATATTGATTTAAAAATTTTATAGTATTCTGATCCCATTCTGTCATAACATGGAGTTTTACCATTTTTTAGTTTATTAATAATCTCTATAATCTCTTCATCTTTTATCTCTTTTTCTAAGTCTCTTTTATCATTCTCTTAACATTTTCTACTGTCCTTTTAGACAACACAGCCTATTTTGGTTATTCAAGGAAGACAAGCAATAATGCAGCTTTTCATTGTATCTTTCCTAGTCAATACTAGTCTCTGTTCTTGCTGTCCTTTGCTGCCTTTCCTCAGAGGTTCGGGAATATAAAGAAAATTTTGGGGCCAACAGTGTTTCTCAGGAAACAGAAAAGCATGTTTACATAGAGCAATGTAATGTAATTGTTCAAAATGTAGCCTTCCTCCCCTATTAATTTTTCAAACAGGGTGTTGTTGGAGTATTTATTTATTTATTTATTTATTTATTTATTTATTTATTTATTTATTTATTTGTTTATTTGTTTATTTGTTTATTTGTTTATTTGTTTATTTGTTTATTTGTTTATTTGTTTATTTAAGAAATATCCCACCTATCTGGTCTTACGACCACTCTAGGTGGCTTCCAAACACATAAAAACAGGATATATAACAAAGAAGAAAAGGAAATTATTACATCAATAAACAAGTTCCCCGGTTAACAATAAACAAATTATTATATTTTATTCAGACTTTCTGCTCTTCTAGTTATCAGTCCACTCTTCCTGTTGAGCTTTAGGCAGAACAAGTCAAAGGAAACCAGAAGAGAAGGAAGCAGAGGGGAGGAAGAATCCAATACAGGCAAAAACAATCCTGGAGTCAACAAGAAACAGAAGGAGCAGAACCTAAACAGGACCACAGAATGATCTGGTTTGACATATTGATGTGAATAGGTATCTTTGCTGGAGTGAATCATTTCTCAGACGTTCTTTCCTTTAGTAAGAACAGAGAAGTAAAGCATAATTTGCACCATGTCAGGACGCAGATATATCCCTCATAGATTTTCCTGCTGTTGGTCTAGACTAGAGCAAAGTTAGGGCCTTCTAGACGTTTTGGCCTACAACTCCCAGAAGTCTACTCATCATGATCAGTGATAAAGCACTATTGGAGTTCTAGGAAAAAACATTTAGAAGTCCAAAAGTTTCCCATGCTCTAGAGCAGGGGTCTCAAACATGCGGCCCGGGGGCCATCTGCGGCCCCCCAGATGATAGTTTGTGGCCCTCGCCTTGCCTGCCCCCCCAAAGCGCCCACACATCCTCTGCTGTCAAGAGTAAAAAAAAAAAAGCCTTGCCTCGCTCGCCGGCATTCTCCCAAGACAGCACCTCTTGCACCCTCCATCCAGAACTGCAGCCTGCCAGCCAGCCCACCTGTCTGTTGGCTAAGGAAACTCCTGGGCAGCTTCCTCGGGCTCTTGCTCCGCTTGGCGGAAAATCTGATGCGGCCCAGCCTCACCCAGACTCTGCCTCCCTCCGGCCCCCAGGTAAATTGAGTTTAAAACCCCTGCTCTAGAGGAAGCTTGAGACTACTGCAGAGTCTCCATTAAAGAATAAACAAATTTATATTCCAGTCCTATGAAAATTTACTTAGGGGCATATTTCATTGAGCTCAACAAGACATGCTTTGTAAGAATAATCCAAAAGGCCCATGCAGGAAAAACTGTAAACCATGTGGATTGTGATTTTTGTAACACAGAAGGAAATTTTAGGAAGCCAAACTACACTCATTTAAATCAAAACCTCACATAAACATTTATAAAGGATTAGATTTCTTTTCTCTCCCTGCTGTCATAAAACCATTCTGTTTGTCTTCCATGTTTCACTTGTTTCTCCACTCCGTTAGAAATCAACTAATCAGACTTTCAATTTGTTTTTCAGTTTCTAATTCCAATCATATTTTGAAGAACTCAGACACCTTTGAGCCAAGATAAGAATCTGAAATGTCTGCAACACAAAATCCACTGTACCCATATCAAAATACAACACCCTTCAAGTTTCCAGTCTTCTACGGAACAAAGAGTTTGGGCAAGATCCATTAAAGAGAAAGGATGCATCTGAAAGACACTTTCCAAAGAAGTGCTCTCATTAAACTAAGTTGTTTTTCGTTCTGAGTTAAGACATAGCAGCCTGTTTAAAAAAAAAAAAAAGCAATACTATGTTGTGCTCTTAAAAAAATCCGAGATTCATCATGCAAGATATAGGCAAGATGTCTGAAAGAACTTCATTATATATTTGCCTGCTGACTAGCATCTAAGTATGTTTTTTCCCTGAGCAGTATGATGGCAGAGTAGCTCATTCACTAACTACTTAAATTTAAAATGTGTGAACTCAAGCAGCAACTAACCTTGCACTGGTCTGCTGGAAGTCATTCTGAAGTCTAATGTTGGCTTTCTGGAAAAACCAGCTCTGAAGTCAATGGTACTGAGACCGGTAATGCGAACAGAGTGTCGTCCACCACTTGATGTCTGAAAAACAATGCAGGAGAATATCATTCTAGATATAGAAAAGAAATTTTGCATTAACCAATTTTTTATTTGCAAATGCATTGAATTTTCAGGGTGTTTGGATATTAACTAAAACATGTAGCTATCTCATAGCGTCCAATCACTGAGAAGCACCAGGTTCTTATTTTTAAGAAATGTTATGTTCTGCAGGTAAATATATACCACTAAAAGTCCATATAATTAAAAATGCACATAAAGGCATATTTGTCAATGAGAACATGAAATTAAAATAACATACATTGGCTAAAATCCTGTTGCCCAACTATATAAGCAGAACTCAAGATTGTACCTGTGGCAGTTATAATAGAAATGAGGTGGAAATGGTATCCACCAAGCGCTTCCATTGATGCTTTGTGTAACTGGCCGTGCCAGGAATGCACAACTGACTGAATAGCACAATTCCTTGTTGCCAGGCATAGATTAGATTAGGCATCCTTCAGTCTCAAGAGATTATGGTAACGTGCTCTGAATGAAGGACTTGGAATAGCATCTAGTGTAGCTGAGAAGGCCAATTCAAGAGTGACAATCCCTTCCACACTGAAGAAAAAAACAGTCTGTCCCCTGTCCAGCTTCCTGATTTTGCTGGTTTCGGGACTGCCTCTTTGCCTTGGCTTGCTAGAAAAGTGTCTCTTCAAAATTCAAAGTACTTGTTCTGACATATAAAGCCCTAAACAGCTTGGGCCCTGGATACCTGAAGGACTGCCTCCTTCCATATGAGCCTACCCGGCAGTTAAGATCTAGCCCAAGGGCCCTTTTGAAAGAGCCGTCCCTCAAGGAGGTAAGAGGCTTGTAGACAAAGGGCTTTTTTGGCAGCTGCCCCCAGACTATGGAATGCCCTCCCGACTGAGATCCGTCTGGTGCCGACACTGATGATATTTCGGCACCAGGTCAAAACCTTCCTGTTCCAGAAGGTTTTTAATTGAAATAATATCAACTGTGGGTCCTGATGGCAATTTTTAGAGTATCTATTTTAATCGTATTTTAATTGTTTTACCTTTTTATTGTATTTTAATTGTTGTAAGCCGCCCAGAGATCTTTGGGTAGAGTGGGTGGCATATAAGTTAACTAACTAACTAACTAACTAACTAACTAACTAACTAACTAACTAACTAACTAACTAACTAAGTAAGTAAGTAAGTAAGTAAGTAAGTAAGTAAGTAAGTAAGTAAGTAAGTAAATAAATAAATAAATAAATAAATAAATAAATAAATAAATAAATAAATAAATAAATAAATAAATAAATAAATAGGAGAGACCATGCTGCACCGCCTGCCTCCAGGATGAACACTCAGATGTCAAGGTTTCCCATCTGTTGAGGTCCATTCCTAAGGCCTTCAGATCCCACTTGCAGATATCCTTGTATCACAGCTGTAGTCTGCCTCTGGAGCAATTTCCCTGCACTAATTCTCCATATAGGAGATCTTTCAGAATCCAACTGTCAGCCATTCTCATGACATGCCCAAGCCAATGTAGACATCGCTGTTTCAGTAATGTTTACATGCTAAAATTTCCAGCTTGTTCTAGGACTACTCTATTATGAACGTTGTCCTGCCAGCTGATACCAAAAATGTGTCAGAGACAATGCATATGGAACATGTTCAGCTTCCTCTCTTGCCGTGAGGTGCAGAGTCCAGGACTCACTTCAGTATAGGAGTGTATTCAGGACACAGGCTCTAGAGACCTGGATCTTGGTGTATGCCACCAGCTTCTTATTAAGCCATACTCTCTTTGTGAGTCTAGAGAACATGGTAGCTGCTTTGCCTATACGTTTATCCAGCTTAACATCTAGGGGGAGAGTGTCAGAGATCATTGAACAAAGGAATGCAAAGTCATGAACAAACTATAACTCTTGTGTGGAGATGGTAATAGAGTCCACGCCCTGGCCCATGACTTGTGTTTTCTTCAGGCTGATTGTTTATCCAAAGTCTATAGTATAAAGCAATTCAGGTCCACACCCTGAATCACTATTGAGAATTTGTGTCATAGCACCATCACCACAAAACATAGGAACAAAAGAATAATCAACACCTGTCTCTCTAAACAGCAAACAAGGAGCTAAGGATAGATGGATAGCATGCAGCTAAGAGTTATTAAAATCAATTTTGAATTCACAAATCCATATCTGATCCTCACAGCTAGAGGAAATATACTGCCACTATAAAATTATAAGAGGTCAAAATGGACCTGCTCATTAACATGTTCTAACAAGAGTGCTCAGCAAATATATTATGAGAAACCACTGCACTAATATAAGCTTTCCAGGCATCATGATAAATCAGTATGCCTTTTTTTTTTAAAGTCTTTGTTTATATTGCTTAGGCTTTCACTCAATAAAATCACTACTCAGAGAGTTTTTTTACATGCGCCAGCTACTGATCGACACATTTTTTAAAAAGTCTTTCTTTTTTTAAAAAAAAAACAATGCCAAAGACTCCTGTTATCAAACAATAACTGGCTGCTAATTATTTGTTGAGCAAATTGAGTGACAACAGATTCTCTTCATAGTTTTACACAACATCTGGTCAGTCGAAAACCAAATCAAGGAATAGGGTTGCAGACTGTGCTGGATGGGGTTCCACTCCCTTCGAAAACACAGGAACTCAGCTTGGGGGTGTTCCTGGGTTCATATCTGAGCCTGCATGCCCAGGTTTCAGAAGTGGCCAGGAGTGCCTCTGCAAAGTGAAAACTAGTGTGCCACCTGTGCCCGTTTCTTGAGCGGTTTGATATGGCCATGGTGACACATGCCTAGTTACATCTCAGCTGGATTACTGTAATGTGCTGTATGTGGGCCTGCCTTTGGAAAGTATTCGGAACCTCCAGAGAGTCCAAAAATGCCACAGCCAGATTGTTAACTGGGGCTAGTTGCAAGGAACACGTAACTCAAAGTACCATTCAAAGTACAGTACTGGTTTTAACCTGTAAAGCACTAAACAGCTTGGGTCCAAGGTATTTAAAAGACTGCATTTCCCTCTATGAGCCTGCCCGGGCATCAGGAGAGGTCTTTCTCTCAGTCCCAACACCTTCACAGGTGCACTTGGTGGGTACACAAGAGACAAGCTTCTCTGTTGCTGCTCCCAGGCTCTGGAATTCCCTCCCATGGGAAGCTAAGCTGTCTTCATCTTTGCTGTCCTTCTTCAAGCAGGCAAAGACCTTTCTCTTCAGGCAGGATTTTCCTTAATCACTGGTGGTCTGAGAGGGGTTTTACATAGATTGTTGTACTTGCATTTTTTAAATGTTGGTTTTATTTAACATTTTAATATAATACTTGTTTCAATCTTTTTAAATATTTTGTACACTTACTGTTTTTAGCTTTTAAATGCTATTTTTTAATTATGTAAACTGCCTCAGACCCCTTTAAGGAGAGAGACAGGATAAAAATGTTTTAAATAAATAAATGATCATGTGCAGCTTGCCTTTTCTTTCAGAAAACAGGACCATGGGCCTCACAAGAAATCCCAAACAATATCTTGGGGACAGGCAAGGGAAAGTCTCACAAAGAGAAACTCACCGCAAGGGAAAAGAGGGATTTATTTCTCAGTGTCTTGAGAAACAATGAGATTCACAAGTTTCCTTGGTGGGCAGTGGGCACAAATCAGCAATGAGTGTCTTTAAGTAATGACAGTTTGCAAGAATTGGCTTTGGAAGCTATGCATCCTAGTAGCACTAGAAAGTACTAGCGTGTGGAATAATTTTGTCATGCTTGTACCAGGCTTTTGGAACATCAACAGTAGCCACAATTATCATCCAGAGAGGATTCCACAGTGCTCAGCAGTGCATCATAGGGAGAAGAATCCTCTCTGCAAAGTATATGCCAATTTATACATTATAACTTTTTCTCCTGCTTCATTGAGGCGGTGACAGACCACACTCCCATTTCTATTTGACCAGAGCAACTAAAAAGACGTGGAATCAAAATTCCTGCCCTGGGGCTTCATTTGCTTAAGTTTCATCTCCTGTTCTCATTGCCAGACACATGACAGCTACAGCTGTCTGTGGTTTAGTCTTTTTCCAGAAAGAAAACAGCAAACTGTCATGCTTCAGAGTTAGAACGTATTGACTGTAGCCCCCTAAGGACTCACAAAAACAAGGAAGTAATCTTAGACCATCTTCTGGTATACCTTGTAAAGATGACCTCATCTTATAGGTCTTAAATATCAATCCAATATTAAGAGGCCACTTTAACATCAAGACTCAAGATGACTGCAGGATTAATAATAATTAAAAGTACAGTAAAAATACTTCCTTTAATTAATTTAGGGCCTGAAGAATTAGAAGAATTGTGTGCGATCAATGTAATTTTATGGACACTGTTATGTACATTTTATTAAAATGTATACCATAAATTCAGGAAATTAGCTGTATTATCAGTAAAGGAACATTACCTTAATTGTCCACATTCCTGGCTCTGGATCTTTTACATTCAGTACTTTCGCAGAGTTTTCAATATTTAGTAACTCATTCAAGCCAGATCCTTTCTTCATAAGCTTACCTAGAACATAAAGAAGAGATAGACATTTTGTTTTTCACCAGTCAAATCAAGAAGGTTCAAACATTTTTGCCTTTACATGCGACTGCCAGATTCAGCTTGAAATTCAGGAACATGATTTCTACAAAACTTGAAAAAGTTAAATGTTTAGTCTATAACTTCCAGAATGCCATACATTCATTGATGGATTCTAGGATCTCCAATCAAAAAAGTTGAGGGAGTGGAACTTTTCTTTTTTTTTCTTTTTTTCTCTTTTTTATTTCAAGGGTAAAAGGAAATAACTCGGGATAATATCATGCTATACATTATCATATATTATCTGTACTTAAACATATAATTACATTAAAGACTTTTGTGTCTGTTAGTTGCCTATATTATTCCAACTAGAGTGGTGCCTTCCAAGATGATGTTAATTCGTTCTGCGAAAATCGTTGTTTTGCGAAAACATCATCTTGCGAAATGCGGTTCCCCATTGGAATGCACTGAAATCCATTTAATGCATTCCAATGGGGAAAATAGTCGTCGTCTTGCGAAAATCGCCCATAGAGAAACCATTTTGTGAAGTGCGGACTAGCTGTCAAAATCACTATCTTGCAAAAAACGGTCCCAAAAAAAAACATCTTGCAAAGCACAGACCGAAACATCGTCCAGCGAAAATCGCCCATAGGGAAAACCGTTTTGCGAAGCGCTATAGCAATCGCAAAAACTCATCATCTTGCAAATAAGCCGTTTTGCAAGGTAATCGTCTAGCGAGGCAACACTGTAGTGTTATTTGACTATTTTGTATTAAAATTATCACATTTGGCTTTCAAGTTATAGAACGGACCTATTTATATATAGGGTCCAATTTTTCAGATGCTTCTTGGATTGAATTGTCTTTCAAAGCTTCTGTTAATATGTCCATCTCTGCCACTTCCATAATCTTTTCCACTAGTTCTTCACGATTTGGTATTTCGGTTTTCTTCCATTTCCATGCATATAATATTCTGGCTGAAGTTATTATTTATATGTATCACCAAATGGCTCTCTCTCCTATCTAAACCGTCTGATAACATATTTAATAAGAATAATTCTGGTTTAAATAGTATATTACATAGCAGAATTTTCTGTAAACATTCATGTATTAGTATCCAATAATTTTTTTCTTCACTACATGTCCACCACATATGACACAAGGTTCTCTCTTGTAATTTACATTTCCAACATATATTTGATATACCTTTATACATTTTTGACAACTTATCTGGCGTCATGTACCATCTGTAGAACATTTTGTATATATTTTCATTAAAGTTTACCGATTTTGTAATTTTTATATTAAGAGCAACTTTTCTAAGCTCTACATTAGAGATGGAGATGAAAAAAAAACCCAAATCAGAAAGTCCGTTAAAAATTCGTTGGTTCATTGGTTCAGGTTGGTTTAGGTATGTCAAAACTGACAAATGTGAACTGACCTGAACCATGATTTGTTTGTTTACAATTTAATGCACTTCCTGATTCATTGCCCCACCCCCTTCCCACTGCCCTCATCGCCTCCCTGCCTGGTCCAGTTGCTTCCACCACCATCTCGAGAGACAGCAGGCCTAGATTCCCTTCTGGGAGACATGTTTGCTGTCTCTGCACATGGGAGAGTGGCCTGACTGCAGTGGGGCCTCCTCCTCCTCCTCCTCCATTGTTGTTCCAATTGCAACCAGAACAACAATGTAGGAGGAGGAGGAGAAGGCAGGACCAGGTAAGGAGGTGACAGGTGGAGTGGGTAGGCTGTGGGGCTGTAAATGGGAGATCCAGATTGGGCCTCATGGTGTTGGATCACCCATTTGTAGCCAGAGCAATGATGGTGGTGGAGTAGGAGGTGGCAGGAACAGAAAGGAAGGCAACAGGGGCTGTGGGAAGGGGTGGGATGTGGGGATGGGGAGTTAATTTTGCCCTCCGCCCAGGCATGAACCTTTTTTTTAAAAAAAATGAACCAGTTGATTGTTCTTTTATATATATATATAGTTTGTGGTTTGTGAGTAGCCACAAGCCACTGTTTTTGTGGTTCATGCCCATCTCTCCTCTAGATCTATTACAATATGGATCAATACTATGAGAGTTCTGACAATGAGAGGTGCAGAGGTTCAACACATACCAAAGCAACTTGGTGTACCTGGTCTGGCTCTTTCACAACTTTGCATCATTCTGACAAAAAGAGGAATGACCCAACCATAGGAGAGCTGTCTCAGATACTATAAAATGAAGTTTATTGCTTAACACAAGAAACTTCATTTTATGGCATCTTGAGATGTCTCTCTCTTATATGTAGGTTGCAAACTGAATATTCTCCAGATTCAACTATCAACACGAAGTAGACTGAGACACATGTACATGAATCTGTTTGCGTTCTATTTAAATACCTTGCAGGAGGCTAAATTCCTGCTGTAAGGGCCCCCTCAAAATATGACAGGGAACAGATTCCTGCAGCAGTTTCTGTGGCTAAGCATATAATTGTATTGCACAGGAAGTCACAATTCAAAGACTAGAATCCTACCAGTCTGCACATAAACTTTATGTAACTTGCTGGAGCAAGCTGTGACTAATTAATAAGGTGCTAGGGCACATATAAATAGCACAGCCAGGTGCATGGCCATGTACCCTAGCACCTTGTCAACTAGCCACAATTAGCCATAGCAAGTTATGCAAACTTTACAGGAACACCAGCAGGATTCTGACAAAGATGTTCTTAAGAACAAGAAGGCTGAAAGAACTGTAATATAAGAGGAATGGAAACCCAGAGAAATACAATTTTACATGACAGATATTCTGGAACAATTTTAAACACTTTTCCCAATCCAGTACTGTGCTAGTTTGCTGTCTGACAACTGTGATTATAGCAAACAACATACTGGGAGCTGGCTGGAATGACAGCGGATGAGGTCCAAAAATTTTGGAGGGCTCCAGGTTCACAAATGTCAGCTGAACAAAGAACACTGTTCCCTGGCTTCAAAAATTGCTCGGAAATTGGAGATGTGAAAGCTTGCTTAATACCATTGATAAAACTTTGAATTCTTTCTTTCTTTTTCTGTCTGTCTGTCTGTCACTGTGTGCATGCATATCTGTGTGTGTACACTGGGTATTAGCCTGGGGGCTGAGAAGCTTGAGGTTCCCTACTCTACAAGAACCTTCTCTGGCAGCCACTGGACATGACATTATTTGTATCATATGGCCAATGAGGAAGCAGAACTAGGGCTTGCAGGATTGAAGACCCAACACTTTATGAATAGAGGGGATTATGACATCATCTTCCGCCTCCCTCTGAGTTTTTCCTGTAAGCTCCACAGTGGTTAGGAGACAAACAGATTTTCCCAGGAATGCTGTATTATTTCAAGCACTCCGTGTTGTGATGCAAAGTATTTGAGAGTAGTTTGGTCTGGAATGGACGATTTAGAACCACTTCACCAAAAGGCCTGTTCCTCATTCACTGATATGAACAAATCTAACTGCTTGCATTTTGGGATTCTTGTTATTGGTGGAGGAAGGCTGACTATGGGGATTGCTTGTTTACCGCATCACCACTATATATGGCCTCTTGTGGTTTATTGCAAGCAGCTAGTTTATGTGGAAAGATGAGCTAGATTTGGAAGGTGACATATGGGAGAAGAGATTTGAATTCTTTGCCACAATACCAACCAGAATCCCACCTGCTATTCATTGATGAGGAAAGCTCCCATGAGTCCTTTTAAGAGCTGTTGCACACCTTTCTGGCACAGCGCTAGGGCAGGATTTCTTTTTATTAAAATTCAGTGCAATCCTGATTGTTGTGTAGCCTGTGTGAATAGTTAGTTTGCACCCAAATGGATCTGTGGGCAGCATTATCTGAGGTGAAACCCTCGTGACGTAATAGGTGGCTTGTAACATTAAAAGGGCGGATGGAAAAACCCTCTTCTCTATTTCCATTTTTTTAAAAATATTTCCCTAACTGAAACAATGAAATTTTAATACCATGTTAGGTTGATGCATTGGTATTTTGACATGCCATTGGTATTTAGACCACCATACCACTTTATTTAACTAACAAACAAAAACAAGGAAAGCCACTGCCACTGGCTGAATGATGTCTGAGAGAAAAGGCAGGGAACAGGACAATCTTAACTCCATGGGCTCCACCCCCACAAGGCAGAGCAGACCCAGCAGAGCCCCAACTAAGGAGAAAGACAGAGGAAAGGAGGGTTAACCCCTTTCCAGCTCCCCAATCTTCAACACAATGTACCACTGCCATGAGCTTGCTTTACTGCCCTTATTCATGAGTAAACCAGGTAAACTTATCTGTGAGTACACCAGGTAGATTTACGAGGAACTCCATCAATAATAAAAAAACCTGCATGGACCTTTCTCACAGGAGAAGAAACATATTCAGTGTGAATGGACGGATCACTCAAGTGAGAGATAAAACAGATCACACTAAATGATAGGAACCTTTGAAAGAGGAACACACACACATCCCAAATGTCCATCTGGACAGGTGTTGAGTCTCCCCCTGTGCCAGCAAATGATGTCATTTTTTTGTTTTAGACCGAGTTTCTTTCCTAAATTACCAAGGTTTTTTTTCTATTTAATTATCCCAAAACATACTGCCTACGAATTGCAAGATGTGATTTTTCTAGCCCACAGCAAAAGAGCCATGATTCAAAATGAGACTTAGCCTTTGATGATACATTGCTCTTGTGAGCAAACTATTCACACAGGCAGTTATTTATTACAGCAAGTACCATAAAACAGAGGCTCTGTAAAATATTATGCTGCTTCACATGACATCTCTGTGAAGCAACATTCAGGTGTTCCACCTGAGTTTTTAAAAAATATACCTTTTCTGTTTTTTTAATGGTAAAGAAAATTTTCCTTGGAGAGTATCTCTGGAGACCAATGCAATACGGTGTTTTCTTGCCATCAAATCCAAGCACTGCCAGATGTACTTTGTTTATTTTAAACAAGGATATTGGCTTCAGGATTTCCCCCCTCCTTCCCCCCCCCACTTTCCTCCCAACTTGAACTGACTCCAAACTATATCTAGTAATGAAATCAGGAGGAAGAGGAAGACTGATATATCTATGCATTAAAAAAATCTCTGTTTCAGAATTATCTGAGCAATTTCACAGTAGAATGTCACATTATATGGCACGTATATTTGATGTCAACAGACTGATATCTGGAGCAGCAAAGACCACAGACCCTGATCGTAATGTTATTATCATCCACTAACTCTTATGGGATCAGAATGACAAATTCTAGTCAAAAATCCTCCTCACGAGGTTGGAAAGAGCCTACAGAAAAACCCTCTCCTTATTAACTATCCCAACTTTTGGAGAAAAGTATCTGAGGCAACAAAGTGGCACAGGGAGGGAGGGAGACAGGAAAGAAAGAAAGAAAGAAAGAAAGAAAGAAAGAAAGAAAGAAAGAAAGAAAGAAAGAAAGAAAGAAAGAAAGAAAGAAAGAAAGAAAGAAAGAAAGAAAGAAAGAAAGAAAGAAAGAAAGAAAGAAAGAAAGAAAGAAAGATTAAAGTAAACCCAGGGACCAGGTGTTGGGAGAAGAGGATTCAAACAGCAGTTTGTTTCCCTGAAGACCTGCTGTATGGCTGCAAACCCCTCCATGTCTGCTCAAGTTATCATACCACCCGAACCAATGCAAATACATCCAATTCTAAAAAAAATTAGAAGCCCCAGCAGCAGAGGAAAAAATATGGATGGCAATGGGGGAGGCTCTCCAGGCTCATTCACACTGACTTTTATATCATACACTCAACAAAAAAATACTGCAACTCAGATCATTCAAATCCCAGAGCATTCCCCACGTTATTTGTTAATGTAGGTGCGCCCTGAAGCTATTTGTACAAAGGATTATTAAATTGCTCTGTGATCCCACATATTTCTAAGGCTCATCTACTCTATAAATCACTACTGCTTGCATATTTCAAACCTCTGTTTCTCCCAGAAAATTCAGCAATTTTCTGTTTATTTAAGTTTTGGAAACAATTAATCAATCACTGACCTTGTTTATCAAAAATAATGCATCAGTATCTCACCTAAAGGATTATAGACTTCAATTGTCGGAGAAGGGCCACTCAGAGACACTGTGACCTCTTTCAAGCTAGGATCAAAAGGGATCTGCCAACCATTTACTGCTGAAGTCAGTTGATCCGTGGACAACAGATGAACTTTGGAGGCTTGCACAGCTTCTTCAACCCATTTTAATACCTGCAAGAGAAGAGAACACCTATGTCAAGTGTCCATATTGCACTTCACAGTACGCATTAAGTGCTTTGTTTCGAACAACACCCCTATTGAACCAGGGTTCATTTTTCCATGAGGCATCAAACAGTTAGCTGTCAACATACTTTTCCAAAGAGCAATAAGACCAACATAAGGCCAACTGTTCCTTGTCCAAAGCCACTATACTTCCTCCAAGTTCAAACAAAGTCCAACTGGTCTTGCAAACTGTTGCTGCCCACACATGGCAATTTGTGGGCCAGACAGGCATATACAGTGACAACCATCTCCCTACAGGCAGCTTGCAAAGGAAAATTGACAAGACAAAACAAGAAGCAGCAAAGAAAAGGAAGTAGGATTCTATTTTCCCTTCTTCCCATACCCTCATCCATCAGAATTTATTTAATGAATGTTGGCAGAAGAGCCCAAAATGTCTTGCAAAGCATGAATTCACTTCAATAGGTGTAAGCAAGTATAAGAGTCAAAAACTTTGGAAACTTGTAAGGTTTTAAGACAACTTAATATTTCCTAAATCCCTTTCTAAAAATGAAAGGGTAGACAAGAATGAAAAAAAATTAAGTGAACAAGAATGAAGGATCACTGGTTGACAAACTATGAATACTCTGCATATTTACAGGCCAAGAAGCAGCCTGCTTAACCATCTGACTCTAAGGTTTTGAGAATTCATTTTCTGATCCAGCGAGTAAAACTAGGATCTCTTGCAGTACCAATCTTACACCTGTACTCAAAAGTAAGTCCTACTGTGTTCCCTGAGTCTCACTCATATTTAACCACACGGATAATAGAATTCCTAGGCTCAAAAAATCAACAAATTCCAGATTCCTGCAGCTATGATATATGGCTTTCACCCATGGCAAGAAGCTCTTAATATCCTTTTTAAAGAGGCAGCCATGTTTGTTTCAGCATGCATAAGAAAAAAACAAGAGTCTTGAAGATCTATTTCTGCATGCCTTTTATGGTTGACAATGTGGCTTTTTGTGTCTGAGGATGTGGACATGAAAGCTGGTCTACAGCTCTTTTGTTCTTGGTATGCTTGCCTAAAGTGTGTTGGTTTTGTCCCAGCTCCATTCAACCAAAGCTCAGAAAAGTTACTTTCTGGATCACAACTCCCAGAATTCCCTTAGTCAGGGCTAAGTGAGAGAGTCTGGGGATTTTATTACAAAAAAAGTAGTGTGCGTTTTTTCTAAACACTGTACGCCATCTACCAGGTTCCTCTTAATTTCACCCTGACTTCCCGATTTATGCCCAAATCTATCTTGGCACAGCTTGCTTGGCTCCAGGCCTCAAAAGGCTAGTCTTTTTACAGTTCCAGCTCAAGGTTTCATATTTTCCCCACAGCTGCCAATGCTCTCATTGCTAAAAAGTCTGTGCAGAAGTTGGCAGATCCCAACACAGAGAGGTTCCATGCACACTGTTTTCTCAGTTTGGGTTCACATCCCCTGGGTTTGCAATTCAAGTGAGGCCAAGACTTGAGGGCTAAAATCCCCATCAGACATGCTAGATGTGAAGTCTAACACTATGTTAGCCCCAAACTGTTTAAAAATAGACTGGAATTCATAAACTTTGGCATGTTACATGTGGCTTTAGGTTTCTTTGTTTTTTTGGACAGGTCTTAGCACATGTAACAGAAAGCAAAGCACAGTCCTTCCTCACACTCCTTCTTTTGTATGTGCAGCTTATTAATCTCAGTTTGTGCAAGGAAAGAAAGCTAATAAAACTAAAGTCTAATACATAAGTTGTTCAACGCACAAACTGCTCAAGAGTGGGGGAGACAAACTGCCACATCATGAACTGTTCCTCTGCCCTCCAGTTGCCCAAATAGCTTGCATTTATCTCAGCATCTCTCTCAGGGCTAAACTAGACAATGATTTTGTAATATATCTTGCAGATATGTCTTTTTCCTACTTACTCTAGAGTAAGAATAAGCACATGGGATTCTTTGCCTGCCTGTCCACTGTGACTTTCATTCAGATACAGAATCATTTAAATCTACCTTTTTTGTTGTTGTTGTTGTTGTTGTTGTTGTTGTTGTTGTTGTTGTTGTTGTTGTTGTTGAAAAGAGATGTACTCAAACAAATGAATCACTTTTGACAGAAACATTGCTGGCACAAAGGGCCCAATATGGATCGAATCCACAGCAGGGAGCAAAAAAGATTAAAGCGCCATGATACCACCTCATGCTAGGGTAAACATGGAGTAAGCTATAAATGGTAAAGAAAACATCCATGGACACCTATGAATTGTTTTACTTAATCCATTGTTCATTTAGATTTCTAAGCAATGTATGGCTTTTTCTGCTCTTACATCTCTATGAATATTACTTTTATGGATGCAAAAATGAGCCTGGTTTAGGATGGTTTGGCAAAGGCCCCCATTGACTCCATGATCTGACTGAGATCTGCTCCAACTCAATAACTTTACACACCTTTGCCATGCCATGAAATACCAAATACGGTACATTGTGATTTTCTTGCATTTTCTAGCTGAATTAAGTGCAGAGGTAAAATGAACTTTAACAAGTAGGGCTCCATGCCCAAGTCAAGTCTGGCTGTTTGTGGTCCTACAATTTGAAGCCTACATCCAAAGAACTAGCTGATTAGTTCAAACCAGTATCTGAATTTTTATTTTTTATTTTTTGCCCAGTTACAATTGCTGCTAGGACCTACACTCCCCACATGGCCTCTCGTTCTGCATATTGCATTGCAAACTTAACAAAGTGAGGGGCAGAAGGTAGAATCTTTGGAGGAAAATCACAGTTGAATGGAGAAATGTCCTCCAAAGAAACAGGTTCTGTGGTGCACAAACGACTCACACCACTGAAGAGAATCAAATAGGGGAGAGCTTGCTTCCTCCCAGTTTTACTTCCAGTGGTGGCCAGTGGAAAGGTCATGCTCTCAGCCAGTGTTTTCAAAAGTTCCCTTCCTCCTTTCCCAACCAGAATCATAACTTCGTCCCATATCTTTTAATGTATCCTGTTTCTGGACTAATATTGTTTGCATATCTGCCTGCCTTCACCAACCCTCTGAACTTATGTGCTAAAATTTCTACAGATACTATTCTCTAACTCAAATTCCTTGTGCACTCTAGCCGTTTTTCTTTTGCCATATTTTCAGCTTCATTCAGGTTCTTTTCAGTCCACAGCAGCCCCTCCACCTGCCCTTCAACAGGTTTTCTGCATTCCATGTCAGTTAAGCAAAAGTGTTTACATCCTCTATATTTCCTCATTAAAATATGGAGATTTACAACAAACTAAACACCAGCAATAATAAAACAGCAGTCAATAAAAGATACATCATCAACCTTCACATTTAAGTGCAGTGATAATTAATTCCATAAATATAATTATGTGCAATAATGTTTGATTCAACATCATTCTAATAAAAACCAAGTAATTAAAGCAGCAATCATTCCACAGCAGTACATAATGTAACCACAGTATTCCAACAGCTCATTTCATACACAAGATGCTTTTTTCATATTCACAGTGCAATTTAGTTACCTAAAAATATTAAAATAAAGAAACTGATCTAAAAAGCCTTCAAAATATTTCCACAGGTTACCAGTAGTAAATCTGTGGCCCACAGGCTGCATGTAGCTGCCCTTTTCTGTGAACCCTGAAAGGACCCGGAGCCCCACAACACCAACAGAAATTGGTAGCACATTACTTCATTGTATAGGAAATCACATTTTTACCTTGAAAGAAAAGCCTCTGCACTTCCTTTTAAGGGAGAAACTTGCTCCCAAAAGGGTCTTGGAAGCTCAGTTTGCCTTTAAAACAAGGTCTGTATGCCTTACACTCCCTGTATGAAGGCAAAAGTGGCTTTTCTTGCACTTCCAGTAGTGCCGCCTTATTAACTTTCAATGATCCATAGTAGCACAGCCCACAGTATTTCCAAGGGACGCTTGTGATAGCGGAGATATAGGCTCCGCTTTCAACCAGTCACTCCCTTCTAGCCCACCCAACTTCATACATTTTTAAGTGAAAGAAACAAGGAAGAGAACTATGTACAACACCTGAACTCTGCGAAGATGATGGAAGTGGCCCACAGGCCCCTGTTGGATGTCTTTTTCCCAGGACTTGCTGAATTTCCCACTTTAAGCCCCTCAGTAGATCTGGGAGAGCCTACACTAGAATATGACGTCCGAGAGGAAGCGGTTGTCCAGGAAGAATCTAAGCTGCTAGAAAGGGAGGAAAAACCCAGGAATTGGAAAAAGTCTGAGAAAGGAAGATCAGCCATAAAGGAGAGAAGACCTGTGGGAGCTGATGTCTATAAAAGAGGGCTTGGAAGCAGCAAGTACAGAAGAAAAAGTAGAGAAGACAAATCTCTAAGCAAGAGAAAGGAGGAAAGAGAGGAAAGGAAAAGGCCTGGGATGAGGGATAGAAGGTCCTGAAATGGAATCTTACCAGCTGGACCACAAAACCCCAGAAGAATATAAGCCTCCAGGAGATTGGGAATACATATATAAAAATGATCATTGGACTGGCATACTGATACAACTCAGGGTTCCTCAAGAAGAGGTGGAGAGACATCTTAACCCTTGACCAGTACACAAGCCTTAATACTGGGGAGAGCAAGAGAGAAGAGAAAAATGTTGTAAAACCCAGGAGGCTCCTGGGGAAATGGAGGTCTCATGAGAGAAATACTGGCAGAAGTCAAAGCGAAGACCTGGCATTCCCAAATCAGGGCAAGTCTAATGGAAGCTGAGACAAAGAGCCTGTGAAAATGTTCACTGTGTGAGGTTACAAGTCATCGTTGCTGTGCTATCCCTTGCCCAAGTCAACAAGAATAGTCTCACTAAAAAGTTCTGCCTTGAATGCTCCATTAGTCAAGGTAACTGGCAAGACTAGGAATCCCGAGGGGACGGTCTGGATTAGGTATCTGGGCAGTGAAGGGAACTGGCTCCAACATGTTTGATGTTATTAATGTTATACAACCTTCTCCCAGTTCAATAAACCCTGTTTTACTGACACATTTTTAAGCCTCATTCATGGAGTCTGAAATGGAAGAGGGGAACCCAATGAACCCAATAAGGGTTGGTGAGGGTCACAAACTCATTGAAGAAAACGATTGAAGTCGCAATGGCCTTACTCCAAGTCCTTTTAGAGTCCTCAGTATATGCTAGTTCCAGTCAAACTGACAATTTTGCTATAGCATTCCCTCATAGAAGCTGCACTGCAAACTGTTCAGTTTCTAGCTCAGCAACTGAAATATCAAACTCTGAAGCTTCGGTGCCATAGCTATGATACACAATAGGTGATTATTATTAGTAGCACTACTGCTATTGTCTCTGTGCGTTAAATATGCAAGAGTCATGATCCAATCATAAGGACTCCATATAATGATCTGAAACCCAGTTAATCTGACCAGGAGAGCTTAACACCTGAGTCTGTTAGATGTAGAAACACAGGAGGGACAAAACCCATCTAAGAAGGTTGATGACCAGTTTCCAGTTTCTGAAATTAGATGTTGCAGGTATCAGAAAAGTATGTCTCAATCAGCCTAATTATCCACCCAAGGTCCAAACTGGAGACAGTTGTCAACTATCCCACAAACTGCACCAGTTCTGGCTCCCGTCCTCTGAAGATGCCAGCCACAGAGACTGGCAAAACATTAGGAAGAAAAACCTCAAGAACATGACCAAACAGCCCAAAAAAACCTACAACAACCATCAGATCCCGGCCATGAAAGCCTTTGAGAAAGCTAGTATGATTTGAAGTCATCTAGTACCACCTGAGCGCTCCTTTAAATTCCTCACAAATTATTTTTCAAAGCCAAAGTGAGTTTCCAGTCATTATTTCAACCCATGCCATTCTCAACCTTGCTTTGGTTTTCCTTACACTTTCCCCTGGGCCACACTGGCATCCAACCTAGCCATAACAAGACAGCTACTAATGCCGCATTAATGCACCAAGCTGATGTTGCTGCCATAAGCTTTCCTTAAAGAGAGTCTGTTTCCTGTGACTCAAGGAGCCCATCTCTGAAGTGGACCAAATTGTGGGCTAAATGTCTGTGTAATCAGACTCTAAGTCACATTAACAAATTAGATTCTAGAAATGTATGACTATTTCTATTAGAGAATGTAGGAATATATCATTTGGGAAAGTGAGGCAATCAGCAATCAGAGTAGTCCTAGAACGAGCTGGAATTTTTAGCATTTATACATTACTGAAACAGCGACATCAATGTTCGCTCGGACATGTCGTGAGAATGGCTGATGGTTGGATTCCAAAAGATCTCCTGTATGGAGAATTAGTGCAGGGAAAGCACCCCAGAGGGAGACCACAGCTGTGATACAAGGGTATCTGCAAGTGGGATCTGAAGGCCTTAGGAATAGACCTCAACAGGTGGGAAACCTTGACATCTGAGCATCCGGCCTGGAGGCAGGCAGTGCATCATGGCCTCTCCCATTTTGAAGAGACCCTTGTCCAGCACACTGAGGCAAAGAGGCAGTCCTGAAACCAGCAAAATCAGGATAGGGGACAGATTGTATTTGTCTTCAGTGTGGAAGGGACTGTCACTCTCAAATTGGCCTTCTCAGCCACACTAGACACTGTTCCAAGACCTCTATTCAGAGCACGTTACCATAGTCTCTCGAGACTGAAGGATGCCTACTACAGCCCCGGTAGCAGATGCTGAAAAGGTGCTGGTGCCGAAGAACAGAGCACTACATGCTCAACTAACCTACTGCCATCCAGTGTGGTTGAAAATGTTGTCCTATTGCCAGCAAAGCAGAAAACGTCTACGGTCAGGACAGTTGGCTTTTGTCCATGGGATGAGGAGACCGTATCTTCTTCCATACCTGAAGCAGCAAAATATCTTGGGCTGACCCCAGGAGAATGGATCGCCTCCATGAAATGCTGCTGCCAACAAACTACGGTAATGGTTCTGAACTGCAAGATACAAACTGCTAGTTTTGAAGTACAAGCTCTTTCACAAGGCTTCCATTCAGCCTTTATGTGATATTTAATAAAAGTATTATTCAGTTTCATAGAGAACTATATTAGACTCCAAAAGTGAAAAGTACTGTATGATACTCTTCCAAAACACCCAAAGCCTTTGTATGAAGTTCAGATAGTCTTCACAGAGATAAGTAATGAGATAACATCAAGTTGAAGAAGGGAATTTCACTAAGAAGTCTTGAAAAACTAAGTCATCTGCAGCCAATTATTGCAATATAATACTGAAGTGCAGAATGCAAATGCACTTGACATATGTTTTCAATTTAAAGGCCTGTGACAAATTTTGCTGCCCCCTCCATTAATAAACACACTGTGTTGGCATTTAACTTTTAGAGTTTTAAAAGTACAAACAAGAACCTTTCTGTGTCATAATTTGTGAATCAACACCTGCATGGCATAAATGCGAGTAAGAGAGTAGATTGCAGTCTTGAAAAGTAGCTAAGAAATACAATAAACAAATGGATGAATTAAAGGTTCACAAACGTAGCTGGAGATCACTATTTTTTAAAGAAAATTGTTCAACAGGAGATGAAAACCATATCTGCGAAAGTCACATTTCATCCATGCCTACAGCCCTCTGCAGGCTGAAACCAAAACGGGAAATGCCATCTCTCTAGACCAGATATTCTTGGGCTAGAACTCCCAGAAGCCTCCACCATTAACTGTGCTGACAGGGATTTCTGAGAATTGTCATCCAAGAAGATCTGGAAGCAATGTTGGGAACTACTGCTCTAGTAAGAGGGTCCTCTTCTCAGAAAATGAAGATATACAACAATGCTGGCATTAGGGATACCAGAAACCCATGTAGTTCAAAATCCATGTATAACTCTTATGCCCCCTCAAAAAAACATAACTCCAAAGCATAAACAGTTGGTTCAAGCACACATACACACCTCCCCTGACTTGTGCCAGCTTTCTGGCATGCCTCAGCAACCTCCCTGGACACCATGAAAGGAGAAGGGGCTGGCCACCATCAGACCAGGGGCTACTGTACTGCCAACATCATGGTCCTAGGTAAGCCTGAGGCTCACTTTTCTCAGGCCACTTCCTGGAGATGAATAGCAGCACAGTATGTATGTATGTATGTATGTATGTATGTATGTATGTATGTATGTATGTATGTATGTATGTATGTATGTATGTATGTATGTATGTATGTATGTATGTATGTATGTATGTATGTATGGAGGGAGGGAGGGAGGGAGGGAGGGAGGGAGGGACTGACTGACTGACTGACTGACTGACTGACTGACTGATTGATTGATTGGGGGTGGAATTATACTAAATTATACCAAAACCATACTACTCAGATCCATGCAATTCAAGAAAGAAGTGTACTCAGAGGTGGGCCTCTGATGTCCAAGGCAGGTTTACATAGAAGAAAGTGGACCTTTTAGGTGTTCTTATCCCCATTGCATATTAGAAAATGAAAGTGATGGCTTTACCTCTCTGTATTGGGATGGAGCAGCTCATCCACAGCATGAACAGATAGCAACCTCTAGCTGCATATGTGGAAAACACACTAAACATTTCAGGTATGGAGGATGATCCAGTGATAGCACCATTTAAAACTAAAGGTTAAAATCTTACATCGTGCTCTCAAAATGCATTACAATCAACCTTAACCTCCTCATCTTCCTTGGTGAAAGGGGGTTTTTTGTGTGTGTTTTTCTAATACTGTAATCTGAAAATTCAGAACACGTTTTAGCATCTAATGTTAAAACACTCAAGTTTTGGCCTGACACATTTTATTACCAAGTCAAAACCAGCTGTGTTAGCATGTGATCTACTCATAACCAAAGTTTATGAAGGCAAAGGGCAAATTAGCAAGTTTGCAGTCTTTCTTAGAGATAAGTAATACAGAGGCAAAAGAAGGAAACCTGGCACAAAAGCATCATTTCAAGATGTCCAAAAGTTTCTGTTCAACTGTGTGTTAAATGTTTGTAAAGCAGGCAGAGATAGAATTACTCATCATTATCTTATATTTATGTTGTGAGCTTTTGCTTGCTGGTGAAAGATAGAGACACCAGCAGTTCATGGGCTAAACAGGGAGAGGGGCTCACCCCTGCTCAGAACACAAGCTGCCCCTGCTGCGCAATTTTGATCTAAGTCTACTTTGATTTGTATTGACTTATGGCTTATACAAGAAAAATAAGAGAGAGAAAAAGAGGAAAGAACAAGTTTCTGTAAGAACTTAGTAGGCATTGTAAATTATTTGCACACATCCATCTGCAGCTGTTTAAGGAGATGCTCTGAAAATGCCCCTGAAAAAGATAACAAAAACTTAGTAGATATACTTGAGTGACTAGTTCATTTCTATTTCTGTTTATTTATTAGAGCAAACCATTAGTATCTACATTGTTCTTTCTCTTGTTGAAATATCCTAGGTCCCCAGGCTATAAACACTAATTCCCATGCTTGTACTCTGTTCATTTAGGGAACTCAGGTAATTCTTGTAACAACGCCAAAAAAGTCCAAAAATAGGACCACTCTTCTGTGCTTCCATCAAACATTACCTCAAATACTGTCTCCTGTTCAAGAAGGACATTGAGAATCTGGAATGTGTTCAGAGTAAGCAAAACTGAGTCCTATGAAGAACTCTTCCAATATGTGAAGGGTTGTCACAAGTAAGAGCAAGCTTGTTTTCTATGGGTCCAAAGGTAGGAACCCCAAAGTGATGGGTTCAAATTACAAGAAGGGAGGTTTAAACTAAAGATTAAGAATATCCTCCTGATATGAGTTGTTTAGCAATGGAATGGACTGCCTGAGAAGGCAGTGGGCTCTCCTTTTAAGCAAGGGTTGGATAGCCAAATGTCATACAGTTTTAACAATGAATTTCTTCCTTCAGCAGAGGGTTGAACTCAATGATCTTTGGGTCCCTTCCAACTTCACAGTTCTTATATTTATTTTATTCTATGTTTGAACACCTACTAATGACCTTTGGATGAGCAATGCTCCCCAGAGCATATGAATGTACAAGATTCTGTAAATAAGATGTTTACTGTGATTGTATTATAATTTATATTGTTCTGCTCATATAATTCTGGATAGATAGTCAATAAATTTTTGGAAAACAAAACATAATAAAAGACAATATTTTAGTGACAGAATCATTGTGTAGAAATGCTCAGTTTCTTTGCCCTACTATGACATGTGTTAAATATATTTAAAGATTTTATTAATTGATGTAATCATTCTGCTAGACATAGTCTCACAATTAGAAATTGGGTATTTGTATTCGTATATGAATATGAATATCCCTGCACAGGTGGAAATAATGAGAGTCTGGCCCCATGGGGCTGGACTGTCCAGTCATGATTTTGCTGCTGCTGCCGGCTCCACAGAGGCTTCTTATCGTGCTGTTCTCTGCAATGGATTAGCCAGTCTCTGACCTAGCAGAGAGGCTTCCGATCCTGCCTCCTGCCAGGACTGGGTATCAACTGCGGACAATGGCACGATAGGAAGCCTCTGTGGAGCTGGTGGCAGTGGCGAAATCATGAGTGGACAGTCCAGTCCCATGGGGCTGGACCCTCATTATTTCCACCTTTGTGGAAATCTCTACTCAAAATACATCCTGCTCCTTATATGACCCTTAGTATTTCAGGTTATACCTGTTACTAATTCTGAATGAATAATTCGTGAATAAAAACAACAGTGCAGAACACTTAGGAAAGTGAGAATATTTGCATAATCTTAGTCCTTGAAAAATGCCTTCCTTGCAGTTAGTACTTTTTTGTCTCCAAACTGTAAAATTATTAATATAGTGGTGCCTCAACTTACGAATGTCCCTACTTACGACCATTTCGAGTTATGACCAGCTCCAGTCACAAAATTTTGCTTCTACTTGCGACTGGAGCTTCCACTTACAAACAGAAAAAGGCAGGGAAAATGGCAGGAAATTCAAATTTCTAACTGTAGGTAGTGACGAGGCTGCTTCTTTGTAGCTCTTTTGCCCCAGCAGTTAGAGAGTGTGCGATTGGAGACAGCTGCTTGATAAGGTGAGGTGTTGTTTTCTGCTTCTAAAAAACTGTTCTGCGTGTTTTTGCAGTGTTGGTTTGGGCTGGGGGGGTTACTTTTCTGTGCTGTGCTGGGTCTTGGGGAGTTTGTTTTGGGTTTTTTTCCCATTTTCGCTGGGTCTTTGGGGGTTTGTTGCTTGCTTGGTTTTTTCCCCATTTCTGATGGGTCTTTGGGGGTTTGTTGCTTGGTTGTTTTTTTTCCCCATTTCCAATGGGTCTTGGGGGGGTTATTTGTTTATTGGCTTTTTCCCCCATTTCCAATGGGTCTTGGGGGTTTGGTTACTTTTTGGGGGTGTTCCCCATTTCCGATGTTCTTATATGCTTCCCTTTGTTCTCTTTGCATTTCCGACCTGGTTCCTTTGTTTTCTCTCCATTTCCAATCTGCTCCATTTGTTTTCTGTGCATTTCCAACCTGGTTCCCTTGTTTTCTGTGCATTTCTGACCTGGTCCCTTTGTTCTCTGTGCATTTCCAATCCACTCCGTTTGTTTTCTCTGCATTTCCGATGGGTATTGCATGCTTGATTGCTTCTCTTCCCCCCCCTTCAGCCAGAAGGGATTAATTGCATTTCCAATGAGTCTTGCAGTCATTTTTTTTAGGGTGTGTTATTTTTTTTTTCTTCGACTGGAACAAATTAATTGCATTTCAATGCATTCCTATGGGAAATAGTGCTTCGACTTACAACCATTTCAAGTTATATCCATCTTCTGAAAAATTGAGGCACCACTCTATTAAGAACAACTGATTTAGATACTGATAGTTGCTAATATTTTCAAGCACACCTCCAAAAAATGGAGGGACATTGGCCACCCACCACCGATATTACCAATATTATGTATGTAAGGCATAATAGTGGGTGCTGCCAAAACAAACCACAGAAACCACCACTGCTATTCTTACATCCCAATTCAAAATGGAACCAGACAGTGAGAGCCAGCTTCATCAAGACAATGTCCAGGTTCAAGCCACATTGATGAACCAACTCTACTGCTTCTTGTCACTTACATGTCGGGAATCACATTTCACTTCCTCATCTCCATTTGGGTTATGATTTTTGCTGGGAGAAAAGGAGGTTTTTAAAGCTGAGATTTTTTGTTGTGGGAATATAAGACTATTGCCAATTTTGGACTAGATTACAGCTCTCTGATTCCTAAAGTAGTGAAGGCATAATTCACTGTATTTCTCCAGAGGTTTTATTTTATTATTACTTTTCAAAGCTATTTTCCTGTCAAGTCGTCATTTGAAATATGTACTAAAACCTGAATAACACATTTACAGACACAATTCTCTGTAGTTTATTCTAGGACACAATTGTGTTTTCTAGATATTAGTACCATGGAGAAGAAATATCTATTATTAACTCTTGCTGAGGTTAAAACACAGGTTTTTCTCTCATGGTACAAACCCCTGAAGTCATTAAATTAAATTGGCTGGAACTGTATTTAAAGCACACAAAGAGAAGACAGCACACAATTCATTTTTATTCATTGGCAGAAGAAGTGAAGATGGTGCTTAGATGATTTATAAAAAGGATTAGATAGATTCATGGAGGAAAAGTTTATCAGTGGCTACCATCCTTATGGCGAAGCGGAACCTCCAAGGAAATACAATATGTCTCTGAATTCTGAGAGCTATGGAACAAAAGGAAGGAAGGAAGGAAGAGAGGGAGGGAGGGAGGGAGGAAGGAAAAGAAAGAAGGAAAAGAAAAAAAGAAGGAAAAGAAAGAAAGAAGGAAGGAAGGAAGGAAGGAAAAGAAAGAAGGAAGGAAGGAAGGAAGGAAGGAAGGAAGGAAGGAAGGAAGGAAGGAAGGAAGGAAGGAAGGAAGGAAGGAAGGAAGGAAGGAAGGAAGGAAGGAAGGAAGGAAGGAAAGAAAGAAAGAAAGAAAGAACTACACATATATGCTGTACTTGTCAGCTTCCCAATGGCATCTGAAGGGCCACAACAGAAGACAAAAATGTTTGATAAGTCAAAGCTTCAACGTGACCAGCCTGCCTCTTCTTATTTCCTCTTCCTTGAGTTAGAGTCTGATATCCAGACCAGATGGATATAAGGTCAAGATGTGAGCCATTCTCTGTTGCTTGTAACTATTTCTTGCAAGCTCCTGTGCTATAAAGAAACACTCCCAATGCCACTGAATTGTGACAGCAATTGCAGCATCAATTCCTCACAACATTTCCAGAAATCTCAGCAGCCACCACTAAGCATCAATGATGGTAGTGCAGCTACTGGTAGGACAGGGTTCTCATGCAGTCCCTCACCCCAGGGAAGTTATCCACCCCTGTTCTAGAGGAACAAAGAAACAAAACTGAGGGTTGATCTGCCCAGCAAGGTGTGCTTGATCCTTGACTAAAGTCATGAGCAGGTTTCCCAAATAAACTCTTTTCCCTTCTGTCATGCATAGCTTGAGTTATCACTGTTTATTCTTATACAGTGGTGCCTCGACTTACGAACGCCCCTATCTTCGAACATTTTGACTTACGAACATCTCCGCTTGCAAAATTTTGCTTTGACTTGCGAGTGGAGCCTCGACATAAGAACAAAAAAGCAGGGGGAAAAGGTGGTAAATTCAAACCGTTGGTGGCAAAGAGGCTGCTTCTTTGTAGCTCCTTCGTCCCAACGGTTAGAGCAGGGGGTCAGGGAACTTTTTTACTCCTGCAGGGCAGGAGGAGGAAGGAGAGGCAGGGGCGGCTCTGGATCGCCGCTGGGCGCAGGAAGCTGGTGAGCTCCCAGCCCATCCCTGATGTGGGTCTACTCATGAGTAAGGGCCCCCTCCACATGGCCAGCCCCGCCACCGCCGCCTTGGCTGCCCTACGCCGCTGGCTGGGGCCTGTTGCCAGTCGTCAGCCGCCAGCCGCTGGGTAGTGCCATTGGAGGAGGTTTCAGTCTGCCTGGTAAGGTGCTGCTTTTTGCTTTTTAGAAACTTCTGGGTGGGTTTTGCAGGGTAGGTTTCGGCTGAGGGGGGTTATGTTTCTGTGCTTTTTTTTGGTAAAAAAAATATTTCGCATTCCCAGCATGGGGATTGCTCTATGTTTATGCTTGGGTTTTGTTTTTTTCTTGTTGTTTTTGCAGCCTTTGGGGCTTGCTCTGTTTATTTTTGGTTGTTTTTTTTAAAGCTTCCGATGGGGGGGTATTTTGGGGGGGGTATTTTTCTGAAATGCAGGAACGGATTAATCCTGTTCCCATGCATTTCAATGGGAAATGGTGCTTTGACTTATGAGCATTTCGACCTATGAACACCATTCTGGAATGGATTAAGTTCGTACGTTGAGGCACCACTGTACTGTTTATGGATACACTGAGAATAAATCTGAGCATAAAATCTCTCACCATTTGTCTTACTAATATGTTTGAATAAGTTCAAATTATAGTAACAGCCATGTTCTCAGGTGCTGGCAGGTTCCAACTTTTCACCATGGGTAGGGAGCACATTTTGGCACCCATGATGAAGCAATCACAGTGAGGGCAATGTTTGTTTGGCACAGGAGTGTCAGTACTGGTAGCTTTGACCAAACTTACAGTTCTGGTACTATCGTTAGGAAGAATAAAGCATCCACCTTAGGTTGCAGTTGCTGGGGAAAGTAATGGCATATTTTTAGTTCTCATGAATTCTGCAGCTGTTTCTCACTGTTGGAGGACACAGCAGTTTGTGCCATATAACCTGTCCTGGGCCCGCAAACTAGCCTGTGACTCAGGCGAGGTGGAAGATGTTAAAGTATGACTCATTCGCCAGTCCATTAGGTTCTGCAGGTAGATGAGCAAGGAGATACTATCATAGGTCTTGTCTTTTGGTTCAGACAGCAAAACGTGGACTGACCCTGCATATTTCTCCCCTGTGTCCATCCCCATGACCTATCCCAACTGCCACCATGTCAACCCTTAACCACATATCCCAGAACAGGATAAAGTTGGGGGTGTGTGGAGCATTTCAGTTCAGCCTAACATCAGTGAGCATTCTACAAGTACATAAATACAGAACTCTTTACTCTTCTGGCCTTTGGTCAAAGAGCACATCTAACACAGCTGATAATAACCTTATATATCTCACATTCTACAAGCCTAACAGAACAGTCCATAAAATAATAAAACTGTCATGGCACAGGATCTAGCCAAATTAGTACATAATTCAGCCAAAGTTTTTTCGTTTTAAGTTCAGTTTGTTTCCAGGGTGGATTTAAACACGTGTCCAATTTTCCCACTGAAATTTAGAAGTGCTTGACTGGATTAGCTGACCAGCTTGTACAAACCTAAGCACACTTACTCAAATGTAAATCTCAATAGATTCAATGAGGCTTACTTCCAAACAAGTATGTATGGAATAACAGTTCTGGTCTCCTCATAGTAACTAGATTTCAGAAATCCCTTTTGTCATATGGGGTGGCGAAGATTTTTTAACAGATTTATTATACAGTATCTAGATATGGATTCCTTTAACTTGTTTTCTTCCCTCTGAAACAGCTCTTTGTGTCAAAGCAAGCAAAATCCCATCAGCTTGGATTGCTTTATTCATCTGGCTAATATCAGTCATTACTGACTGAAATACTCTGCAGTTTTTCAAAATTTAATCAGTTGAAGGATATGAACACATGAAACTACCTCATACTGGGTCAAACCAGTGTCCATCTAACTTTCAGTACTGTCTGATTCATAAGCACTCTATAAAAACTCAGGCACAAACTATTCATAAACCATGTGTTCAAAGCAGGTCTTCTACAAATCATGGCAATAAGGCCTTCAAAAGCATAGCATGAGCAGGACGGAGTGAAGAGCTGAGCCACTACCTCACAGGTCCCTTTTGGGCCACAGTCAGGGTCAGCTCTGTTATTAGGCAAAGTAAGCTAACTACCTCACGCCTCAGATACCTGAGGGATCAGTTGCAGGTGCTAAGCACTCTTTTTCAGCCTTCTAGCCACTTTTGTTTGTCAGAAGTCAGGACAGCTACCATACTCTCTTAAAATTACCTTCTGCCTTAAGGTGTGGAGGTATCCCTGGCAGTCCAGTCAGTTTCCTTCTATGGAACTACAGAGGACATTTTGTCTTCTCCAGCACTAACACTATGGCTACAATAATCTATATCGCAGGGAAAGGACAGCAGCAATCCTTACTAAGAGAAAAAAAGGGTTGCTAGGTCTCAGGTTTTGTCGCAGATAATAAAGGTTTGCTGTCAATTCTTCAGGTCTCAAGCTTTTGCCCTAAAGTGACAACATGATGCTGCCAACATAGTAACCCAAGGTTTTGTGGTTCATTCTTACACCAGGTAGGCAACCTCAGAAGTACCTTCTCCTTTTAACTATCATTCATGCCCTAGAGTGGCATGAATGCTACGAATATCCACACATGTGCCTTTAAAAATAATCAGAGTATTTGTACAGTGTCAGTCACCATTTGGTAGCCATGTTTTGTTAGTTGCTGAAGGTCTGCCTCCCAGTGACATCACAACAGCCTGTCCAAAGGTCTCATGTTGTGTCTCAGGTAATGGGATGCTGCAGACCTAGCAAATGTACAACAAATTCTCTCTCTCTCTCTGCACATGTGTGTGTATGTGCGTGCATGCATTGCATGTGTGTTAAATAACATATATAGAGAGTTCTTTATAGAGAGACAAGAGTACCAGATTTGGATCTGCCATCATAACACCTCAACTCACTCCAAGCAGAAGTCTATTGCAGCATTGCTACTGGAAATCTCTGAATGGGAGGTAACACAATCTGACAGTGAAACCTTATGCATGCAAAGCATGTGCTTTACTACTAAGTTTCTCCATGTAGGACCTTCCATGTATAGCCAATGAGCTATTCATCTTCACAAGGACTGAATTTTGCCAGGAGAAGCCATCACTCAAAATCTATTAATATTGCAAATAGTCAAAGCCAAAAGCAAGAAAACCAGATTCTGAAACCACAACACATCTAAGGGAAGGCAACTTCAGCAAAAAGGCAGAAACTGGTGTATGTTCCAAATTATCAAAAAGATGTAAGGAAAAAATTGTCATAATGGGATTGGAAAGATAGTCTGTACACCCTCTCAGAAGTCAATGGGACTCCTGTTGGTATAGGAAGGGTTTGGACAGGAGACGGTGTAGGATAGGTGAGAACCCGCTCCCAAGGCCAAACCATTCCAGAACGGGCCACAGTTTCCACCAAAACCTCCCAAAGAGCTCCCCACATACAGTTCCCTGATGGACTGCAGCTATGCCAAAGAAGTAGCCAAAAGACAGTGGGCCACCAGAGGGAGGAAAGAAGCCCCTAGTGCAAGAGGATAAAAGGGACAAGCAGGAGAGGCAGAATGCTGGGCAGAAGCTTCAGAGATGACAGTTTGGGAGAGTTGCCAGGCTGAGACCCTGGAAGAAACCAGCTTAGATCCTCAGGCTGGCTGGGAAGTTATTCTGTGGCAAGCCCCCTGAACTGGTGAGTGAGTCCAGCTGACTGTATCGTCAGAGGAAGCGGAGAGGGTATGGTGTGCTAAGTGGAACTGGAGGCCATCATAGTGGGTAGAGCAGGACCTGAACCATCAGAGGAGTTGTAGACAAGGGAAAGGCCATCACGAAACCACTGATACCCCACCAGAGGTTGATTCCTGGAACCTTGCAACCCAAAAGAGGCCTGTGCCAACCTCTCCTGCTGTGGTTCAAGAAGAACCACCATCAGCGTCCCAAACAGACGTACACCCAGCCACTGCCACAGCAACCCCCCCCACACACACACACATCCACCTACTTTGGAGGTCATGGAGACAATGCTGCAAGGTGATAGTGACCATATACCACCCTTGCTATTGTACCTCCTGCATGGCCCACCTCTGTGGAGTCTTCAACCTGCTTGAGGAGAAAAGGTTCACCCACCCTCCATGTTCTGGGAAGGAAAATCGGTAAGCCTCTCATCTCAAGAGTTAGCTTAGGGCACTCTGTTGTTCTAAAGTTGTGCCCAATTTTGTTAGTTCAGTGTCTGGGTTGCGAATAAAACCTTAGTGTTTTGTGCAAATCTGTGTCCAACTCATGGAGGGGTCATTTGGGGCCTCTTACAGACAGGTTATTGAAACTTAATAGTTCTAACGGACTACTGAAAATTATCTTGATGATTCTGGCAAATAACTTTATTTGTTCTGAAATTTCATTTTTATGGAGACAGGTCCATCTTGTTCAGGAACATACAACAGTTTGTTATTATTGTGCTCAGTCTCCTTGCCTGTCCAAACTAAAGTAGACCCACTGAAATAATTTGATTCACATAAATTAAACTGGTCAGCATTTGATAGTGCTTTAAACTGGTGTAATGCAACTGGCATAAATCTTGGCAGCTAATTACTTCAACTTAAGAAAGTGGTATAAGTATCTACTGTTGCATCACTCAGGGCACAACAGAAAAAGCAAAGCTTCTAAAAAATACAGTAAGTCACTACTTTTTGAAAAGTTCAACATATAATGTTAAAATAGTTAAAAGCATCTTTATACCATACGAAAAACATGCAAACAATAATAATGTGTAGCATCCCAAAATCAAGAACTCTTAATCACCCAATTCAATTGTTGAAAGTCTGTCTTTAAAAGAAGGTCTTCACCTGTTGCCTGAAGGGCAAGGAGGAGGTGGCTAAGCTACTCTTCTGAGGGATTCCAGAACCAGGAAGCAACTAGTAAGAAGGTCCTCTCTTGCTTCTTCACCAAATATGCATGTGAAAGTGACAGGACTAGGAGAGGGATCTCCTTTGAAGATCTTAAGAGCCAGGGAAGGCCATATGGGGGAGATATTCTTCGTTGAAGGAAGAACGTAAAGACACAAGGATTAGATGAACACATGTGGCTCTTCCTATGCTGAGAGATCCCTTCTGCAATGTGTTTCTCTGTTTATTGAGGTTCCTCAAGCAATCTAGAGTTCTAATCTTAGTAAAACAATAACAATAACAATTGTGTATCATTAAGTTGATTCTGGCTCATGATACCCTTTCTCAGGGGTTTCGTGATATAAAGTACTCAGAAGTGATTTCCCAGTCCCTGTATAATTGTGAAGGTGCCATTAAACTCCCAGAAATGATAACAGATGCTAAAGACTGCAACTGCTTTTTCTTCTCACCATGCTGAAATTTAATTCCCCTAATATCCTGGGAAAAGAAATTTACTATTAAATGAGCTTAACAATGCAAACCTATATATGTCTCTTCAGAGGTAAGTGTCTCTATGTTTAGTGAGATTTACCCTTAGGTAGGCACGTACATGATTGTAGGCCAAATTTCTAATATGGATCTATGGTGAACCTAAAATGATTTAGTGATGAATATCCTAACATAGTGAACTCAGTATTAAGTAAGGCATCGATCACTATTGCCACTGCAATATGATCTTGCTGTTGCTATACCATCCACACTGAGGAATTTGGCAATTTCTGATTTTTTTTTAACTTAGCAGACACTTGACACCCTCCCTACTCCATCCCAGACATGCTGAACTCCTCTTACAGTTTTTCTGTGGCAAAGTCTCACTTCACTGTGACTAAGAAACAAACAGATTGAATGTACATTGAGCAGTGCCTTACATTTTCCTGCTCTATATATGATAACAGGCTTCCCCAACCTGCTTGCCTTCAAAGGTATGGGTCAACAGTTCCCATCATTGCCAGTCACCATGAGTTTCATGTAAGGCATCTTTATCAATCCCCAGCAACAACATACAAATATGCTATTTTTTTAGAGCAAGAAATCTAAATCCCCAGCTTCAATTTATTTAACAAAAACTTGTTATAACAGACTGTGCACTTCCAAGTACAGCATAAACAAATTTGCAACCAGAGGAACAAACAGGCATTCAAAATTTCATGATCAAGATGTCTTAAATCTCAAGTAAGAAACAATAAAGCAGCCAAAATCCTGACTATATCAACCAAAACTCTTTTTTTTAAAAAAAGGGTATTTATATCTTTCTAAAAAAATAATACAATACAGCTGATGGAGTATTGTGTATATCAGGAAGTCCAAGATAATGTTTACAGCTACAGCAGATGATTCAGATTACCCAAACAAAAAACATGTGAATTTTTTGATTCAGCAAATTAAAATAATCAGTCCTTGCAATACAGCTATTGTCCATAACAACAATGTGGAAACCGAAAACTTTCAAAAGAGCTAGAAGATTATAGTGGCTTAACAGCACACCTTACAGTTTCTTAATAGCACACTATGCTTTCTTCCTGAATGGCTGTACCGGGGTAGGGGTGGGGATATAATGGTGGCGTTAACAGGGTCATTTCCAAATGTTATTCCAGGGATGTTATGCTGTACCATACTCATGTATTTTGAAAAAATTATTGGTTGAATGTGAATCCCAAATACACATTCATGTATGCATGCATGCATGCGTAAGTGTATGTTACCCTGTTACACTATCACACAATACCAGGATGATTCCAATATTACCAATTATTGTTATTGTGAACAATCACCATGCTTATTTTATATATGTTTAATTCAAATGAATGTTCACAGCAGGTCTGTTTTGCATTTCAGTGACATTTAACTCCATTGCTCTTCTTTTTTTCATCTGTGTACCCATACTATATATATATCTGTAGTTACATATACAGTGGTGCCTTGACTTACGAACTTAATCTGTCCCAGAAGATGTTCGTAAGTCAAAACGTTCATAAGTCAAATCAGCATTTCCCATAGTACTGCAGTGAAACACAATTAATCCATTTTAGCTGTTTTTTGTTCTTATGGTGAGGCACGGTTTGTAAGTCAAAAACCGTTTAATCCGCCCTCTACCAGTAGGAGGAGAATTTTTCTTCTTTTAGCCTAAGATGAACGTAGGTTAAAAAGGGGCAGGAAAGGAGGGAGGGATGGAGGGAACAATGGGGGAAAGAAAAAAAGAAAGAAAGAAAGAAAGAAAGAAAGAAAGAAAGAAAGAAAGAAAGAAAGAAAGAACGAACGAACGAACGAACGAACGAACGAACGAACGAACGAACGAACGAACGGACGGACGGACGAACGAACGAACGAACGAACGAACGAACGAACGAAAGAACGAAAGAACGAAAGAAAGAAAGAAAGAAAGAAAGGTCTATAACAACTCTTATTTACTTCATTCAGTTCCTAAGAAGCTGTAATAAAGTAATTAGAGAAGCACAAGTAGGGATTTGATAAACAAACAAAGCAATCCCCTCTCTCTGCTGTCCGTCAGCCCAAATACAAACAGTTAGGAGTTTTACTCTTGTCTGTTTCAAAAAGCCCACTTGATTTTAAATAACACAACACAGACATATAAGATTTTAATTGGTTGGGCTGAATCATCAACTAATTAGGTAGCGTAAATTCAGTACTCAAAATGCATTCGGTTTGGTCAGGAAAGAACATAATTTTAAACTGTCAAATAGACAGAAGTATTTATTAAAGAATTAAATCAACATAACTCTAATATAATATAAATAGAAATTTGTACAATTTTTTACTCTAAGCAGTTTCCCTCCCCTTCATTGCATTTCTCTAGAAAAATAATTAAACACATTCTCTAAATAAAAAAAAAATTATTATCTCACGTCCTTGAATACAGCTGGTAAAGCACAGAAGTTTTTTTAGTTGTAGGGATATTTCAGCAACGACTATAACATCAATCATGTAAATGTTTCTTCAGTCCATCATAAATCTCCATCTTGTCTTCTTCCTCCCAGCAGCAAAAACGAACTCTCTCCTTGCTGTTTTTTAAACTGTCTTTTTATCTAGGGAAACTCCCACTCCCTTCGGCCAGCTATATTTTTTTTTCCAGTTACCAGATAAGCAATGTGCAGAAAAAACTAGGTGAAAGTTCTTGCTGCCTAACTTAATTCCTCACACGCCCCCCGAAATTACACAGAAATTCAGATTAGTCTACTTATCTAATTTATAGTAATTTGATACAAGGAATTAAGAAAATATAAAACATGTTATATATCAAAACTCTACTACAAAAGTATATATGAAATAATGAAACACTACATTCTATGAAATTACATCAGATATCTAAGTCAACGCTCAGTGTTGCATGAGTTTTCTTCTTCATACATTCTAGAAAGACTATCTGCTACTACATTCAATTTTCCTGGAATATGTTGGATATCAAAATCAAAATCTTGTAATGCTAAACTCCATCTTAACAATTTTTGGTTATGAGATTTCATACTTTGTAACCACACTAAAGCTCGGTGATCGGTTTGAAGCGTGAATTTGCGCCCCCATAAATAAGGTCTCAAAAGATTCAATGCCCAAAAAACTGAAAGTGCCTCTTTTTCAGGAATAGCATAGTGTTTCTCGCGTTCCAGAAGTTTTCTAGAGAAATAGGATATCGGATAAAGGTTTCCATCTTCTCCTTGTTGTAATAAAACAGCTCCTAGACCTAATTCAGATGCATCAGTTTGTAATACGAAAGGTTTGTTGAAATCAGGAGATTTCAAAATAGGCGCATCAACAATTTTAGCTTTTAAGGCATCAAAAGCCTTTTGACATTCAGGAGTCCATTTTACTTTGACAGGTTCTCTTTTTCTAGTTAGCTCTGTCAAAGGTGCTGCCAAATTACTAAAATCCGGAATAATTTTTCTGTAGTAGCCAATTAGACCTAGAAACGAGCGTACTTGTTTCTTAGTTTTAGGAATAGGCCAATCATTGATAGCTTGAACTTTTGCTTGTATAGTTTGAATTTCTCCTTGCCCAATCAAATGTCCTAAATACATGACTTTTCCCTGCATCCATTGACATTTACTGGCTTTTACTGTCAGTCCTGCTTGTTGAAGTCTGGACAAAACAGTTTCAATGTGTGTCAAATGAGATTCAAAATCATTACTAAAAATCGCAACATCGTCAAGATAAGCATTAGCATAAGGTAAACCTTGCAAAAGTTTATCAATCATCCTTTGAAATGAAGCACCTGCATTTTTCAAACCAAATGGCATTCTGCGGAACCGGAAAGTTCCCACATGTGTGATGAAAGCGGTCTTATCTCGTGATTCTTCTGCCATATCTAATTGCCAATAAGCATTCTTTAGGTCAAGGATACTTATAAATTTAGCCTTAGCAAGGTGTTCAATCAAATCATCCATTCTAGGCAAAGGGTAAGGATCCGATTTGGTAACACTGTTCAACTTCCTATAATCAACACAAAATCTCACTTCTTCTTGAATTTCACCTGTAGCAGTCTTTTTAGGGACTAGTACCACAGGTGAAGTCCAAGTAGGGCTGATTGCCTCTTCAATAACTCCTAGAGATAACATCTTTTGAATCTCTTGCTCAATTTGTTTAGCATGATTACCAATTGCTCTGTATGGGCTCGACCGTATAGGTTGAGCATCACTATCTGTAGTGATTTCATGACTGACTAAATTTGTGTAACCTGGTTTGTCTGAGAATACATCTTGATGTCGTTCTAGGACCTGGTACAACTGATCCTTCTGATCTTGATTACCTGTTAAGATAATATTATCAGACCAATCACCCGCATCTTGCAATTCTGACAACATATCAATTGGTTCATTGGAAGAATGGAAATACTCAGCATGATATTGAAAAACCATTGCAGATCTATCTTTGTAACGTTTCAGTCTATTGACATGGTAAAGAACAGGTTTCTTTTTAGAATCCAGCATTTTAACAAGATAATTAACATCTCCAAATCTTTGAACAATTTCTCCTGGACCTTCCCAGACCACTTCTAACTTAGAAGGTCTGAGCGGGTTCAGTACTAACACCAAATCACCCACTGCAAATTCTCTGTGTCGGGATTTCTTGTCATGATAGTATTTCTGTTCAGCTTGAGCGTTCATCAAGTTGTCTCTAGCTAGCTATTGAACAGCTAAAAGTTTCTCTTGAAGTTGTCGGACGAATTCTGCAACTGGTGCTGAACTAGATTTGACCGCACCTTCCCATTCGGATTTCAGGATATCCAAAGGTCCTTGAAGATTTCTTCCAAATACCAACTCGCTCGGGGAAAATCCACCTAGTGAAGAATGAGCGGAACTTCTATAGGCAAATAAAGCAAAAGGCAAGAGTTCGTCCCAAATGTTCCCATACTCTTGGGTCATCGTCTTGATCATACGAAGTAAAGTCTGTTGACCTCTTTCCACCATTCCGTGTGATTGAGGATGATGAGAAGTACTGAAGCTAAGGGTGATACCACTTATTTCGCAGATTTTCTTCATGAGTTCACTAGTGAAAGCTCCTGCTTGATCGCAAATGATTTTGGATGGAACACCAATACGTGAGCATAAGTCCACGATGATTCTAGCTATGGTGGTAGCTGACAAGTTGCTGATTGCATAAGCTTCAATCCATCTGCTTGCAGAACAAATGAAAGTGATGATGTACTTCTTCTTGGTCTTAGTAGGGATGAATGGTCCTAACACATCCATTTGTAGATACTTGAACACTTGGTCGGGTATCTCCATAACTTGCACTTCAGCCTTGGTTTGGTCTGTTTGGTGTCCTACTCTTTGGCAAACATCACAGGAACCAACATATTCCTTTACGGCTTTGGAAAGACCAGGCCAGTAAAAATGTTGAGAAATTCTCTTGAGTGTCTTTCTCATACCTTGGTGTCCACTGGAAGGATGATCGTGTGCCATTTCAAGAATTCTCAGTCTATAATCTGAGGGCACTACTAACTGTCGCACGGGTTGAGCTGCCATAAAATCCTTGGGATAGTACTCACGGTATAACAGTCCATTTTCTCCCCATAGAAAGTATGCTGACTGTTGGACAGGCTGTTGAGCGTATTCGTTTGCACGGGTTCTTAAAGATGCTAAAGAGGGATCATTAAGTTGCTTTTGTCTAAAGACCTCCGATCCTTTAGGAACGATTTCTTCTATTCCTGCCTCAATTGTAGTTGAGTCATCAGATTCGGTCTCAAAGAGCTGTTGCGGTGTAGACTCTTCTCCTTGAATATCATCAGGAGTAGGCTCTTCCTCTGGAATATCATCTGGAAATACTTGCTCTGGTTCATATTCTGAATCTTGTTCCTCATCTGGCTCATAACTTTGATCTGGCTCCTCCTCTTCTGGTTCTAAGTCTAGTTCTTCTATTGGTTCAACTTCTCGCATCTTCTTGCTCTGGGATCGGGTAACTACTTGAATTACAGGTGGACCTTGGCTTTGTATTTCGTCCAACACAGCGAGATCATTTCCTAGAAGAAAGTCAGGTTTCCCCTCATGGGTCAAAATATGTTTTACTCCAGTCCAGGACTTGTATGTAATTTTCAGATACGCGACAGGAATATGTTTTAGCTCATCTCCTTCGCTTGCATAGGTTCTTATGGGGCATCTCAAGTTATACAAGACCAAAGCTGGATCAAGAAACTGACGGCTTATTGAAGAAAGTTCAGCTCCAGAATCTCTGAAAGCACATAAAGCTACATCTCCGGATGGTGTATGCAAGAAAACAGTCTCGGTGAACTTCCTTATAGTCCAGTTCCTTTGGTAATCTGGTATTATGGTGTCAGGATCTAAAATAGAGTATTTTTGTCCATCAGCAGTTTCTCCGATGTAGTCTGAGGTTACAGAATCCATTCGTAAGTTCAAAACACGAGGTACACCATAATTAACTTTGGCTTGAGCCCCATTAGCTTGAGTTGAGGTTCTAGTTGCTCTTCCACCCTCTTGACTATGTGAATGTCGAATGCTTGACTGGAAGGGTACTGATGATGCAGTACTGTGAATATGGTCTTGAACAGTTCCTATTGACTCTATACTCGTATAAGCCATCTTAGGAGCACTAGGTCTGCCTTTGGGTTGTACTGGAGCAGATGTTCTTCTCCCAGGCTCTTTCTCCTGTTTAACCGGAATGTTTAACTTCGGACAGTCTCTTCTCAAATGAGAACCACCACACTCGAAACATTTGAGAGGTGGTCTTGTCTGTCCCGGAGCTATACTCTTACGTGTATCTTCTGTCCTTCGTCTGGGATCTTGCTCAAAAGACTCTCTAGTTTGAAATGAACTCTGTTTCCTGGGGAACGCTGGTGCAGTCTTCGGCCTAACCGTCGGGTCAGGTCGTTTGAAGGAAAGTAACTCATCGGTTCTTAAGGCCAATTCTTGCAGATCCTTGAACCTCTTCTGCATCAAGACACTTCTGATCTCTGCAGGTACTAAAGAAAGAAAATGTTCTTGGTACATCAGTGTTCTCATGTCTTGGAAAGTACTGGCGCCTACTGAGTCTAGCCATTGATCCCCAAGTTTTTCTAATCTATCAGCCATTGCAGAGTAGCACTCATTAGGTTGTTTTTTCAGTTTCCTGAAATTTTGTCTCAAAATTTCTGGAGTGTATCCAAATTTTCGTTTGATATATTCACGAAAAATCTCCCACTCGACGTCCTCATTAGGTACAGTTGCCACAATCTCAGCAAGAAGTCCACTACATTGTGTACGAATCAAAGGTATGTACCATTTCTGAGGGATCTTCAAATCTTGGCAAACTTTCTCATACAAAGATAGGAATGATAAAACGTCCATACCCTCGTGATAAAAAGGTAGGTTATTTCTGTTCACACTGGCAATCGATTTGTCATATTCCTCTTTTCGCTTCCTTTCCTTTTCCATTTGCTGGAGTTTTGCTTCTCTGTACTGTTTGGACAACCTTAACTCCAATTCTCTGATTCTCTTCTCTTGATTTTGGTTAGCAATAAAACTAGCAAACATCTTGGATAGTTTGTCAATTGGGTCTAATTCTTCATCCAGTTGGGATGCTGCTGCTGCTGCTGCTGCTGCTGCTTCTTCATCATCTAACCTTACTTCTTCTCCTCTTTGGTCTTCCTCTAAATTGGTATGCCTGGGTCTTGGGCGCACAACGATGTCTTCAATAGCTTGATCTTCTTGAACTCCAGCCATCATCTCACTTAGTTGCAACCGTCTGCTTACTGGAGATAGATGAGCTGCACTTTCTGTATCAGCTTCGTAAGAATCTGAAATGTCATGCTGCAATAATGTCTGAAGACCACCAGGTGTCACTTCGACATCTCCTCGGAGCAATGTACCCCGTAGACCACGAGATGTCGCCCTTCTCCTTCTCTCTGATGCCAAAAAAGATGCAAAACTGTCCATGTGCTTTAAAAATGAAATTAGCACATAGGGAAAAAAAAAATCACTGCAGAAATGCTTGTGAAGTTCAAGGAATTCACTCAGAGAAAAATGTACATTTAATAAGCCAATTTAACTTTAAAAACGTTCTTTCCTACCAAACTCCTGCATGGCTAATGTTTTTATCAAAGAAAACCCATTAGCTTTTCACTTACTCACACAGCTCTGCTTTAAGCAGACACTGCTTTTAATGCCATAAATCAAATATATAGTAGGCTAACGTCTTACTTTTACGATCGTTGCCTAGCTATAAATCTTCAAACTGTTGCCAGCAAAAATAAACAAAGCACGTGTTTCATGACACCTCTGCCACCATATAACGACTCTTATTTACTTCATTCAGTTCCTAAGAAGCTGTAATAAAGTAATTAGAGAAGCACAAGTAGGGATTTGATAAACAAACAAAGCAATCCCCTCTCTCTGCTGTCCGTCAGCCCAAATACAAACAGTTAGGAGTTTTACTCTTGTCTGTTTCAAAAAGCCCACTTGATTTTAAATAACACAACACAGACATATAAGATTTTAATTGGTTGGGCTGAATCATCAACTAATTAGGTAGCGTAAATTCAGTACTCAAAATGCATTCGGTTTGGTCAGGAAAGAACATAATTTTAAACTGTCAAATAGACAGAAGTATTTATTAAAGAATTAAATCAACATAACTCTAATATAATATAAATAGAAATTTGTACAATTTTTTACTCTAAGCAGTTTCCCTCCCCTTCATTGCATTTCTCTAGAAAAATAATTAAACACATTCTCTAAATAAAAAAAAAATTATTATCTCACGTCCTTGAATACAGCTGGTAAAGCACAGAAGTTTTTTTAGTTGTAGGGATATTTCAGCAACGACTATAACATCAATCATGTAAATGTTTCTTCAGTCCATCATAAATCTCCATCTTGTCTTCTTCCTCCCAGCAGCAAAAACGAACTCTCTCCTTGCTGTTTTTTAAACTGTCTTTTTATCTAGGGAAACTCCCACTCCCTTCGGCCAGCTATATTTTTTTTTCCAGTTACCAGATAAGCAATGTGCAGAAAAAACTAGGTGAAAGTTCTTGCTGCCTAACTTAATTCCTCACACGCCCCCCGAAATTACACAGAAATTCAGATTAGTCTACTTATCTAATTTATAGTAATTTGATACAAGGAATTAAGAAAATATAAAACATGTTATATATCAAAACTCTACTACAAAAGTATATATGAAATAATGAAACACTACATTCTATGAAATTACATCAGATATCTAAGTCAACGCTCAGTGTTGCATGAGTTTTCTTCTTCATACATTCTAGAAAGACTATCTGCTACTACATTCAATTTTCCTGGAATATGTTGGATATCAAAATCAAAATCTTGTAATGCTAAACTCCATCTTAACAATTTTTGGTTATGAGATTTCATACTTTGTAACCACACTAAAGCTCGGTGATCGGTTTGAAGCGTGAATTTGCGCCCCCATAAATAAGGTCTCAAAAGATTCAATGCCCAAAAAACTGAAAGTGCCTCTTTTTCAGGAATAGCATAGTGTTTCTCGCGTTCCAGAAGTTTTCTAGAGAAATAGGATATCGGATAAAGGTTTCCATCTTCTCCTTGTTGTAATAAAACAGCTCCTAGACCTAATTCAGATGCATCAGTTTGTAATACGAAAGGTTTGTTGAAATCAGGAGATTTCAAAATAGGCGCATCAACAATTTTAGCTTTTAAGGCATCAAAAGCCTTTTGACATTCAGGAGTCCATTTTACTTTGACAGGTTCTCTTTTTCTAGTTAGCTCTGTCAAAGGTGCTGCCAAATTACTAAAATCCGGAATAATTTTTCTGTAGTAGCCAATTAGACCTAGAAACGAGCGTACTTGTTTCTTAGTTTTAGGAATAGGCCAATCATTGATAGCTTGAACTTTTGCTTGTATAGTTTGAATTTCTCCTTGCCCAATCAAATGTCCTAAATACATGACTTTTCCCTGCATCCATTGACATTTACTGGCTTTTACTGTCAGTCCTGCTTGTTGAAGTCTGGACAAAACAGTTTCAATGTGTGTCAAATGAGATTCAAAATCATTACTAAAAATCGCAACATCGTCAAGATAAGCATTAGCATAAGGTAAACCTTGCAAAAGTTTATCAATCATCCTTTGAAATGAAGCACCTGCATTTTTCAAACCAAATGGCATTCTGCGGAACCGGAAAGTTCCCACATGTGTGATGAAAGCGGTCTTATCTCGTGATTCTTCTGCCATATCTAATTGCCAATAAGCATTCTTTAGGTCAAGGATACTTATAAATTTAGCCTTAGCAAGGTGTTCAATCAAATCATCCATTCTAGGCAAAGGGTAAGGATCCGATTTGGTAACACTGTTCAACTTCCTATAATCAACACAAAATCTCACTTCTTCTTGAATTTCACCTGTAGCAGTCTTTTTAGGGACTAGTACCACAGGTGAAGTCCAAGTAGGGCTGATTGCCTCTTCAATAACTCCTAGAGATAACATCTTTTGAATCTCTTGCTCAATTTGTTTAGCATGATTACCAATTGCTCTGTATGGGCTCGACCGTATAGGTTGAGCATCACTATCTGTAGTGATTTCATGACTGACTAAATTTGTGTAACCTGGTTTGTCTGAGAATACATCTTGATGTCGTTCTAGGACCTGGTACAACTGATCCTTCTGATCTTGATTACCTGTTAAGATAATATTATCAGACCAATCACCCGCATCTTGCAATTCTGACAACATATCAATTGGTTCATTGGAAGAATGGAAATACTCAGCATGATATTGAAAAACCATTGCAGATCTATCTTTGTAACGTTTCAGTCTATTGACATGGTAAAGAACAGGTTTCTTTTTAGAATCCAGCATTTTAACAAGATAATTAACATCTCCAAATCTTTGAACAATTTCTCCTGGACCTTCCCAGACCACTTCTAACTTAGAAGGTCTGAGCGGGTTCAGTACTAACACCAAATCACCCACTGCAAATTCTCTGTGTCGGGATTTCTTGTCATGATAGTATTTCTGTTCAGCTTGAGCGTTCATCAAGTTGTCTCTAGCTAGCTATTGAACAGCTAAAAGTTTCTCTTGAAGTTGTCGGACGAATTCTGCAACTGGTGCTGAACTAGATTTGACCGCACCTTCCCATTCGGATTTCAGGATATCCAAAGGTCCTTGAAGATTTCTTCCAAATACCAACTCGCTCGGGGAAAATCCACCTAGTGAAGAATGAGCGGAACTTCTATAGGCAAATAAAGCAAAAGGCAAGAGTTCGTCCCAAATGTTCCCATACTCTTGGGTCATCGTCTTGATCATACGAAGTAAAGTCTGTTGACCTCTTTCCACCATTCCGTGTGATTGAGGATGATGAGAAGTACTGAAGCTAAGGGTGATACCACTTATTTCGCAGATTTTCTTCATGAGTTCACTAGTGAAAGCTCCTGCTTGATCGCAAATGATTTTGGATGGAACACCAATACGTGAGCATAAGTCCACGATGATTCTAGCTATGGTGGTAGCTGACAAGTTGCTGATTGCATAAGCTTCAATCCATCTGCTTGCAGAACAAATGAAAGTGATGATGTACTTCTTCTTGGTCTTAGTAGGGATGAATGGTCCTAACACATCCATTTGTAGATACTTGAACACTTGGTCGGGTATCTCCATAACTTGCACTTCAGCCTTGGTTTGGTCTGTTTGGTGTCCTACTCTTTGGCAAACATCACAGGAACCAACATATTCCTTTACGGCTTTGGAAAGACCAGGCCAGTAAAAATGTTGAGAAATTCTCTTGAGTGTCTTTCTCATACCTTGGTGTCCACTGGAAGGATGATCGTGTGCCATTTCAAGAATTCTCAGTCTATAATCTGAGGGCACTACTAACTGTCGCACGGGTTGAGCTGCCATAAAATCCTTGGGATAGTACTCACGGTATAACAGTCCATTTTCTCCCCATAGAAAGTATGCTGACTGTTGGACAGGCTGTTGAGCGTATTCGTTTGCACGGGTTCTTAAAGATGCTAAAGAGGGATCATTAAGTTGCTTTTGTCTAAAGACCTCCGATCCTTTAGGAACGATTTCTTCTATTCCTGCCTCAATTGTAGTTGAGTCATCAGATTCGGTCTCAAAGAGCTGTTGCGGTGTAGACTCTTCTCCTTGAATATCATCAGGAGTAGGCTCTTCCTCTGGAATATCATCTGGAAATACTTGCTCTGGTTCATATTCTGAATCTTGTTCCTCATCTGGCTCATAACTTTGATCTGGCTCCTCCTCTTCTGGTTCTAAGTCTAGTTCTTCTATTGGTTCAACTTCTCGCATCTTCTTGCTCTGGGATCGGGTAACTACTTGAATTACAGGTGGACCTTGGCTTTGTATTTCGTCCAACACAGCGAGATCATTTCCTAGAAGAAAGTCAGGTTTCCCCTCATGGGTCAAAATATGTTTTACTCCAGTCCAGGACTTGTATGTAATTTTCAGATACGCGACAGGAATATGTTTTAGCTCATCTCCTTCGCTTGCATAGGTTCTTATGGGGCATCTCAAGTTATACAAGACCAAAGCTGGATCAAGAAACTGACGGCTTATTGAAGAAAGTTCAGCTCCAGAATCTCTGAAAGCACATAAAGCTACATCTCCGGATGGTGTATGCAAGAAAACAGTCTCGGTGAACTTCCTTATAGTCCAGTTCCTTTGGTAATCTGGTATTATGGTGTCAGGATCTAAAATAGAGTATTTTTGTCCATCAGCAGTTTCTCCGATGTAGTCTGAGGTTACAGAATCCATTCGTAAGTTCAAAACACGAGGTACACCATAATTAACTTTGGCTTGAGCCCCATTAGCTTGAGTTGAGGTTCTAGTTGCTCTTCCACCCTCTTGACTATGTGAATGTCGAATGCTTGACTGGAAGGGTACTGATGATGCAGTACTGTGAATATGGTCTTGAACAGTTCCTATTGACTCTATACTCGTATAAGCCATCTTAGGAGCACTAGGTCTGCCTTTGGGTTGTACTGGAGCAGATGTTCTTCTCCCAGGCTCTTTCTCCTGTTTAACCGGAATGTTTAACTTCGGACAGTCTCTTCTCAAATGAGAACCACCACACTCGAAACATTTGAGAGGTGGTCTTGTCTGTCCCGGAGCTATACTCTTACGTGTATCTTCTGTCCTTCGTCTGGGATCTTGCTCAAAAGACTCTCTAGTTTGAAATGAACTCTGTTTCCTGGGGAACGCTGGTGCAGTCTTCGGCCTAACCGTCGGGTCAGGTCGTTTGAAGGAAAGTAACTCATCGGTTCTTAAGGCCAATTCTTGCAGATCCTTGAACCTCTTCTGCATCAAGACACTTCTGATCTCTGCAGGTACTAAAGAAAGAAAATGTTCTTGGTACATCAGTGTTCTCATGTCTTGGAAAGTACTGGCGCCTACTGAGTCTAGCCATTGATCCCCAAGTTTTTCTAATCTATCAGCCATTGCAGAGTAGCACTCATTAGGTTGTTTTTTCAGTTTCCTGAAATTTTGTCTCAAAATTTCTGGAGTGTATCCAAATTTTCGTTTGATATATTCACGAAAAATCTCCCACTCGACGTCCTCATTAGGTACAGTTGCCACAATCTCAGCAAGAAGTCCACTACATTGTGTACGAATCAAAGGTATGTACCATTTCTGAGGGATCTTCAAATCTTGGCAAACTTTCTCATACAAAGATAGGAATGATAAAACGTCCATACCCTCGTGATAAAAAGGTAGGTTATTTCTGTTCACACTGGCAATCGATTTGTCATATTCCTCTTTTCGCTTCCTTTCCTTTTCCATTTGCTGGAGTTTTGCTTCTCTGTACTGTTTGGACAACCTTAACTCCAATTCTCTGATTCTCTTCTCTTGATTTTGGTTAGCAATAAAACTAGCAAACATCTTGGATAGTTTGTCAATTGGGTCTAATTCTTCATCCAGTTGGGATGCTGCTGCTGCTGCTGCTGCTGCTGCTTCTTCATCATCTAACCTTACTTCTTCTCCTCTTTGGTCTTCCTCTAAATTGGTATGCCTGGGTCTTGGGCGCACAACGATGTCTTCAATAGCTTGATCTTCTTGAACTCCAGCCATCATCTCACTTAGTTGCAACCGTCTGCTTACTGGAGATAGATGAGCTGCACTTTCTGTATCAGCTTCGTAAGAATCTGAAATGTCATGCTGCAATAATGTCTGAAGACCACCAGGTGTCACTTCGACATCTCCTCGGAGCAATGTACCCCGTAGACCACGAGATGTCGCCCTTCTCCTTCTCTCTGATGCCAAAAAAGATGCAAAACTGTCCATGTGCTTTAAAAATGAAATTAGCACATAGGGAAAAAAAAAATCACTGCAGAAATGCTTGTGAAGTTCAAGGAATTCACTCAGAGAAAAATGTACATTTAATAAGCCAATTTAACTTTAAAAACGTTCTTTCCTACCAAACTCCTGCATGGCTAATGTTTTTATCAAAGAAAACCCATTAGCTTTTCACTTACTCACACAGCTCTGCTTTAAGCAGACACTGCTTTTAATGCCATAAATCAAATATATAGTAGGCTAACGTCTTACTTTTACGATCGTTGCCTAGCTATAAATCTTCAAACTGTTGCCAGCAAAAATAAACAAAGCACGTGTTTCATGACACCTCTGCCACCATATAACGACTCTTATTTACTTCATTCAGTTCCTAAGAAGCTGTAATAAAGTAATTAGAGAAGCACAAGTAGGGATTTGATAAACAAACAAAGCAATCCCCTCTCTCTGCTGTCCGTCAGCCCAAATACAAACAGTTAGGAGTTTTACTCTTGTCTGTTTCAAAAAGCCCACTTGATTTTAAATAACACAACACAGACATATAAGATTTTAATTGGTTGGGCTGAATCATCAACTAATTAGGTAGCGTAAATTCAGTACTCAAAATGCATTCGGTTTGGTCAGGAAAGAACATAATTTTAAACTGTCAAATAGACAGAAGTATTTATTAAAGAATTAAATCAACATAACTCTAATATAATATAAATAGAAATTTGTACAATTTTTTACTCTAAGCAGTTTCCCTCCCCTTCATTGCATTTCTCTAGAAAAATAATTAAACACATTCTCTAAATAAAAAAAAAATTATTATCTCACGTCCTTGAATACAGCTGGTAAAGCACAGAAGTTTTTTTAGTTGTAGGGATATTTCAGCAACGACTATAACATCAATCATGTAAATGTTTCTTCAGTCCATCATAAATCTCCATCTTGTCTTCTTCCTCCCAGCAGCAAAAACGAACTCTCTCCTTGCTGTTTTTTAAACTGTCTTTTTATCTAGGGAAACTCCCACTCCCTTCGGCCAGCTATATTTTTTTTTCCAGTTACCAGATAAGCAATGTGCAGAAAAAACTAGGTGAAAGTTCTTGCTGCCTAACTTAATTCCTCACAAGGTCATCCCTCGGGCACACAGACCCCTCAGACAAAGGTTTGTGCTTTTAAGCACAGAGAGAAGACAGAGAGAGAGAAGACAATGGGGAGGAGACTTGAGTCTAAACATTTTAGAGGCCAACAGCCAGACAAACCTTTGCAAACAGTTTTTTGATTTTAAAACCAAAAGACTAAAATGCATTTTAGAGGCCAACAGCCAAACCTTTGCAAACAGTTTTCTGATTTTAAAACCAACAGCCAGCACAGAAACAGAATGCCCCCACCTAGCCACCTAGCCCAACCCCAAGCTGCAAAACCCCTGTACAGTAAATACAGTGTACTCACCCAGAACAGGCAGTCTCTCTGTTTTAAAAAGGAAAGTCAAAAATCCAAAAATAAAAAATAAAAAAATTAAAAAATACAGTCCGTTCAGTACAGTACCAAGCAGTACAGTACCAGGCAGTAGGCAGTCTGAAGTCTCTCTCTGTATCCACACTCTCTAACTGCTGGGGCAAGTGAGGTAGCAGACAAGCAGGCTCTTCGCTCACCAACAGTTAACTGAAAGTTCAAATTTCCCATCTTCCTCACATTGTACAGTTCCCAGAAACCTTCACCACCAGTTGTGCTGGCTGGGGTTTCTGGGCATTGCAGCCCAAGGTTCCCCAACGTTGGGAACCACCACTCTGGAAGGTTATGAGGATTTTCACACAAGCACAAAAGAAAGCCATATGTGTGATTCACACAGACCATGAAGAAACATCTCCGTATAAGGCAAACTGAAGGTAGGTATCAGGACATAGCAAAGCTTGGCACTCACCTGTCTTAGGAGGTGGCCACATTGATAAAAATAAGGTTAAAATCAAATGTATAGTGCATACTGGAATGCAAAGAATGGACATAAAGAACACACATACGCAAAATTAACAGGGAGCAGACAAGCTATTCCTTACCTCTATTACAGCTTGATAAAATATAATCACAACTTGGGCAAAGGACAGAATACAAAAGTTGTTTCATGTCACAGACAGACAGACAGACAGAGAGAGAGAGAGAGAGAGAGAAAGACAGACAGACAGAGAGAGAGAGAGAAAGAAAGAAAGAGAGAAAGAGAGAAAGAGAGAAAGAAAGAAAGAAAAAGAAAGAAAGAAAGAAAGAAAGAAAGAAAGAAAGAAAGAAAGAAAGAAAGAAAGAAAGAAAGAAAGAAAGAAAGAAAGAAAGAAAGATTCAGTGTTTTATACCACCAGAAAGGTTCATATGAGAAACTCATTCTTCCATACCTCATTGACTTGCTTTTTGTCTAAGTGAAAAACTTGACCAGAGCTTGTTGAGGCAATTTCTTCATAGACCTTGTAACCAATATGTGCTCTGTCATCACAGTCTCCTGTTAGGACAAATACAACCTATATGATCAAGGAAAAAAGTATGCATATAAGTGGTCATCATATGCAATAGAATAGGAAAAGCAAAGCATCAGAAATTAATTAGCTAAAGGAAATGCACTAGGCAATTAAAGGGATAAACTTTATTTAATACTGTAAGCTTTAAGTAATTAGTGTAATAACTTTCAGAAGAATACCATATTGACAGCTATATAAACCACATAACATTCATTAGTGCCTCATATAATTACATGGTTTCATAAATCATAACTTTATTCCCCAGGCTGAATTGCCAAACAAAGATTTAAATTAAACACAGAGGTACAAACGTGGACACTGTAACACTTCACTTTCTATTATTAGACTGCTCTTTATCATAAGAGGAGTCCTATGATTAAGAACCTGCAGTTCTAGATAGTGAAGTGAAAGCTGACCTGAAAGCACCAGGAAGAAATAAATAACCAAGGGGAGATATCATACCAATAGAACTATTTCAAGCCATGGGGAATGAATCTGTCCAAATCCTAACAAGAATATGCCAACAAATATGGAAAACAAAATAATGGCCCACAGACTGGAAACTATACAGTATATACATTCCAATTCTCAAGGAAGGCGATGCCAAGGAATGCAGTAACTATAGGACCATTGCTTTAATTTCCCATGCAAGCAAAGTGATGCTCAAGATGTTGCAACAAAGGTTTTCCTTCATATGGAGTGAAAAATGCCTATAATGCAAACTGAAATCTGAAAAGGCATTCAAGATCATATTACAAATATCCACTGGCTAGTAAAGGTAAAGGTAAAGGTTCCCCTTGACAATTTTTGTCCAGTCGTGTTCGACTCTAGGGGGCGGTGCTCATCCCTGTTTCCAAGCCATAGAGCCAGCGTTTTTTTCCGAAGACAATCTTCTGTGGTCACATGGCCAGTGCGACTTAGACACGGAATGCTGTTACCTTCCCACTGAGATGGTTCCTATTTATCTACTCGCATTTGCATGCTTTCGAACTGCTAGGTTGGCGGGAGCTCGGACAAGGGATGGGAGCTCACTCCGTCTCATGGATTCGATCTTACGACTGCTTGGTCTTCTGACCCTGCAGCACAGGCTTCTGCAGTTTAGCCCACAGCGCCACCACCAAATAATTTCAGAAGAAAATCAGTCCATGCTTTCCAGACTACAGAAAAGCCTTGGCCTATGTAGATCATGATAAACTATGGGTTGTTTTGAAACAAATGGGTGTGCCTCAGCACTTGATTGTCCTGATGCGTAACTTGCATTGTGGACAAGAAGCTACTGTTGGGACAGTATATGGAGAGAAAGAATGATACAGTATAGGCAAAGGAGGCAGACAAGGTATTTTATCCTGTCATCTGTTCAATCTGTACACAGATATATATCATAAGGAAAACCAGACTAGATTCAGATGAAGGAATGACAACTGACAGAAGAAACTTCAACAATTTCAGATGTGCAGATGACACCATCCTACTGGCAGAAAGCAGCAATGACATGAAACAATTTTTAGTGAAAGTGAAAGAAGAAAGTGCCAAAGCAGAAGTTCAGTTAAACATGAAGACAAAAATAATGACTACAGAAGAAACACACAACTTTAATTCTGACAATGAAGACATTGAAATGGTCAGAGATTTTAGATACCTTGGTTCAATCATCAATACAACTGGAGACCGTAGCCAAGAAATCAGAAGATGGCTGAAACTCAAAAGGACAAAAGTGAAGGAATAGAAAAGATCAAGTGTAAGAATGTGTCACTGGAGACGAAGGCAATGTTCATCCACATGTTTTCAATCACCATGTAAAAGGTGGCAGAAAAAAAATTGATTCGTAGCAATTGTGGTGATGGAAGAGAGCTTCACAGATAACCTGACCTTCCAGAAAAATGAACATGTGGGTCCTAGATAAAATCAAGCCTGAACTAACTCTGGAGGCAAAAATGTTGAAAGTGTCATACTTTGGGTACATCATGAGAAGATAGGAGTCTCTGGAAAAGGCAATAATGCTAGGAAAGGTTGATGGGAGCACAAAAAGAAAAAGATTAAATACGACTTGGATTGACTGCCTAAAAGGAAACCACAAGTTCGAGTTTGCAAGAGTTGAGCAGCTCTGTTGAGGACAGGACATTCTGGAGATTGCTCATTCATAGAGTCATCATAAGCTGGGGGTGACTTGACAGCACATAACAACAATTCCCCTACCTATCCAGGGCCAAACTCCAAGTCATGTTTCCTAAGCTCAGGAGACATGAAATGAGTGAAGAGCCGGAAAGCATTGTGAGTACATCTGGAAGTTGAGTCATGGCAACTAGACTTCTTTCTTGTTAGGTCGAAACGTTTCGCTACTCATCCAAGTAGCTTCTTCAGACTGAAGAAGCTGCTTGGATGAGTAGTGAAACATTTTAACCATGTTACCATGACTCAACTTCCAGATAACCATACCTGGACGACTGAGAATCTTCACAAATACATTGTGAGTACACATATAAATCCCCTAGACAACAGCATACAGCCAGCCAGTCCTTCACTTCCAGAACCATTGCATTTTAAAACATTTTTATTTTATGTTTTTATATGCTAATATTGTACGGACCTGGTTAATTATTCATAGCAATCATTTATTTGTACTGTTTGTATAGTGGACTGGTAGTCCAGATAGGTGGGATACAAATCAAATAAATAAATAAATAAACAAATTAAATTTTAGTTTGTTTAAATCCTTGTTATTTAATGTAAGTTAGTTTAATTTGGAGCACTTTGTTATATTATTTCTATGTTTCATTGTGTTTTAAACCACCCAAAGTGAGCACTGGTTAGATGGGCAGTATAAAACCTAAACAAACAAACAAACAAACAAACAAACAAACAAACAAACAAACAAACAAATAAATAAATAAATAAATAAATAAATAAATAAATAAATAAATAAATAAATATGCAAATTGTGTATCTCAGCTCACAATTCTGCATAGATTTAACTGGATGTTAAGCTCTATTAAACCCAGTAACATTTAGACGTGGATAGGTTTCCACTGCCTATTAGTATTTTAACCCACATTGTGATACATTTCACTGGAATAGCTGAATGAAAATTAAACATGTGGAGGTCTGAAATACCTGGAATAAGATGTTTCCTACCTGTGACTGCTTCTGTTGAATCAGCTGCAGTACTTCATGAGCCAGTTTGTAGTCTTTAGACCGTGCATCAGTGAATACATAGATAAATGAACCAGGAAGAGATATTTCTAGAGCAATTTTGATAGCCCCAATGCTCATCTCTGGACAGTCACCACCACCCTGTTCATAATTGGCAAATGAGGAAGTAAAAAAATAAACACAAATCCAAGTTAATCAATTTAAAGAACAGAAACATTCTAAATTTCCATCTGTTGTTTTAATTTGCAGATATTCATGATTTAAACATGCAAATTGAACAGTTCTGGCGAGGTTTTGCCTTACATAATTAAGATTCTTCAGTGAAATTGTAATTTCATAGTAACAGAATTTCAAACAACATTGGAGAGTAGCAATTCCCAAATCCTGACAAGGAATGGATGTTCTGTTCTCCAGCCTACGGTCTGCAACTTTGAACTGAAACTTGCAAAGCTCTAACTATTTATTAGGCAAGAACACATGGCCATCACATAGTGTCAGACTAATACCTCCTGTGGCCTGTTACCACTTGGTGTTTGGGCTTGGCTTGATGGAAAACATCTGGGACACCTCTGGACAGCATCGCATCATACTTTAGGATTTTGTGTGTCCACAGGGTCAGGGAGAAACAACACTGTGCTTCCACAACTGCAGAATCACCTTGCCTCCCTCCTGCAAAATTAAATGTATCCTCACACCTTTTTTTATACTACTGTTTGGGAGGCTATTCAAAATGTAGCTTCTGATTTTAGAATGGAAGGCCAAGTATAAAAGGTCTACCAGCCAGAAAGTAAATGGGAAAGAGCCATTTTGAAAAGAAAAACCTTTGATTCATGTGAATTGGCAAGGTTTTTCTGTCTTAAGGGTCAAATCAGTACAGCCTTATTATATTTTCCTGCTATTTTAAGAAAGTGCTGCCTTTGATAAATGACTACACCGCCTTGAGTTTGGCTTCTTATGCACCATATCATAATTCCACAAAACCTCCTTTTGCTAAATATTTATTGTTATTTTCCTTAGTTATTCCTGCTGCACATACGAAAGAATGAAGTCTAAAACGCAACAAAAAACCTGCAAGACTACCTATTACTGTAAGTATAAGACCTTGTAATGTTATGGGCAGGTTTCCTAGGTTAAAAGCCAGCACTTTGATTGCAGATGCATCTGACAGATTTCATGATCAAAAGAAGATGCAGTTGCTGCAATGCCTTGGATAGCTTTTTAAAAATGTGTAGAATAAATAAAGGGAATTCTCAATAGTTACTAGTCATACTAGTTAATGAATTACCCAGGTTTAAAGGTTTAAAGGCAGCAATCATGGATTGCTGCCTTGTCGTGGCGAAGGGGCTTGAGTAACTCAGAGAAACTATGGGCTATGCCGTGCAGGGACACCCAAGACGGACAGGACATAGTGGAGAGTTCCGACTAAACGCAATCCACCTGGAGTAGGAAATGGCAAGCCACTCCAGTATCTTTGCCAAGAACGCCCCATGATCAGAAACAAAAGGCTAAAAGATATGACGCTGGAAGATGGGCCCCTCAGGTCGGAAGGCGTCCAACATGCTACTGAGGAAGAGCGGAGGACAAGTACAAGTAGCTCCAGAGCTAATGAAGTGGTTGGGCCAAAGCCGAAAGGACGCTCAGCTGTGGACGTGCCTGGAAGTGAAAGGAAAATCCAATGCTGCAAAGAAAAATACTGCATAGGAACCTGGAATGTAAGATCTATGAACATTGGGAAGCTGGAGGTGGTCAAACAGGAGATGGCAAGAATAAACATCGACATCCTGGGCATCAGTGAACTAAAATGGACAGGAATGGGCGAATTCAGCTCAGATGATTATCATATCTACTATTCTGGACAAGAATCCCGTAGAAGGAATGGAGTAGCCCTCATAGTCAACAAAAGAGTGGGAAAAGCTGTAATGGGATACAATCTCAAAAATGATAGAATGATGTCAATACGAATCCAAGGCAGACCATTCAACATCACAATAATCCAAGTTTATGCACCAACCAGCATTGCTGAGGAGACTGAAATTGAACAATTCTATGAAGATTTACAACACCTTCTAGAACTGACACCAAAGAAAGATGTTCTTCTCATTCTAGGGGACTGGAATGCTAAAGTAGGGAGCCAAGAGATAAAAGGAACAACAGGGAAGTTTGGCCTTGGAGTTCAGAACGAAGCAGGACAAAGGCTAATAGAGTTTTGTCAAGAGAATAAGCTGGTCATCACAAACACTCTTTTCCAACAACACAAGAGGCGACTCTATACATGGAAATCACCAGATGGGCAATATCGAAATCAGATTGATTATATTCTCTGCAGCCAAAGATGGAGAAGCTCTATACAGTCAGCAAAAACAAGACCTGGAGCTGACTGCGGTTCTGATCATCAGCTTCTCATAGCAAAATTCAAGCTTAGACTGAAGAGATTAGGAAAAACCACTGGGCCACTCAGGTATAATCTAAACCAAATCCCTTATGAATACACAGTGGAAGTAAAGAACAGATTTAAGGAACTAGATTTGGTGGACAGAGTGCCTGAAGAACTTTGGATAGAGGCTCGTAACATTGTCCAGGAGGCAGCAACGAAAACCATCCCAAAGAAAAGGAAATGCAAGAAAGCAAAGTGGCTGTCCAACGAGGCCTTAGAAATAGCAGAGAGGAGAAGGGAAGCAAAATGCAAGGGAGATAGGGAAAGTTACAGAAACTTGAATTCAGACTTCCAAAGAATAGCAAGGAGAGACAAGAGGGCCTTCTTAAATGAACAATGCAAAGAAATAGAGGAAGATAACAGAAAAGGAAAGACCAGAGATCTGTTCAGGAAAATTGGACATATTAGAGGAACATTTTGCGCAAAGATGAACATGATAAAAGACAAAAATGGGAGGGACCTAACAGAAGCAGAAGACGTCAAGAAGAGGTGGCAAGAATACACAGAGGAATTATATCAGAAAGATTTGGATATCCCGGACAACCCAGACAATGTAGTTGCTGACCTTGAGCCAGACATCCTGGAGAGCGAAGTCAAGTGGGCCTTAGAAAGCCTGGCTAACAACAAGGCCAGTGGAGGTCATGGCATTCCAGTTGAACTATTTAAAATCTTGAAAGATGATGCTGTTAAGGTGCTACATTCAATATGCCAGCAAGTTTGGAAAACTCAACAGTGGCCAGAGGATTGGAAAAGATCAGTCTACATCCCAATCCCAAAGAAAGGCAGTGCCAAAGAATGCTCCAACTACCGTACAATTGCACTCATTTCGCACGCTAGCAAGGTTATGCTCAAAATCCTCCAAGGTAGGCTTCAGCAGTATGTGGACCGAGAACTCCCAGAAGTACAAGCTGGATTCCGAAGAGGCAGAGGAACTCGAGACCAAATTGCTAACTTGCGCTGGATTATGGAGAAAGCCAGAGAGTTCCAGAAAAATATCTACTTCTGCTTCATTGACTATGCGAAAGCCTTTGACTGTGTGGACCACAGCAAACTATGGCAAGTTCTTAAAGAAATGGGAGTGCCTGACCACTTCATCTGTCTCCTGAGAAACCTATATGTGGGACAGGAAGCAACAGTTAGAACTGGTCATGGAACAACTGAGTGGTTCAAAATTGGGAAAGGAGTACGGCAAGGCTGTATATTGTCCCCCAGCTTATTTAACTTATATGCAGAATGCATCATGCGGAAGGCTGGACTGGAAGAAACCCAAGCCGGAATTAAGATTGCCGGAAGAAATATCAACAACCTCCGATATGCAGATGATACCACTCTGATGGCAGAAAGTGAGGAGGAATTAAAGAACCTTGTAATGAGAGTGAAAGAGGAGAGTGCAAAAAACGGTCTGAAACTCAACATCAAAAAAACTAAGATCATGGCCACTGGTCCCATCACCTCCTGGGAAATAGAAGGGGAAGATATGGAGGCAGTGTCAAATTTTATCTTCCTGGGCTCCATGATCACTGCAGATGGAGACAGCAGCCCTGAAATTAAAAGGCGCCTTCTTCTTGGGAGGAAAGCGATGACAAATCTGGACAGCATCTTGAAAAGCAGAGACATCACCTTGCCAACAAAAGTCCGAATAGTCAAAGCTATGGTTTTTCCTGTCGTGATGTATGGAAGTGAGAGCTGGACCATAAAGAAAGCAGACCGCCGAAGAATTGATGCCTTTGAATTGTGGTGCTGGAGGAGGCTCTTGAGAATCCCCTGGACTGCAAGGAGAACAAACCTATCAGTTCTAAAGGAAATCAACCCTGAGTGCTCACTGGAAGGACAGATCCTGAAGCTGAGGCTCCAGTACTTTGGCCATCTAATGAGAAGAAAAGACTCCCTGGAAAAGACCCTGATGTTGGGAAAGTGTGATGGCAAGAGGAGAAGGGGACGACCGAGGATGAGATGGCTGGACAGTGTCTGCGAAGCAACCAACATGAACCTGACACAACTCCGGGAGGCAGTAGAAGACAGGAGGGCCTGGCGTGCTCTGGTCCATGGGGTCACGAAGAGTCGGACACGACTAAACGACTAAACACACACAAAGGCAGTATTCTTCTGAATATCTAACAGACTGACTAAAGAGCAAGAAGTAAACATTATTTTTATGTCATGGCATTTTTAGAAGAGCCTGACTGGCCACCCAACCGATCCTTGCTGGGCACAGTGAACTAGGCTGAGTCAAATTCAGCAAGGCAGTTCTGCTGTCTGTACTGGTTCCCTTCATGGGCTGTCATCTCAAATCCTGGGCCTTTCGTCTGATACGGGTCCTAAACAATCAGGTAACTCTAGAACAGGAGGAAACAACTCTAGGAGATAGGAAGTCTCTGGGGATCCACCAGAAGCTGCTTGCTAGAATCACTACTAGTTAGTTGTAAAACAGACCTCTGAAGACGTACCTTCCAGATGTGTTCAACCACAGCTCCCATTAAGCTCAGCCATCATGTCCACAACCCAACAAACCTGGAGAGCATCTGCTTGGGTTATGACATCTCACAAAACTTGCCAAAATATTTTTATGACATCTCACCAAAACATTCTATAACCTGGGTTAATGTCTTCATTTGTCATACAGTATAAAAGTGCAAAAGTGTTGTATGTAACAGATGCTATCAAGATTTCAGTCTGCTTAATATCTACAGTACTCCCTCTTTGAAAACAGTGTTGAGTGTGCTGGGCTTCCCTCAGACATATTTGGGGGGCTTACAGTTCTTTGATGCTGCTGAGAAGGAATTGCTCAAGAGTGCCAGCTCCTCACACAACTCTTCACCAATGAGTGAATGCATGTGCATGAATTTTTAGTTTGAATATCAAGAGAGTCTAAAGCATGCTCAAAACCAACCAACCTACCTCAATCTGAGGCCCTGCAGATATGTTAGGTTATAATTCCCATAGTGCAGGGGTAATAGGAGTTATAGTCCAATACCTTGGAGGTAACCAGAAAGGGGAAGCTGTTCTACACCAATTTACATGTCTAGTATAGCTGTGTGTCCTCTTTGTGTGTACATTTATCTGTACTCCTGCACTGGCTTGTGTACCTCTTTTCTTTAAAAGGACACTTAGAATGCTACATTTCTGCAATAGCATTATAACCCATATTTTCCACAGACATATATAGTGCATACTTACGTAGCTGTTGCATTATCCCTAAATGACCCTAATCAGCGGGTTTGTCAAATTCATCTGCAATGATTTCAGCAGTGAAGTCTATTCAGAAACCGCCTTTGGAAAATTGTTCCACTGCTTCAGTATTCTGATATTACATTATGACATTAATTCTTTTTCTCTTTAACTAATGAAAAACATGTTGTTGTTTTTCTCTTTCCCATCAGCATAAATCTGTCTCTGAACTTTATGTTGCAGTTCCTATGCCTTTTTTAATTAAGCTATATTTCTCTTTTGTTCTCTCTTTCATTTCTGTTTCACAATCTTCGGGGGGGGGTTGCTTTTTTCCAGAGCCACACAAAGAAGTATACCACTTAAAAAATACTTTAAAAATTTTTAAAATTAAAAATACTACAGCTTTCCATGCCACTTAATTTAATGTTGGGAGTTTTTTTATAGTTTTAAAAAATGTAATAGCAATGGAATAATTGGGTTTATTTAGACAACAGACAGAAAAAAAATGTACTAACTGCCTTTCTTTGTGTAATATAAAGAATATATACAAGCAAAACCATTTCTTCCTCCCTAAAATCTCAGTACACAAGAGCAACTCATGGCCCAAGGAAGGAGACTGTCTCACTTGAACCCTTCAGGATGACATACCTTTCCTGCCTGAACTACATGTCCTCTGTGGTAGTCTATACACGGCCTTGTACTGATCAAGAAATATCCCTGGTAATGAAACTAGCTTCAGAAGAGCCAAGAGTAGGAGATTGGGAATACAGCTCTCCAAATGTTGCCAGACTACAAATCCTATCTGCTAACACTGCCAATTATGAGCAATGTTGAGAGCTGAAATTAAACAGTATCTAAAGGGCTGTGTTGTGTTCACATCTGGTTTGGAGATTTGCTGGATGGGAGAAAACAAGCTGCCAGTAGAGATGGTGATATTTCTATTCATAAACAAATACGAAAATCTCCATCCCAGCTGGACCTAATGGGGGTCCTGCCCCCAGGACCAGCCATCCACTCACGTGTCCTGGCACCAGTGGTACCAGAAGCTCTGTTATCTCTCTGCTCAGCTGGCCACTCCAGGCCGGGGGCAGGAGGATGAGTCTCCTCACACGGCTGCTGGGCGGCCAGCTGAGTAGAGAGAAAGCAGAGCTCCTGGTGCCATTGGCAGGAAAAGTGGTGGTACTGGGATGTTTGATTGGATGGTCGGTCCTGCAGGTCAGATCCTCATTTAGGTCCACATTTATGAATATAAATATCCCCAGCTTTTTGGTCCCCCATCAAGCTAACAGGAGGCTTCTTTTAAACAACATGGGACTTGGTTCAGTAAAGACTAGCCACCTGATGTCTGCCCACAGACCACATGTCCTTAGAGGCTATCTTCATCTTCTAGGGGCATCTTGAGACTGTGTAGCTTGCCCCATGCCATACAGGCTGGCTCTTGAAGGATTCAAAGTGGGGAACTGAATTCCCAGTCTCTGGCTTTGAAGACACATAACCAACTAACAATGTGACAATAGAGGAGGGGAGCAGGTGCTGTGTTGGAAACCAATAAATTCCCTGAACTGGATAAAATTAAATGCACAATTTTTTAAAAATTGGCTCTTTGGATTCACCTATTTCTTCAATCATCTTTTAAAAGCCACACACTGTTCCTAAAAAAAGAATGATAAGTTGACACAGTAGAGTAAACAGTGGACTAAAACCAGTTAGTTTCAGCTAGACAAGACCTGCTAAATCAATAAGACTCTGGGAAGTCAACATTTAGACAGGTTCCATTGGTTCAATAGGTCTACTCTAACTGGGAATTTTAGGCTTCTATCATTCATGACCAGAGGTGGGATGCTTTTTTGTTTAATGTTCCCCAACATTATTGCGCTGTCTATACAAAACTAGAACATGAAGAAATAAACTAGTATTATACCTTCCTCCCTGATGTGTCAGTTTGATGTGGCTTAAGACTATTAGAATAATCTGTTTCCTAGCTGTCTGAGGCAGACCATTTACAAACAAGGGAGAGAGCCCTTCTCAGTCCCAGCTATGAAATACTATCACTGCTGAGAAGTATCTATCCCAACACTGCACTTTCTTCTTTTGCCCAGGCATTTTAATTGGCAAATTTGTTCTATTCTGTTTCTTCATTTTTTTTTCTGATGGATTTGTTCAGAGATTTTATAGTTTAATTTTAATGTTTTAACTGTATTTATACATTACCTGGTCTCTCCATGAATAAGGGAAATAAATAAATAATGTTTTCAAACATTTTAATAAATGAATAAACAAAATACGATATAGACAATAAAAGGTTTTTTTAAATGGGGAAACATACAGAAGGCATTCTCTGGAACAGCACTGTCTCAGTACTTAATCTGTCTTTACAGAGTAAACAGGCCCACTCACCTGAACATAGAGCTCCCTGAGTTCATACTGAAATGTCTTCGGATCTGTGGTAATTGTTACAGGACCAATTTCTGAAAGGAGAATAAAGTCAGTCAGTCTCTGAAGAAAATCCACAGAGAAGTAGTAGCTTCAAGAGGGTCATGGGATCTGCCATGAGAAACTAGGTAATTTCCAGATTGTGTTTAAATTATGACTTGTCAGATAGTCTCCTTGCAAAGTAGCATCCTATTTGGACAACTCTACAAGAACAAACTCCCAGTGGTGAGAAAATATGTATGAACAGTAAAATATGTATGCTTTTACACACACACACACACACACACACACACACACACACACACACACACACACACACACACACACACACACACACACACACACACACACACACACACACATTTTCATAATAACCTGAAGGTACTTATTTTATTTACAGACAACACCAGATAAGGCTACATCATATGACCCACAAACTAATAATTGGCAAAGTTCCCATGAGGTCAATAATTTTCTCTTTGGCTAAAGTTTTATGGGAAACAGACATTTTAAAAGTGTAGTTAAACAAAGATCAGATAAAAAAAGAGATAACACTTACTCTAACAAACAAATGTTGATGTTGTTTGGGTTTGGTCAAATAGGATATGATTTCCTTCACTTAAAAGGAAATGCAAGCATTTGTCTGTCTGTCTTCTGTTTAAAGCACCTTTGGGGGTTCTTTCTGCCTTCAGCTAATATACTAATTTCCTAGGAAAACTAATTCAGGCAGGGTGCTGGTAACTACAAAAGTTTATTTTGTAAAAAAATCCTGGTTTTTAGTTTGTCAACTGAACAGAAGATTCTGTGCCAATGATACATACATAGTTTCAAGGAAATATGTTTTTATAAGTATCATCAAGAATTATGTACGATGTAGTTCCCTCTTTTTCTTCACTGTAATATGGTTGCAGCCTAGATTGCTATGCACTAGAGTGACTAGACTACCTTTCTCTTGCCCCCAAATTTGGTTCCTGATATGAAATTCAAAGTTCCAGCGAGCCACACCCTTTTCTATTGTACTCCATTCTGAACTGTGTTTTCATATTCCTCCCTTGAGGAAGACAGCATTCCATACCCATCAAGCATGTTCTGTCCACACACACACAAACATAGCTGCTGAGCTGATCTTAAGGCTTTGCATAGGGCCATGAACCTGACAAAACAGAAAAGAAATGAAGAATGTTGAGGGTATTTCCTCAGATGCATTTTTCTGGGGAGAGCTTCCATAGCTGTTCACACCTTTTGTATGATTATTAAAGGGATCAATGACCCATTCCAGAAAAAGGAAGAACTACCAGCTTAAAGGTATAGCTTGTCTTCGAAAAAAACTACATACATGCTTCTCTCCTTTCACCTACGTACAGTAGTTTCACAACAACCCCACCTGATGGGGTTAGACTCAGAGACAATAAACAACCCAATGTCACGAAGTTAGATTTCAAACTGAGTGAGGATTTTAACCTAGGCGTACTCAGCCTACTGTACTGAGTCACACTAACTATTGCTATTGCTACCACCTCTATATGCTACTAGCTTTCAGGTCCAAGTAGCAACCATTAGTTGAAGTGCAGCTCTCATATGCATGCATGACAAAGATATTTGAAGATGAGAAGGAAAACCACCCAAGAAAGATTTATAAAACACAATAGAAAAATATGGGATGCAGAGGATGGGAGACAACAACCACTTGCAATTTTTGAAAAGTTGTTAAAGTAAATACCAAAGTAATGGATTACCTTCCTGTCTTCCCTCCTTTACCTCCCTGTCTGTTCACTACAGATGTAAATATACATCAGGGAAAAACCACTTTGATGTGAAGGTTTTCCAATTAGATCTCTGTTGGTTTTTGTGGGTGAGATTGTACAGCCCAGACAAACACAAACAACTATCACGTTCTAAGAGTCAGCAGTGGCAGAGATAGCTGTGAATTTGTTTGCAGGGAGCTCCAGTAGCAGAAGCTGCCTCTGATCTTACAGGTGCCAATTTGTAATTTCACATACAAAGAAACAGTTAATCTGAAATCATATATTACTGAAAAGTAGGGGTACTTCCGGTTGAGAAATTTATATTGCAACCACTCTGCCTCAAATATAGACACTTTATTTCATTTGGAACCCACCCTTGATTCTCTACTACTTTCTCCTTCTTTTTCCTTAAAAGTAGGGGTGGTGGGAGAAAGGCAGACAGCTGCTCAGTTATTCTTAACTGATAGTGCTAGGAGCTGTCTGTATGGAGATGCCACAGGTAACTTGTGACTTGAGCAAATGAGGTGATCCTGCCCTCAAACAATTGGTATAAAGGCACACCTGCTTTATGAACTGCCCTAGGAAACACCCTGATTTCTTTAGGCCCTATATTTGATTTCTCCTTGAATACCAAAGTTCAATATATGTGGAACCTGGTGCCATTGCAAGACAGAAACTTTTAATGTTTATACTGATGAACCCTGCGACTTTAACTGTGGCTGCAAAACAAAAGAATAAATCTCAAAAGTCTCTGGGATTTTTAAAAGTTTCTGAAAACACACTGAATTGATTTCATATGCAAGATTCCCCCCCACCCTTCAAGACATGCTTGCATGTTACTGAACATGGCCTTGCCTTTCGAAACTGGAAAACCACAGAACTGAAGTTAACAAAACCAAGATGGTGTTTAGGATGGTCCCTAAGCAACTGACCAAACACTACTGCATAAAACTGCCTGCCAACAGATTTGACAGGCCATAAGAATGTTGATACTTCCCACCCAAAAAATAAATGGGAAACCAACACCCCTCCACAACAAACAAACAGGAAACTATCTGAATAAATAAATATTTCTCTCAGTAAACTGACAACAGCACACCCACTTTGAAGCATAAATACATTTTTAGGACTTTGTGTCTCATTTGGATGTAAGTTAATATGACAGCTTGAGAGCAATTAACCTGATTTTTAAGAAAAATACTTTTGAGTGCATGCATATTTTACAGATAGGTTGTGGTGTTTGTAGTGTTTGCAAATGAACCTTTGCTAATAACCATAACAATGGAAGCTATCTGCAAAATAAATGTCACATAAAGTGGGTGGTCTTTAAGGAATTATCACTGAGACCTACCAGTGCCCGCAATCACATGAGGCTTAAAATCAAAAGAACTTTTGATTTGATAAAACAAAAAATAACAAAAACTTGCAGCAATCTCTACACACTCCAGTTGCAATATTTATTTTAGAAATTCTTCATATGGAATCACAAGGAAGACATGGCCAAATGCAGTGCAGAATAAACTCCCGTAACAGTCCCTCAGTTGGACATGAGAACTTTCCTCATCCACACAAGCCACTTAAGGGGCCTAAACAGCTGCATCTGAAATGTGTTAACACAAAACTTGAGGATACAGAGGTAAAAGCAGTAACTATTGTCTGTACTCACACAAAACTGTAAGCCAGAACTCCGGCAATCCTAGCTTGCTATGAACAAGCTCCCATTGGGGCAATGAAAGGTGCCATTTTCTCCTTAGTTTTTGGAAGCAGAATGTTTTGAACCAAATCTACCAGGTGCAGAGGAACTATGGTACAATTTATGCTTCAGTTAGCCAGAAATGGTTTTTGAAGTGTGTCATCCAAATGACCCAGAACAGCAGGTCCCCTAACATTTTTCTGCCAGAGGCAAATGACAAAATAGCACCCTCCATCTACAGAATGGCAGGGCACTATTCTACTTCCTACTAATGTTGAAGCAGCACCCTCTACTGCATCTGAAAGTGGCACACTAGCTTAATGGGTTTAGGCCAAGCTACCTGATATACACATTTCCTTGTTACAAAATGGGAACAGTCAGGGGCTGCTACACTACCCGCACTGTTCGCCATTTGCTGCTTCAGGCATCTGCTTCGTTTTGTCTAATGTTAGAGCCACTCCTGGATCCTAGTTTGTTGCCCTCTTTACAAATCAGGATTACAAACTGGAACTTCATGTTATAAATCCTGATTTGTTTATCACCAACAAGCCAAAATCCCAAGTTCAGCAAATCTTGATCACTTTTATTTAGGTGCTTTAGCAGGGTGAGGATTAGAAAAAAAACAAACCAGGTTGTTTTCAGAAGCGTTTATCTAGTTTGCAGTAATCTGGAATATGTTAAAATCCTGGCATTATACTTTGTGTGAATGCAATGATAATCTTTCCTCGATTAAGAGGAAGTCAATAATTTCTATATGACAACGTATAACACATAATTATTTCTGAACAGCGCAATAGCTAATTTGAGATTGTCAGTGTCTTGCCAATTCTGAATATCAAAACACGTTATACTTCAAAATGGGATTATATATTGAGTATTTCTTATTTAACATCCTATTGCATTATACATAGATGCAATATCATCTGCCTAATGATAAGCAGAGGACCCCAGTAATGAGACATCTGGGGCCAAAGTGGAGCCACCTAAGGTCAAACAAGATGATCTAGTTTAGCCATCATTAAAATAAGTACTTTCTTACCTGGCGATAGATGTATATTTATCACAACACACACTTTCACATGTTCCTACATCTTTTATTCCAACTTTCTTCATTTTGTAATTGCCCAAATATGTAGCTTTGACTGTGGGAGGAGGAGAAAGGCTAATCACAGGAACACACATTTTGCTTAGGTTTACCCCCAGATGAGACGAAGGCATCAGCATGCTCATGGCTAATAGTTTTGGCAAAGAGAAGACAAGGGAGGCAAACACCACACCCCTGGATAAGAAGCCCAACCCCAACCCCAACCCCCACACACTCACACTGCTGGATTCACAGGAAGAGGAACACTTTCCCCATGTACAGTACATGTATTTGTTATCAACTGTAAGTCAGTTGCAACTCTTGAGCCAACAAAGGTTATCTGTTTTGCAGCTACACGCACACTCTGGAAGAAGCCAACAGTGGCAATCCAATGAGGAACTGGAGGTGATTGGACAGGTCCATTGCTAAGAGTGAGGTGAGGCACAGCATCTGATTATTTTTTGTAAGCCACCCACCCACCTATGGTGCTTGCTGCTTGCTTATGCAGTCACAGCCATCTTCCATGCAGTTCCCTGAGTCAAACACTGGCTAACTTTTTGGAGAAAGGAAAACAAGGGGAAAACTCTGCAGCAACAGTTTGTACTCTGTGCTCTGGAATCCTACTAAAACATAAACACCTATACAACACTGTTCCTCAGAGTTCTCTTTGAGTGAGTGGCATCCACAAAGATGTTCTGTTTGTTTGTTCGTTTGTTTAAACTGTGCATATATGCTCTGGAGCTGGTCTCTCTCATCATTATAGTCATTTAGGACGCTGATGGCTGTAGTGATCTTGCACATAATATCTAGCAGAAAACTGTATTTTAGTATTAATATGTTATGAGTAAGCCCATATTCTCTCTAAAATTTAAAAGTAACATTTTGTTCTGCTGGCATAGAAATAGCACTGTATCAACTAACATAGAAATAACTTTGAACTGAGATAAATTCCTGACAGCATCAGTAAAATGTGATCCAGAGGAAATGCAGGAAAAGTTTGTATGTTACAGGAGTTTTATATTTAAAAGGAGTCCAAATATAGGGCTGCACTTTTACCTCTCTATTTTTGGTCTAAGGTCTATGATTTTAATTAGGATATGCTATAACCACGTTCAGTTTTGTTTTGACATTTGCTTCAGGCACACTGACATTTTCTTGATTCTTCAGCCTATGGACGCGCTAGTATTAGAACTGATTCTCTACACTTCAAGTCTGTTAAATTATACACACATTTTGCATTTTCTTTTGAGACTATTTGGTCTGCAGTCCCACAGATGCTTGCTACCAGGTGAAGTAAGACCATGAAAGATTAATCTGAAAGGTTCTAGGGAATCTGAAATGGGAGTGTTTTTAAAGTAGAGAAGCATGTTCCTGTGCCAAGGTTTATAGAAATAAACAAAAGAGAGACTGGCTTCTACATGGGTGTACACATACACACAAACAGTGGAGCCCAGAGGATATTTTGTGCTAGGGGCAGAATGACCTTCCTGAACCCTTTATAGCTTATAATGTCCTGGAAGACAGTGCCAGGGCCTGTGCAAACCACTTGGCTACCTGAGTTGAAAGAAAAGGTTGTAGTCTTCTTCACTCCTCCTGTTAGGAGTTCTAATATGCTACAGCATTTTGTTGCACTTCCCACTCATTCTTGATAAATATGAAAAAATATACAAATTCTCTTGTTCAGAATTTATAAAGCATTTATAAACAAAATCTAAACGTTCCACAGCAAAGTCTGCAGTGTTCCTGAACAGACCAGTTGAAAAAAAATGCTTCACATTAAACCGATCAGTATCCCAAGAGGTTGTATCTAAGCAGCAGAGGCATAACTGGAGAAATCCCACAGCCCAACCCCTTTGCCCCTCACGTTTATTAAATCCACATCCCAGTGAACAGGCATCTCAAGAAAACTACCCATTCTGAGAACATTTACTCTGCATTCCTAAAATTGTCCATGATGGCCTACAATTGTTCTTGACTACTACCAGAAAAACGAATAGTCATTACTTATGTTATGGCTAATAACATACACTGAGATCTGAAAAGTATGTACAGTAGTTAAGAATTAGACCAGCAAATCAGACCTCCCAGGTCCAAATCTGATTCCTCAGTCCAATGTCACTATGCATTAATGTTGTGCTGTGCACTGCCTGCAACTGTGATGTTGCATATTCTCTACGCATGTTTCCAGCAGTTGCCAGCTTTGGTTTCTTATGTGCCACCAACCAGACAACCGCTATGATGGGAACAAAAAGCTCACTTTTTCCAAGAAAAATCATCATATGTTTACAGACCTTCTGTTATTATAATTCTATCATCCCTGGTAAGTATGTAGGTGGAAGATATAGGTTTAGGTAGGAGAAAGTGTGGCTGGGATCCTGTTGCACAGAACAAGAGGGGGAACTATTTAATGAGCAAAAATCATCACTACTGGTCCCAGTACCACTGCCAGCATCTGCAACTTTAGGGCATTAAAGAGTTCCCCTTTCTGCTCCCAAAGGTTTCCCCAGGACAGATTCCATAATAAAATCCAAAAAGATGAACTCTTAAGTGGAGAATTCAAATGGCCTAACATGTAATTATTATGGTATTTTTAAAAAAGAATTGTTTCTTCACAACATTGTATTTTTCTTTACATAGTTAATACACCAAAGCCCTTGAATAAGAATCACAGCTATTTCACTGTGTCATTGTATTCACAGTTGCTGAGATCAGGTCAGCACTGGGTGGCCAACCTTTCGGTGGTCAATCCCCTCACCCCCAAGGATTTCGCTAGGTCATCCTCAGATATCTGGTAGGCAGCCTGTTACCAAGGTGCACTCAAAGCAGAGCCAGTTTAGCAGACTCTGCCGTAGCTTGGGCTCAAAGCAGAGGGAACTGGTACATCCACTGGTGGCAAAAGTACAAATGGGAGACTGAGGCTCAAGATGTATAAAAAGTGGTGGCAATGCAAGTTTTATTCTTATCTAAAAGGCTTAGGCTCGATGTGTTTCAGCGGTGGCATTCAAGAGCTAAGCAAAAATTAAATAAATATAGTATATTATAAATGGGCAATCTCTTGAACATGTTTCGTGTTTTAAATACCTAGGTATGGCCCTGCAATCCACTGGGGACAGGAATGCCCATATACAATATGCAGCCACCCAAGGGGAAAAAACAGCAAATGGCATCCTAAGGTTCTACCATTCAAAAGGGGGGCGTTATATTCCAGCATCTCAAAACCTCTTTCAGGCAAAGGTGGTCAGCCAGATGCTCTATGGCAACTTTATGGGGCCTCCACCCAGCAGTTTTGACCCAATAGAGCAGGTTCACTCAAAATTCCTCAGAGCAATACTAGAAGTCCCAAGAAGCGTAACGAATGCACAAATCCGTTTAGAGACCGGCTCACTAACAATGGTAGCCAAAATTGTACTAGCCTCCCTTCAGTACTGGCTTAAAATAAACTTTCAATTACAGGGATTAACACATCTACTCCTAGAGGACAATTTCCAATCGAGCTGGTTAAAAGTGGTCCTAAATAAATTGCAAGTAATGGGCTTCTCTCCTCAAACAATATTAAGCATGCAATGGGATGAAGCAAAATCAGTCCTTAAATAGAGAGAAATGGATATGGACAGGTAGATCTCAGTAGATGCCCCAATTTTAGAGCAATAGACATGCATAAATATCGTCCGCTCCCTATGGCCTACCTATCACAGCTTGAGACGTATAAGTTTAGAAAGCCCTCTGCAAGGCTTTCCCTTCTGCAGTGTTGGAAGGCAGATTTAAGAAAATCCTGAGGGAACAGAGATTCTGCCCATGTGGCTCTGGCGAGATAGAATCTACTGAGCACATGATGCTCAGGTGTAACAGGCATAATAAGATCCGAGAAAAATATATTACGCCTCTCTTAAAAGATATGGGAGGTCAATCGGATTTGGACTACTGTAATCAAGTGCTAACCGACCAAAATCGTACTACTACAGAACTGGTAGCGAAATTGTGGGTGGCATGCTATAGCAGACAGAATAGACAGCTAAACCATTAGACCAGGGGTGTCCAACCTTTCACCTTCCCTGGGCCACATTAAAAGATGAAAATTTGGTTTGGGCCGCACATAAATTTGGTTTGGGCCGCATGGGGGGGGCAGCCCTAGCTATCCTCTGCAGCCCCACTCCAAGCGCACTTACCGGCAGCTGTGATCTCAGACAGCAGAGGCTGCCAGCTTCGACTCCGGTGGCTTTATGGGGCCGGGAGGGGGTCCACCTATTGACGGGGACAGCGCAATGCAGTCACGCAGCCCCCCTCTCCCCTCCCCTCCCGCTCCTTCCTTCCTTCCCTCTCTCTCCCCCCCACCATTGTGACATGCCACCAGCTGCATTCCAGCCGCAAGTGCCGGCAGTGTAACTTGAAACTTTGGAATTCCTTTAAAAATAAAAAATTGCACTGGGCCGCATTATGAGCCAACCTGGGCCGCATGCAGCCCTCGGGCCGCAGGTTGGACAAGCTTGCATTAGACTTTGGTCTTACATTGCTATATTTGCTGTTCTAGATATTTTACTTCTTGTATGTCTGGTATGGCTCTTTGTAGTGCATACCAGTCTTTGAAGTTTTGTATTCAATTTTGTATGGTTTGATGCCATAACAATAAAGTATGTATATATATTAATTAAAAAACAGCTGGCTTGGGACAATTTCAGCTTTTTTTCTGTCTATATAATTAACAATATAAAGTATTAATGAATATGTACATAACAAGATACATAAACTCCAATATAGCTTAATGACTGCATATAAGAGACATACCAGGCTTTTCATTTGGTCTATAGCAGCTCCAGCATTAATCCAAAGTGCAAATGCAAAAGGGAAGGTATCTATTTATTCTCAACTGGCAGACGAGTCAAGGTCAGTGTGATAATCAGCAAGGCAGTGGGGGCTGTGCTAAAATAAGGGCAAGAAATCTGTTTCTTCATTTAGCCCAAAAGGGTCTAGAGTGTTCAATCTCCCTTCTCAATAAAGGCCTCTCATACTTAGGAGGGATCATATCCATGGCCCAGATTATTGAATCTCTTATTGTGTGGTTGAAATCTGTGAAGTGGCTGACAAGAGGGCTTGAGTCAGCATATCACTCTGAGGCAACAATGTAGAACTTTCTGGAGTGGATTAGTGTACCACTTATTAGCTGAAATCCTGTCATGCAATCGTGCAAATGTGTAATTTTAAAATCACTGTAAGTTGCTGAGTTGTGCAACACACAAATAATAAAGAATATCTACAGAAATCTCTTAATTTACAAAAATTCCCTTCCAAAAGTTTCACCATTTGCCTTTGTTCAACAGAATGAACCATTATATTTTATTGTCATCCATCAGGATTTTTTAAAAAAAACTTGCAGAGTGAGTTCTGGATTTTCTAACCTATGAGAATTCCAATGTAATTCATTTTAACAGAAGCATTATCATGGAGAATCGATCTAATATAGCTCTGTGGGTATGAGTACCTACCTATAGATTCAAATATCAGGAATTGGAATACCCACTGCACTAAGTGGGGATAGGACCCAGATGAGATCACCTGGAGAGTGTGTGGCTGATGGAATTACAGGCTGTGCCAATTGAGAGGGAAGGACTCGTAAACTACTCCTGAATATCTTATTCCTAAGAAACAGTGGGCAAGTTGCCATCAACTGAAATTGACTTGACAGCAAATATTTTTTGTCAGCATTAGAGTTTTAATTACTAAGACACTTTTTCACCACACCTACTGAGAATATCAGTATGTTCTCTGAATGAGGCCAACTACTGACAACCACTATATGCCAATTTTCTTTCTTGGCATCATGGTTCCCCGCAAAAAGGCTGGGACAAAAAAGTACTTTAGTGGAAAAAATTGATAGGTATGTTGTATCATTTTTTGTCCCAACCATTTATTTTGCCCATTAAATGAAAACTGCATATTGCAATTGGCTGAAATATTAGCACCTTGCTTGCATTTCTTCAGGTGACAATGTCGTACAAGGCTTACCTTGTAGATCTAGTGCAATGTGAATTATGCAGTAAAATATAACTCTAGAGGGTTCAAATGTGTGGCTCTGATTCCTGAGACTAAATAAATTCAATGCCTTAAAATATTTCATAATATTTTACCAATCAATTGATTAAAGGGGGGGCAGGCCACATGCTCAAATCTAGAATTAATTCAAAAATGCTTAGAAATGTGTTGTTTAATGCCCAATAAGTACAGAATATATTCTTCTTATGACAACTGGAATTCATGCAAATTGTATTAATACAATTTTCTTGGAATCAAACTATTTGGTTATTTTGAAATACAAACAAATAAAAATACGTAACAAACACCCTCAGCTCTGGCTATGCTTCTTTAGCTTTCCTTCCAACATTACCCACAATACCATAACACACAGTTTTAAGGACAAACAAGACTGTAAGTGCTATACACTTACTGCAGTAATAAAAACATATAATGTTGCTGTTTTTCTTACAAACAGTTCTCTCTGAAGTGTGCTCAAAACTTATTAAAGGTTAAATAGCATCAATTGACCTGGATCAGGTCCTTACTGCCAAGTGGTTCATAGTCAGAAATGTGTCATAAACTATTAAATTTCTTCCTACATAACATTGCGATTATTCAGATGGTTTTGGCTCCAGCTTTGAAGCTGGGTTTAATTATACTATTTTTAAATAGTGTGACAATGATCAGCTTGCACCAGAGAAAGATAATAGATCCAAAGTATATCACAAATCCGAAACATGTTTCCCTCATTCAGACAATTAAAGTTCAGGCTGCAACCCCATCAACATACTGCATATTTGAAAAGAAGCATCAATGACCAAAGAGTATAAGCTCTAAGTTTGGAACGAGGAATCATCCCTGCTCTGCAGCCTTTCTTTTTAATCCAGTGCCCTGGAAGTTTCTACCACAAGTACCACTGAGTTACAATGGGCCTTCTATTATGAAGAATGGTAATGGCAAGTTGGATAGTTCAAAGCACAATACATCCTATATTGTCATATCTTCCCAAATCTTCACAAACCAATTCTTCTGATTCTTCCAGCTGGATTCATACTACCATTTGCTCTACAATAAAACAGCGACCTAATTAGTAGCAAAAATCCATATACGCCTCAGGCTCCTGAATGAGCCCAGGATTTTTTACAGATAGACACAAACAGGAGTAGAGGAGGTATTAGTTTGGTTTGCATTTTTGCAAAATTACACTCTCAGCACAAATGGATATAAGAGCCCACACCCCACAATTCATCCTATGACTATTATGGTTGCATAGATTAAAACAGTTAAATCTCACTGGGACTAATTACGATGTATATACAAACTTCAAACAATGTTTGTGAGGGTCACACTGATTTCATGGAAGGCCAAGCCCAACGTCAACTCCCAGCATCATTTACACTTACTGAACCACTGTCTAAGCCAAAATGCAGTATTCACACTTTTCTAAATTTTGTGATGCATGTCTTTTGTCACAAAGTACTGAGAAAAGTACATTATATTAGGGGAATGTATGCTCCACAATTGAAATATTTAAAATAAGAGATGAAAAAGCAATATATCAGGGGGAAAAATCAATTGCAAAAAAAATGCACATTTTAGGCAAAAATTGAAGTAGAGGTTTTGTAGTGTACTTTGGGTCAGTCCAAAGGAAGACTGCAGCCAAGAAATCAGAAGACTTAGACTCTGAAGGGCAGCAATGAAGGAATTAGAAAAGATCAAGTGTGAGGATGTGTTTCTGGAGATCAAGATAATCAAAACTCTTGCACTTCTGTTCACCGTGTATGGGTATGAAAACTGTACAGCTGAAGAAAACTGACAGGAAGAAAAAATTGATTTGTTTGAAATGTGATGCTGGGGGAGAGCTTTGCAGATACCCTAGACTGCCAGCAAGATGAACAAGTCAGTCATAAAGCAAATCAAGCCTGAACTATCTCCACAGGCAAAAACGCTGAAAATGACTCTAACTACTCGTGGTAAATGTGAGTAATATTTATTTGTTTGTTTGTTTGTTTGTTTGTTTGTTTGTTTGTTTGTTTGTTTGTTTGTTTGTTTATAGCCCGTCCACCTAGTCATATAGACTACTCTGGGCGGGTAACAACATATCATATAACAATTTAACAATTTAGAATCATAACAATATATTACTAAGTAAACATAGTTTTTTTACAGAAAGATGCTTCTAGACTGACTTTTACTGCAGGAAGAAATACATGTTGTGTGCAGCCAGGGAGGGGATGATGAGATTGGGCTGATAGCCTCCATTTTTTTTGTGTGTTTTTATGCATTCTGCTTTGCTAACTAAAGGAATAACCAGATGCCCTTTTTTTACCAACCAAACACACAATAATATCCACATCAACATGTATCAGTTTTTATGCAGTCTTTTTTAAGAATTTGACAAACTAATTTGGATACAAGATGAGACTGACTTAATATGGAAAAGCAATTGAAACTAAGGTTAGTAGGTGTTGGAGTTTTAGTATTTCATTTACAACCTCACATGCTTTTTGTTGTTTAGTCGTTAAGTCGTGTCCAACTCTTCGTCACGTCACGGACCAGAGCACACCAGGCCCTCCTGTCTTCCACTGCCACCCAGAGTTGGGTCAAATTCATGTTGGCAGCTTCGATGACACTGCCAACCATCTCATCCTCTGTTGTCTCCTTCTCCTCTTGCCTTCACACTTTCCCAACATCAGGATCTTTTCCAGGGAGTCTTCTCTTCTCATGAGATGGCCAAATTATTGGAGCCTCAGCTTTAGGATCTGCCCTTCCAGTGAGCACTCAGGGTTGATTTCCTTCAGAACTAGCCACCTAGAGTGGTCCATTGGTCCAGATAGGCGGGGTACAAATCAAATTAACAAGAAGAAGAAGAAGAAGAAGAAGAAGAAGAAGAAGAAGAAGAAGAAGAAGAAGAAGAAGAAGAAGAAGAAGAAGAAGAAGAAGAACGGATAAGTTTGTTCTCAAGAGTCTCCTCCAGCACCACAATTCAAAAGCATCAATTCTTTGGCAGTCCGGCTTCTTTATGGTCCAGCTCTCACTCCTATACATCACTACTGGAAAAACCATAGCTTTGACTATGCAGACTTTTGTCAGCAAGGTGATATCTCTGCTTTTTAGCATGTTGTCTAGGTTTGTCATCACTTTTCCCTTTTTTAATTTTGTGGCTGTTGTCACCATCTGCAGTGATCATGGAGCCCAAGAAAGTAAAATCTGTCACTGCCTCCATATCTTCCCGTTCTATTTGCCAGAAGGTGATGGGACCAGTGGCCATGATCTTAGGTTGTTTTTTTGATGTTCAGTTTCAGACCGTTTTTTGCACTCTCCTCTTTCACCCTCATTAAGAGGTTCTTTAATTCCTCCTCACTTTCTGCCATCAGAGTGGTATCATCTGCATATCTGATATTTCTCAGGAGATAGATAAGGTGGTCAGGCACTCCCATTTCTTTAAGAACTTGTCATAGTTTGCTGTGGTCCACACAGTCAAAGGCTTTTGCGTAGTCAATGAAGCAGAAGTAGATGTTTTTCTGGAACTCTCTGGCTTTCTCCATAATCCAGCACATGTTAGCAATTTGGTCTCAAGTTCCTCTGCTCCTTCGAAATCCAGCTTGTGTTTCTGGGAGTTCTCAGTCCACATACTGCTGAAGCCTACCTTGGAGGATTTTGAGCATAACCTTGCTAGCGTGTGAAATGAGTGCAATTGTACGGTAGTTGGAGCATTATTTGGCACTGCCCTTCTTTTGGATTGGGATGTAGACTGATCTTTTCCAATCCTCTGGCCACTGCTGAGTTTTCCAAACTTGGTGGCATATTGAGTGTAGCACCTTAGCAGCATCATCTTTTAAGAATTTAAATAGTTCAACTGGAATGCCATCACCTCCACTGGCCTTGTTGTTAGCCATGCTTTCTAAGGCCCACTTGACTTTGCTCTCCAGGATGTCTGGCTCAAGGTTAGCAACCACACTATCTGGGTTGTCCGGGACATCCAGATCTTTCCGGTATAATTGCCCTGTGTATTCTTGCCACCCCTTCTTGATGTCTTCTGCTTTTGTTAGGTCCCTAACATTTTTGTCCTTTATCATGTCCATCTTTGCACAAAATGTTCCTTTAATATCTCCAATTTTTTTGAACAGATCTCTGGTTTTTCCCTTTTTTATTATTTTCCTCCATATCTTTGCACTGTTCATTTAAGAAGGCCCTCTTGTCTCTCTTTGTTATTCTTTGGAAGTCAGTATTCAATTTTCTTTAACTTTCCCTCTCTCCCTTGCATTTTTTTCCCTTCTCTTCTCTGCTATTTGTAAGGCCACTTTGCTTTCTTGCATTTCCTTTGCTGACCTAACCTGAAAATAAGCTCTAGTATGATTTTTCAGGATGCTCATAATATAAGCCCTACCCCCCCAAAAAATAAGCCTGTTAAATGAAACCTCGCCCTCCACCATTGTGCAGAAACCAGAAGATGACATGACTGTATTTGAATAAGTGTAGATTCTTTCACATGAAAAAAAAACATTCCCTGAAAATAAGCCTTAATGTGTTTTTGGAGCAAAATTTAATATAAGACCCTGTCTTATTTTTGGGAAAACATGGTAACTGTTGATGGGGAAGAACTTTTCTGGGCTTGGGTGATTGGCTATCTAACCAGTACTAACCAATCATTTCTTCCTGTTTTGTAAATTCAAAGCCTTGCCTCTCTGCTGAGAGTTCCATTTCTTTCTTTTGTCAGCTGGTGGCAGTTGTTTCTTGCTGTTGATCTGTTTGGTTGGTTGCTAAATTGTGTGCAGTAAAGAAAGCAGCATACACAAGTCTGTAATTTAAAGCAACTGAAAGTAAAGAAATGCGCTCATTACTCTTCAACATTTTTATTAATGACTTGGATAAGGAGATACAGGGAATACTTATCAAATCTGCAGATGACAAAAATTGGATGGAATAGCTAATACCCTGGAAGATATCAACAAAATTCAAAATGTATATTGATAGGCTCAAGCACTGGGTTGAAAACAACAGAATGAAATTTACCAGGGATAAGTGCAAAGTTCTACACCTACTGGAGAAAAAACCCTAAATATATCACTACAAGATGGAGAATACTTGGCTCGATAATACTACAAGCAAGAAGGATCTTGAAATTGTTGTAGATCACAAGCTGAATATGAACCAACAGTGTGATGTGGCTACAAAAAAGGCAATTGTCATTTCAGGCAGCATAGTCTCCAAATCACATGAACTACTAGTTCCCCTCTATTCTACATTAAGTCTCATCTTAAGTACAGTTCTGAACACCACTTTCAGAATGATGCTGACAAACTGGAACAAGTTCGGAGGAAGGCAACAAGGATGATCAGGGGATTGGAAAACAAGCTCTATGAGGAAAAATTGAAAGAACTGGGCATGTTTAGCCTTGAGAAAAGATATGATGGAACTTTTCAAATACAGTGGTGCCTCACTTAACGAGGATAATCCGTTCCAGCGAAATCGCTGTAGAGCGAAATCCTCAATAAGCAAAATAAAAAATCCCATTGAAATGCATTGAAAACCCGTTCATTGCGTTCCAGTGGGCTGAAAAACTCACTGTCCAGCGAAAATCCTCCATAGGGGTGGCCATTTTCTGTGCCTGTAAAGTGAGGAATCCATCCAAAAACACAGCAGGGAGACATTTTACACAGTGGGTGGCCATTTTGAAGCTTCCGATCAGCTGTTTTAAAAACGTCGTAACGCAAAGAATCAGTTCCCAAAGCAGGGAACCGATTGTCACAAAGCAGGTTTTACCTATTAAAACATCATTTTACGATCGCAAAAGCCATCACAAAACAGTAATCGTATAGCGGTTTTGTCATTTAACGAGGCAATTGTTAAGCGAGGCACCACTGTACTTGAAAGACTGCCATCAGAAAAGGGGCAGAATTTGTTCTAGATCATCAGAACACAAAATAATGGGCTCAACTTACAGAAAGTCAGATTTTAGTTGAATACTAGGAAAAACCTCTTAACTGTTAGAGCAAAACAATAATGTAACCTATTCCCTCAGGAAGTGATGAGTGCTCCAATGCTGGAGACATTCAAGAGAAAATTAAGAATCATCTGTGAGATATACTTTGATTTGGACTCCTGCATCAACCAAGGGGTTGGACACAGGGATTATTCAAGGTTCTGATGGGCCCTGGACTCCCTTCTTCCTCCTTCCCTCTCTCTTACCTCCCACCTAAATAGGTCACATAATGTGAACAATGTAATATAACATAAATAAGACTGACTCGCTAAGGTGATCTTGGTAGCAGTAAATAAGTAAACAATGCTTAGGTAAACAAACAAACAACATAACAATGAAAAGAAAGTCTAGCTTATGGCCATAAGCAAGTATCCAGTCCTAGAAAACAAAAACTGTATCCAAAGAAAATCCTGTAATAAAAACAAGAGTCTTGGTTCCAGAAGGCTGAAGTACTACCTCCTATTACAGTGCCAAAATAAACACTTTGGATATGTCAATTTGCTGATCAAAATGTAATTTCGGCCATAAGGCAGGATCAGTAGATGATATATTGACATCTTCCTTATCTTGTACAACTCCAAGAATGTCATCTTCAGCTACTGATGTTTTATTCTCCTCAATCCACTCACCTTCTGTTGCCTCATATTCACATCGTATCAAATCTTCCTCAAATTCAGGAATATTATCTTCTTCATCTGTGTTGGTGCTGTTCAGAATAATCTCTTTAGGATCATCATCTCTTTTCTCTGAAATAAGATCTAAACCTTCCATAGGTATGTCATAATCTCCATCATGGGATGTTGATGGCAAAGGATTACTTTTAAATTTTGCCCAAAATGGGAAAGCCTGCCTTACAGCTGCCTTCTTTTCCTGTTCTTTCTTATGCCTTTCTTTCTTTTTAAGAGATCCAGGCTTGTATTTTTTAAGGTGGTGCCATATTTCTATCTAGATTCTGTAAGTGTAATAAACGTATGCAATAAGGCATTGTCACTATTAGTATATAGAAAGCATTATTTAAGAGTTACTGTGATTTAGTTTGTAGATATTTGTAGACTTTGGGAGGCACACAGACTAATTCAGGAGCCAGCCTGGTTGATTTTAGGAGCCAAAGAAATAATTGCTTCCTAAAGTTATATATAAAACAGTCAAAAATATTATGAGCCAGTAGCAGAGATTTTATGAGCTGCCATGGATCTGCCAATCCCGGAATTAGAATGTGTAAAAGATACAAGAAAGAGAATTCGAATACTAAACACAAAACATCCTCCTTACAATAATGCCGTCAGTCTTGTCCAAAAAATGAGTATCGCACTATGCGCTCAATTTAATTATCCTATCACTGGTTTTTAACTCAACATTTTCTGTTAAAGTCTATAATAAGCAATGAGATAACTTAACTCATGCTATTAAATGGCATCTGTTCGGTGCAAAATTTCACCCATAAAAGGCAAAGAGAAAAAGGGGGGAAGAACAACACCCACAGCTCTGGCTCCAAGAATTAATCAATTAATTAATCAATCAATACTGACAGGTAAGATATTCTCCTCTGATAGAAGGAGAATTTTACAAAGACACTATTTTAGTGCATAAACTTTATATATTGTGCCAATGAACAGTAAGTACATAGACTTGGCATATCATGCCAATGAGCAGTAAATGCATAAATCTTGTACATCATGCTAGTGCCCTGTGTGTCTCGAAACAGTTTGCCTGTGTCATCTTAGCCCCACAACAATACCTCTGTACCATTTTAGCCCCCTGACAGCCTCTCTCTGCCATCTTTGACCCCATAATAGCCTCTCATTGCTGTGTCTGCCACTGTCAGCTCCACCTGGCCTCAATGATGCAGGAGAAAAGGCTGTTCCAGTGCTCAAATGGCGCTAGGTCATGCATCATGGTCCAGTCACATAACCTCAGCGCACATGACTTCAAAGGCCCAGTGAGAAGTGGGCAGTGCAGGCTGCAGAGTACTATTACATGGGGGAGGGGGATAAAAAATTCCCCCAGGCAGCCCTGGGCAAATGTCCACTTTGCCCTTTGAATAAAGCAGCCCTGGTTGGATGCAATAGCCTTAGAGGCAGCATCCAACTCCATTATTCTATGATCCTTATCTGCAATGAACTAGTTTTGCAGCTGTCATATAGGACAGGGATGTAAAACATGTGGCCTTCCATATACTGTCAGATTGCAGTTCTCATTTTCCCTAGCCAGCGTAGCCAACCATAAGAGATTAAGATGGTCGCAGTCCAGCAACATCTGGAGGGCCAGACATTACCCGTCCTCAGTATAGACGTTCCTCAACAGACAAGCTGACACTGATTCTGTTTCATGAAAGCAGAAAGTATGAAAACCACAGCAGATTAATTGAGTATCACTATAAGAATGATGTGTCAGCTAGTTTACCTCTCAGCTCTGACACGTGCATCCCTAGTGATAGTCTGACCTCAGAGAAGTGCATTGGCTTCTAATAATGTTAGCTATCAGATGTTCTGGAGTGACTGATGGGCTGTTACCTCTACGAATTTATTAAGGAGGACTCCCTGTGCACTCCTACTGGAAGCTAGCCCTGATGAATTCAGTGGAACATACTTTCAAGTATACAGCCATAGGTTGCATAACCACAGGAAAGAGCTAATGGTGACCTGACAGACAAGCAATTTTTATCAGTCTAGAAATGCATAATAGTTTTCTTGTCTTTCCAGCAATTCTATGGGAATCAATAATGATGAATTATGTGCCATCAAGTCAGTGCCAACCTATGACAACCCTCACAGGGTTTTCTAGGCTTAAAGTAGTCTGAAGTGATTCAGCCATCTCTCCTTTTGGTTATGCATTGGAACCATTTGGCTTTTTCAAGGCAGCATAGGTGGCAAGGCATGTAACTTGGTCACCTTTGCAGCTGACCTCATCTAGTCTCTCTCTTTTGAGGAGCTGTGGGGAATTCAAACTCCTGACCTCTGGACCCACAGCCAGGCACACCAACCCTCTGGGCCATGTTAGAATTTCTATATGCAGCATGACAGGAGCAGGTAGGCCCTGCCCCACCAGGCACAAACCAAAAACCCAGCCGTGAACTGGTTCAGTTTTCTGGTTGGTTCGTGGCTAACCACGAACCATCACAAGCCACATTTTTTTCAGGTTCATGCCCATCTCTAATTGCAGCCCTAGATTAAATAAGCAACTATAGCATTTGGACATTTAGTTTGTCAACACTTTTTCTTCCCAACAATATTTGCAAGTGCTTTCAGCACACCAAATTAAGAAATTAAGAAATCTTATGACGATACAATAGCTGCTGAGCTTTTAATCAGTGAAAGGTTTTAAAGAAAACCTTTCCATGTCTGTTTCACAGCTAGTAAAATTTATTAATCTCAAGTCTCCAAATGAAGCGGCTCCTAATGTAGATGCAAGCCTATGTTCATATTAGAAACAGTCATGTATCTAATGGACATATTTTGGAAAAGCTGCTCCAAGAATAGTAGAAGTAAATGGAAAAGATGCAGCAGTATGGGTTCTTTTACAGTGTCACTGAGCAGCCATTCCACCTCGATACAGAAAGCAAGGCAAGGCCACCACCAACTTTTCAGAGTTCCAATGAACTATACATCAGCTGCAGTGATTCCACAGGGCTGAGTAGCCTCATACCATCCAAGTACTGCCTGAGTTTGTGTTTTCATTTTACCTCCTCATCCCATCTTCCTCCTGTGTCATCAGTTATCATTATCATTATTTTTATTTATTTATTTCTTGCAAGCCCAAAGGATCTTCATTCTCTCTCTTTGTACTTTGAGAGTATTCACAGCTGTAGAACAAGAGTATAAATGCTATCTCTTGTCTTGGGCCACAGCAGAAATGGCTGCTTTGGGATTTATTTATTTTTTTTAAAAAAGGGTAGACAGGAAATGGTTGGATGAGCACTTCTAGTTTGGTTTTTGTTCTTTGTTTTGGGGGTTCATACCTTAGGGAACACCCCCAAGTTCTCTAATATCCAAACAGCTACTCCTGGGGGAAAGGCTGATTTTTTGAAATATTTATTATGGGTGGATCTGAAGCCAAATGCTGCTTAGGGCTGCATACATTATATATGTGTGTATATATACACACAAAGACACAAATCTACCTGCAGTCAGCTTACAACATGTATAGCATGCCAGTGGCTACAATCCTATCTAAGCATTGAGTTGTCCTTATTTGGTATAGCATCAGCTTTTATGCACTGCTCTGTAGTTCACTTCTTTAGATGCATAAAATGTTATGTAGTCTTACAGATATATCAGGATGAAGAATCTCCAGAGGTCCAGAGGTCCAGAGGCTACACACAACCATCTCCATTTTAGATGGCCACAGCCACTTATCTTTTTCTCCCCTTAAACAAAAGGACTTTGGAGTCTCCTTGCACCCTCTAGTGGCCAAAAAATCTGTATTTGGACCAAAATTATTGGTTATACACCTAATTGTGCAATCAAGATGCCCTCTGGCACCTTATAAATTAGCCACAGTTAATTATAATCAATTACATAAACCGTACACAAAAACCAAGAGGATTCCAACAATAATCTATGACAAGGATGTGGGACTGGCGCGAGTTCTCAACAATAAGTGTGCACAGGCTGGACAGTGTTAGGAATGTGCCCTCACATCCCTGTGGATGCGATGTGCCGTCAAAACTATTTTAACTCATGGTGACCCTAGTACTGTTTCAAAAGTATATGAGATATTTAAGGGGCGGCTTTACCAGCCCCACATCCTAGTGAGTTTCATTGGCCAAGGGGAGATTTAATGCCAGTTCTACTGAATCCCGGTCTGACACTATCCATTTTACTACGCTGGCTCTCTTCTATCTCTAATATCTCATAACATCACTGGCTTTTTCTTGTCGCTAGCTGGAAGGTGTGGCTGGAGTTTCAGTTCCTTCTGGCCTTTCCCAGTCAGACCAGTCAGGAGGGGAGAGTGAAGCATCCAGCCAGGTGAATGCAGTTCATTGTCGACCCATCTTCTGTATTCTGGGAATCCTGAGGTGGGAACACAAACAGTTTTCAATGTCCCAGCTGAATGTGCTGCCTCCCAACTTTTCTTTCCATAGGAAAGGAGAGGGGTGAGTGTTGCTCCTCCCTGATGGAGATCCCTCAGCTTTGCCCACCTTCTTTCTGCCCCACCTCCCTTTGCAAATGGTAGCACTGAGAGGAGGAAAAGGCAAACAAAAGACCTCTGTGGACCAAATAGAGGGTCCCAGTGGGGTAGATTAGGGTTCTAAATCCAGAATTTGTAAATATTACTCTTTGGATTACTGGCCAAGCTGGCAGTTGTGTTCTGGGAGATATAGTTCTAAAAACTCTCCTTTCTCCTCCTTTCTTCTAAAAAATGCAAAACTCCCTACCATGTAGAGCAGGCTTCTTGCTTCATACCATCCCAATCAATGTATGGATTGTGGCAGGGGCAGGGAAACAGGGATGTGAAAAATGGGTGGGGGGGGAATATGCACCGCCCCTTGCTCACACAATGCTTACCATAACAGTGTTGTGTGTGACTTGACCTCAGTTTCGCTATATGAATGTATGAAATGTTGGACAAATGCACTAAATTATTGGAAAAACATGGATCTCTATCCCACTAAAGTAAGATTCTTAAATCATACTTTAAGCACATTTGAAACCTATCTGTTCTTGCCTGTCAGCAAAGGAATTAAGAGAACTGCTCAAATGCAATATCACATTGTCCCTTGCGTATTTATTACATACCTCTGCAGCAGTCATCAGAGGTGATTAATGAAAGATGGGACACATCTGGGCTGGAAAAAAATTCAAGGAATCTCAGGGTCAAGGGATCTCAAGTGGTAAAACATGTCTGGTTGTTGTAGGTTAAGCTTGTGTCGTCTGCACACTTTGCAAATCTTCCTGTTTTGTTTTGCGATCAGAAGGTAACCATGAGCTTCATTTTGGAGTTTGAGCATTAAGAATCAAAGCTGTGCTTGTGAGAAAACATGCTTTTACCTTCTAATTAAAAACTTAGCATCTCGTATAGCTTGGACTGCAAGAAAAAAAGCAGTGGCCATCTACTGTGCTAAAGACTATTAAAATTCTCATATATCATAGTTATACATGTCGTTCCATTCTCTGACAACACAATACCTTAAATGTTTAGAAACACTTTCCCATAAACCTAGCTAAGAAGACAAAAATAATGAAGTGGGTTTGAGTTAACATTAGTTTGATTGACCTCAGGTGAGTTCACAACTAATACATCGAGTTCATTAATAAACCTAGAATTGAAATCAACGAGCTAAAAAGAGCAAAATAATCCTAGCTTTTTATTTATTTATTTATTTATTTATTTATTTATTTATTTATTTATTTATTTATTTATTTATTTATTCATTCATTCATTCATTCATTCATTCATTCATTCATTCATTCATTCATTTATTTATTTATTTATTTATTTATTTATTTATTTATTTATTTATTTATTTATTTATTTATTTTATATCCCGCCTATCTGGTGAGGTCAGGACCACTCTTTCTTATATACTTTCCCAGCTTACATAATAGGTAAGTAAGTTGTACTTTAGCTGGTTACAGAAGATGTATATATTTAAGATGCAATGGGCAGTAGTTTTGAGTCAGCATCATAATTTTCCTCCGCTTTTTTTTTTTTTTTTTTTTTTTTTTGCTTTAACACGCTTCCTTAACATGTGCTCAAGAAAGGACTACAATGCCCAGCAACCCCAACTATCATGGCTAAGCATATGGAATGATGAAACTTGGAGTCTGGAGGGCATTGTGTCAATGTCAAATGAATGATACTAGTCTTTTCTTTAAAAATGGATAAGGGCTGGTTCATTTTGATACAGATTTGTTTCTAACTTTCCATAATTCAATCTTTCTTTTGTTCACTGGAAAGGATTTAACCTGCTGATAGCTGCAGTCAGTTACAGTGAAACATTCCATTTGCAATGTTAAGCCTTTAAAACAATGTAAATGGAATGTTTTGATGTAAGATGTAAGTGATCTGGAATAGTACTAGATTAAATCTTTTCCAAGGAGAAAGGAAAAAACTGGAATGCACAACTTTAATTATTATTCTTTCAAGCACTTCATAAAAATATAACATACAGTCTGTGGGAAGTTTTTTTATTATTATTATTCTGAACTTTGAGTAATTAATGTCCACATCTCTGTAGAGGCTAGTCATTACATTGTGTAACACATTAAGCACTGGGTGTGGAACTTTCTGTTGGAGCGGCAAAGGGGCTGGGTGTGCATTTGAGGTTACATGACATCATGCTTCCTTCACCATGTCCAAAAAGGTGCAGCTGTTATGAACTACTTCTCTCACAGGAAGGGGAGCAGCAAAGGGGAAAGCATCTCTTCTAGATTATTACCTTTTGACCTCCTGACCTCTTTCACCTTGAGACCATCTTGATTGTTTGGATGCTAATCTTAGGCATTATTTTGCTGTGTCAAAGGGAACTGTTCATAATATGAGGCAGAATGGGGAAAATCACCTCAGGTGGCAGATGCTGGAAAAGGCACCAGTAGTAGTTCTGCAGCTGGTCCTCCTCAGTCCTGGACCCCTGGCCCCTGGATGGTCTGAAGCAAGAGGACTAATAGCTCATAAAGATAGTCCACTTTCACCCCTCCACACTAGTCTCCTACCTTCATCCATGTAAGAGAATTATGTTCCAGTACCAGTGTCGAAGGAAGGTTCAGCTATCAGTCCAAGTAAGGGTCCTGTCTTTTACCTCTGACAGGAAAACATCCAGATATCAAAATGAGGCCTCATAAATTCTCAGTGAAGCATATCATACATTAGAAACAACGTAGCAGACCACAAGCTAGCTGGATAGCTCACTGAGTTGAAGTACCTGGAGCCAGGGTTAAAGAGCTTCATCTCCCAGTGGATCTTCCATGAGAAGAACCAACCTGTGTGGCCTTGGGCAAACAACATGGTATCAGAGCAAAACCCAGAAGAAAGGAGTGATAAACTGCTTCTGAGTACTTTATACCTAGAAATCCCTGAGAAGGGTCACCATAAGTTGGCATCATCTTGATGGCATTATTTTACTACTAGCCCATAAACTTTCATTTTTATCAGCAACGCCAATTACACTACACAAAGAAATCATGTCAGATGGCTGTGCAGATGAAACCAGAGCATGGCTGTTACTGGGCCTTTGTGTTATGCTCTTGACTTAGGGTCCAATGCCGGAAAGTGAGTACACAGCGGCACAGAGGCAATGTTAACTTCTGGAATGTTTAACTGAACACACTTCTCCTTTGTAGAGGTCTCATGACCACAACTCTTTCCAAGAAAACAAAGAAGTTTGTCAAGAACACTTGTGACAGAAAAAAATGATAGAAGTCCTCATTCTAGCTGGCTATGTTGGAGATGTCTGGAGCTATGAAAGCTTATTTCATCTCTAGATAACAAAAGTAAGATGTTTCCTCCTTGGAGAAATAAGAGAAAAGTCTGAGAAGGGGGGGGATGACATCAGCAATCTAAGGTTGAGGGAAGGTCAGCACAGGTCAGAGCAAATAAAATTAAGTCTAGAAAACCTGGAAAGATCCTCACTCTGTTATTTTCACCATGCAAAGACATGCATTTTGTTACGTGTAAACTTTGACAGTCTGGGGGAAAACATTTGGGACCACTGAACATCAGCTAACCCCTACATTAGAAAATCTTTTTTATATTATAAAAACAACCACCTGAAACCAAACCCTTTGAAAACACAGCTCTGTGCCTTCCACTTAAATAGCAAGCTCCAAGTTAGCTGGGAGGGCAAGATTTTGGAACACTGCCTTACCCCAAAGTATTTGGGCATCACTCTTGAACTTTAACCTACAAAAAAATGTCTAAACACCAAACAGAAAGTTGCTGCCAGAAATAACATACTTAGGAAACTGGCTGGATTAGACTGAGGTGCACACCCACCACAAACAATAAGAACAACAGCTTTGTCCCTGTGCTACTCCACAGCAGAATATGCTAGTATTACATAATAATAATTAGCACATGTTAAACAAGTGGATGTACCTCTTATTGAACCATGCAGGACTATTACTAACTGCCTGAAACCGATCATCACTAAAAACATATATTATTTGGTTGACGTTGCCCCTCCAGATGTACTTTGAGAGATGATAGCAAATAATGAGCAAAATACAGTGGTGCCTCACTAGACAATGATAATCCGTTCCACTGAAATTGCTGTTTAGCGAAATCATTGTCTAGCGAAACCTGTTTAATGCATTCCAATGGGGAAGAATCGTAGTTGTCTAGCGAAGATCGGCCATAGGAAAGCCGCTTTGTGAACCACCGATCAGCTGTTTAAATTGCTGTCTTGCGAAGCTTAGGTCCTGTAAACACCCGTTTTGCGAGCGCGGAGGAAGCTGTCAAAATCGTGATCTAGTGAAAATCGGTTTGCGAAGCAGGGACCAAACACTGTCCAGTGAAATTCCCCCATAGGAATCACTGTTTTGCGAATTGCTATAGCGATCGCAAAAAGTCAATGTCTAGCGAAAAAACTGTCATGTGGGGTAACTGTCTAGCAAGGCACCACTGTAAGGTAATACAGCACCAAACCCATCCACTTCATGGATACCAACCCCCTATACGATGGCTAAATTCAAGGAAAAATGTTCTGCACACACTCAAGCTGTGAATATTAAACCAGAAGGGACTAGGCTAAACCTATGAAAAACAAAAACAACACACCTTGCCAATTCGATAAATGCTGAAGATTGTCTCCCAGGAGGACAAGAATCTAGCTGGATCATCTGGAAGTCACCTAACAGACTTTGAAGAGAAGTAGGAAGATCAAAGAACAATAAAGTAAAATGGAGCTACTTGGATACTGGAGTAAATTTTCTGTCACTGTGGAGAAATTCAATCAATAAAGCACTTATGTGAATGCAATTTATGCCCCACCATGTGTATAAAAGATTTAGCAAATGGCCACGATAACACTATTAAAATAGCCCTCTTCTGATCAAAAATACTCTAATTATCTTGACATTTCAACTTGTTTTTAATTATACCTATATTTCATGTACCATATTTTTCCATGTGTAAGACACTACTTTTCTCCTAAAATCATTACACTAAAAATTGGAGGCGTCTTATACACGGAAGTAAGCTGAGAACACAAAGAGAACAAAACAGCCTGTACCTTGCCTCTGTAAACAGGCTTCCTCCAATCAGAAGGCTTAACTTCCTATAGTCAGAAGACTTAGCTTCCTCCTATCAAGAGTCTTATGGAACTAATGCCAGCTGATGCTGAACAAACCAACTGGAACACAGCTCGTTGGAGGTGGAGCCTGTAGGCTCAGATTCAACAGGGATTCCTAATGTCTGAGTGTTCTGAGCCCAGAGGCTGAACACTCAAAGCTAAGTTTTCTTAATTTTTGGTTTAGAAGAGGGGGGCATCTTATAAATGGGGGCATCTTATAAATGGCAAAATATGGTACATCTGTAATTTTAAATTGTGCAACACTCTGACATAAGCTGAGTTGCATTCAGTCACTTCCAACAATGATAAGTATACACTGAATTATAATAAAATATTAAATATCTGCTTTTTCTGGCAAAATAACAATTTAAAGATATAGCTGGATTAAAAATGGGTGGAAAAAACTGTTATCTGCTGGAAACTCACTAGGGAAAAATGTCCATGTTTCACAGTATAGTATTACAGTGGTGCCTCGACATACGAACGTCCTTACTTATGACCATTTCGAGTTACAACCAGCTCCGGCTGCAAAATTTTGCTTCTACTTGCCACCGGATGTTCCACTTATGAACAGAAAAAGGCAGGGGGGAAAAGTGGGGAATTCAAATTGCTAACTGTAGGTGGTGACAAGGCTGCTTCTTTGTAGCTCTTTTGCCCCAGCATTTAGAGAGTGTGTGTCGTCGGAGGCTTGGGACTGCTTTCTTCTGCTTCTGAGAGCATGTGTGTGTGTTTGCAGGGATGGTTCGGGTTGCCTTGTAAGGTAAGGTGCTGTTTTCTGCTTTTTAAAAACTGTTCTGGGTGTTTTTGCAGTGTGGTTTTAAGCTAGGGAGGTTATGTTTCTGTGCTGTGATGGGACTTGGGGGGTTGGTTTGTTGGTTGTGTTGTTTTCTGCCATTTCCGATGGGTCTTGGGGTTTTTTGCTTTTTGGAGTGGTTTTCCCATTTCTGATGGGTCTTGGGGGGTTTGTTTGTTTTTTGGCTTCTCCCTCCCATTTCTGATGGGTTTTGGGGGGTTTGGTTGCTTTTGGGGATTTTCCCCCATTTCCATTGGGTCCTGCATGCTTCCTTTGATTTTTCCTTTGTTTTCTTTGCATTTCCGACCTGTCCCCTTTGTTCTCTATGCATTTCCAATCTGCTCCATTTGTTTTCTGTGCATTTCTAATGGGTCTTGCATGTTTGGTTGCTTTTCTCTTCCCTCCCCCTTCAGCCAGAAGGGATTAATCACATTTCCAAACAGTCTTGCAGTGATTTTTTTGCGATTTTTTCTTCGGCTGGAATGGATTAATTGCATTTCAATGCATTCCTATGGGAAATGGTGCTTCAACTTATGACCATTTCAAGTTACGTCCATCTTCTGGAACGGATTCTGGTCATAAGTGGAGGCACAACTGTACTCAATTAACTGTGAGGCAGATACTACTTAGACAACTGTATGGAGGCCAGGACATGCATGTATGGTTCTACTGCTCCATTACACACTGACATCACACAGTTAACTGGTCACCAGCTTAGGGCTAAGGGACACTTTGGTTCACAAGAAGCATATTAAGTCTTATATAACGCAGTAAAGCACACACAGATTTTATTCCCTGTTTTATCTGATGAACTCTTGAACTCTAATCCTCTTTCTAGAGGGGACTGTCCACGCATGCCAACAGGAACTTTCAGGTTCTAGACGCCATATTGTCAATTTGTTCACAAACATGTACTCTTATTTTGCTCCCCTTCTCAACCCATTTACCAACATACTATATACACATAGCTAGCACAATTTATTCTCTATCCTGGCTAGCCTGAACATCTTCCAAATACAAAATAGAGTATTTTAAAGAAATTGAAAAGTAATATTGTATGCAATTATTTATAGCCTATTTTATCTTTTTAATATGCTGTTAAAGCAGGCCTGGGCTTTTAAGGGCCTTCTTATCCATATGAATGCATTTGCCCTGTAAATCCCACAACTGAAAAGCAGTTGCCTCATCACGGTGAATGTACAATATCAAAAAGAAAAGACTGTAACTTCAGATAGAGCATCCAAGAACTAAATTAATGCCAATACTAATATTACTAATAAACCTACTATGCCTGAAAACACACATATGGGTTAGACTCCAGATGTTCCTGCATATATTAAGTGAACACATCCTGCAACATAGGTTTATTCTGCAAACCTAAGATAATATCAGAAAAATACATTAAGCCCTTGGGTCCTCACAGCTATTGGGGAAAAGCAGTTATATAGCCTTTTCCTTAAGGCAGCTATCCCAAGGAAACATTTCACTTTGATGACTCAAAGGTGTGATTCCCTTTGCTATTTTTGTTCTTGACTGCAGTTAGAAAGTTACTTTGAAACATGACTCATGTAAATTATATTTGGCCAATAAATCCTGGCTATAGACACCTCATATTTTAAAAACACACATTTTAAAGAGGCACACACTGAAATGTCTTCACATATGAAAGACCTCATGAAATGTCATTAAGCTCAACCTCATAACTACAGTTAACACTCCAGAGTGTATTGGCAGATATGAAACCAAGCCCTTTTTCTCTAGCTGTTACATAGTGTGGTCACACAAAATTAGAGTCTTCTTAAATAAAGTATTCCAGAACAAGAAAAGGGAAGAAAAATCTGTAAAATAGGGAAGGAGGGCTTATTTGGGATACTATTGTTGTCTGATCTGTCAGCAAGGTGAATAATTATCTGTCATGCTAATTTGCCCATCACATTAATGACAAACCATATAACTGTAATCAACAACAGGTTTTGCTCAGTACCACTCTGAGAAGGTGTTGAGTGTGGTGAGGTGCCAATAAGGAACTCCTCATCCTTCTCCAAAATGGCTTTCTTACCAGTCCTGCTGCCATGGCAACTCCTTCTGCCTGCAGGTACATGCCTACTCTGAGAGTTTAAAGTCCTCAAGCAGCTTTAAGTGGCCCATGGGTTTCTAGCATCTCTCTCTCTCCCTCATTTAATGTAAATAGTTGAACATAGGCCAGTAATCCGCCATTTTGAATGCATTTCCCCCCTCAAGGTTTAACTGGGATTTGCTCCAACTCATTAGAACTGTTATACTTGATTCTAAGACCTGAGGTAAATGACCTCATCCTGTGATGAAATGTTTATACATTCCACGCTGCAGAATAGTTTTATGGAACAAAAGGTAACAACGAAACATTTGTGGGATTTGTGACAGAAAAGTAAGCGAACAAATGTAACATAATCAATGAAGGATTTAAGGGGCTAAATTTTTGGTTGCCAAATAAATATGCAACCCCTCCCTCCTTCAACATTTTATTTGTAAAGCTGCATATGCTGTCATAAAACAGGTGAGCTGAAATATGCACTGATCTGAGTGTCAGTTTTACAGCAGCTGGATTATAACTTCTGTTTCCCACAGTAGTAAAGAAAGAAATGTACTACTAGCAAAACTACACATTATTCTGTACATGGAGGAGCTGCTGCCACAAACGGCATTCCTGTGTCAAGTTCTCCCCCTTCTCTTGAAAGGTTTACACACACTTAGCTATGCCATAACATTGTCAGGTCATATATTCCCTCTTCTCCAACAGGGACAACTAATGACGAGGATTAGAAATGAGGAAACATGGCATGATTATGTGTGCAGAGTGAGAGATGGGACTATGGGTGAACATAGCAGCACTGGATGAAATATAATGCCTAAATCTACCCCAGATTAAGAGATACACAGCAAGATATGCCTTGCCAGGGCTTCCTTGTTTGTTTTAATGGGTGTCACAGTTCTAAATGTTCCCTCAAGTAAATATCAAGTGGCAGACAGTAGTGATGGTCAAGGCCACCTGAATGTAGTCTGTCACTTGCTCCCACGGTGGGAGAAGGCAGTAGCTGCATGCCTCCCGCCAGCTATTTCTCCAGACAGGCAATTTTTAGGTCAATCCCTATCTCAGTAACTTGGTTTCAAGGCAGACCCTTCAGATCTCAGCACTGAAGAAACAACCAGCAGGAAGCATGCTGCTATATCTTTCTCCTTCAGGAGCAGTGGCAGAAGATGCATTCCACTGGCAGCCTTGGCCACTGGCACTGCCTGCCATTAGTCATCATCACTCCTACTGCTGCCGCTTACCTTCTCCCCACCTCTGCCCTGCAAGTAAGCTGCTTCCTCCATCTCACTATTTCATGTTTGTTGAGGGGAGGCTGCCACTGCTTATCACCTCTGCTGTTACTGCTTGGCCTTTTTTTTTCAACTTCCACCACTGCCACCCCACTTCATCTTTTTAGCAGGATGGAGGGGTGGCAATGTTACTTCCTTCTGTTCCAGTTCACAGCTGCATGGGCCTTCTGAGGGTGGCGAGGGTGCTGTGGGGAGCACTGCACCTGCTGCCCCAACACTCCATCATCTGAGATGATTGTGTCACCCAGGCGAATGGCAGGGCTGGCCCTGTCTGTGTAAATGTGTCAGTTTCACTGACATAAAATAGCAGACCAAAGATCACATACAGAATGTTCACACCTCAAAACATAAAGCCTTTCAATAGAGCCCCTCAAGCTATTTCATCAACAATCTAGTTATTAACGGATGAGAAAATACACTGAAAAATATGTATGTGTGAAGAGATCTTAAAAGGCCACAATGTGGCTATAAATGCAGTAAATAAAGCAACTTCTAAACCCTATTTGGGTCTAGTATTGCAAAATAAGACAACATTTCATTCCTCCTAAAGGATTTCTTCCCTCCACCCATCTTTTTTCCTCAACCCCCCCCCCCAAAAAAAAACAATTCATTATACAACAATTGGGCTAGTATAAGGAGCTACATTGCAACCAGGCTGACAATAAAAAAGAGCACAGTTCTTTTGCAAAAACAATTTTCAGCATTCCATTGTGCAGCTTAAGAGAACTCAGGAAATGTTTCAGTGATATTCAGCCTCCCCGGAGACTCTTTAAAACTGCAGTTCATGAAAACGGTCTAGTGTCCGAGGCATGAAAATCACAATGGGCTTCCTGCTTACATTTACCCCTCCCCCAGCCCTGCCAATATACTAATTTAAACAGTATGGCAGCATTCCAGTTGAAAAGTTTTCCCCCCAGGCTAGGCCAAATAGAAGGGATGAGGGGAGGAGGGTTGAGCACAACCATTTTCTGAGGGCTCTACATTTCTCTGACTCCTAAGCCGTCTTTTCCTCTCAGCTGGGCTGCATACACAAAAGAAAGACCACACAAATGAACCAACCACATCACTCTTCCTGGTACATCTTAAATCCACTTTGCACGCTATATCTTTTCCCCTAGATGTAGCTATGCAAGTATCTGCCAGCAAATATGTGTCAATAAAGAGGGCACAAGGAGATACATCTTTGCATTAAATTGTGTATACTAATGTATAGATGCTTGTTTAAAAGTAATCAGTATAATGTAAATAGAAAAACTATAACACTCACCCTAAAAGGGCTAGACACATCTGCTCAGTTTGCTAGTCAAGGAAGACAATTTCATGGGCTGCATTCACCCCTCTTAAGGTACTTTGCCAGTATCCTTTTGAGGATTTCTGTGTGCATAACTAGCATTGTGCTTTGCAATCAGTTGCTCAACCAGCCATCAACAGGTTCCTTGCCAAACAATGTAACCAGCTGTGCAATGTTAGTTGCCCACACAGAAATCCCCAACAGGATACTGGCCATTTATGTTTAAATTTGAATTGGATTGGACAGCCCTTCACATAGATTTTCAAAACAGGAAAATGGCCTGTGGCAGCTCCTCAAATAGAGAACTGTCATTTCTAAAATAAGACAGATAGCTACTCTAGTCCAATGCTATATTTCCACCCATGGCTATCCATCAGGTCATGAATATGACAATCTTCCTTTGTTTCCAAGCACTTAGCTTCCAGAGATATGTTTCCTTGATGATGTACTGTTTCTTTGAGAAAACTTTAGGAAATGCTTGTCCAGGAAATGTGAAAACAAAACTAGTCATCATCATTTTAGTACTGCAGAGCTGGAGGGGACCTTATGGATCATCAAGTCAGACCCCATCAAGGAGGCACAGTTGAGGAATTCAACTCCCAACCCAAGCCACTGAGCTATCCAGCAGTTCTTCGTTTGTGCTTCGTAATTCTGGTCCCAAGGGGTATGTTGAACGTTGCCACATCCAGATCATGTCAGTAATGGATGGTTTGCAGAAAACCTGAGTGTGCTGACATTTATGCCAGTACACATAAACGAAACAGACATTACAACTTCTATACAAGAAAGGTGAATTTAGCTATCACTGCCAATACGCATTTGTGCAATCTGCTTTTGAAGCATGTTTTGCACAAATGCTGGCTGGATAGCTTAGTGAGTCACCAGTTAGCAGTTTGATTACTCACTGTGTCTCCTGGGAAAATACCCAGCCTTTGTGATCTTGGACGAGCTGCACAGGCCTAGGGAGTTCCCAGAAGTAGTGAATGATAAACAACTTTTGTGTGGTCTCTATCTAGAAAACCCTGGAAAAGGCTGACATTAGAGATGGGGGTATTTGGATACACAGCTGGACATAACAAGCATCTGGCCCAGTATTGCCACCTATGACTGTCGGTGGCTCTCCAAGGTTTCAGGCAAGATGCTTTCCCCATGCTACCAGGAAATATCTGGATGTGTTCCATCCAAATTCTAACCAGGGCAAGTATCATTTAGCTTCCAAAGTCACCTGTGTTTAGGTGTTATGGTTCTTTGGGATATAACAGGTGGCCTTTTATCTGTCCAACACCTGAAATTTAAACCACACATTGAAGACAGTGTTCTGTTCTTCATTGTGACTATACAGTATAATCTAGAAAAAGAATCCCACAATCAGGCAATGCCTGTGTTAGGCCAAATGAAAAGGCAGGAAAATATGGCAAACCTTTGAGATGCACATAGTAGAGTATCAGGCTGGACATTAAAAGGAAGGAAAACAGTTAACATCATAGACACAAATTCCCAATTTAATCTTTCTTCATGCAGATTTAGGTATATGCAGCTGGGTTAGCAAAAGTGAACTTTTCTGTACCTTTCTCTCCATAGCAACCCTTCCAGCTCTCTGGAAATTTTACAGAGGATTGGAGATCTTCCTAGATAGGATGAGCTGTGGAATGGAGGAGGGATCCTGAAAAATCAGGTTAAAGAACTTTCCATCATTTGCTATGGAAGGCCGTTACAAGATCCAACCCATAGACTTGCATAAGAGGAGATTGCAGAGTTGACTGTCTTAGGTTCTTCTAAGACATGCAAGTTGCAGATCACAGGTAAGATTACAAAGAAGCACAGTGACCGAAGCCCCGCTTTTCAGACTATAAAATTAAGTCATTCATCAGAACTGTTTCCAATCCTCTAAATTAAATACACTGGTTTCTTGTTGGACATAGAACGGAAGTGCACTACTTCACTACCTTATGATGATAAAAGGAATAATTTCCTTAAGAAGTCCTTTCCTGAACTGTCTAAGGCAATATCCATACCAACAAGAAAACTTTAACTTCTTTCTAAGCCACAGGCCAAAACCAGAAATTAGAGCTAGCCCACGACTATGGGATTCCTTTGAAGTCTTATTTCACACACATGAAAAGGTTGTGATCACCTCTTGGCAATGTCAATGGGCTTTCAGCTCTAATTACAATCTATCTGTAACGCCTGCTTAGAAAGGTTAGCTTTTAATGCAATGAACATTACCTTCAACTGACAGCTTTGGAATAGGACACACAAAAGAGGAATAGGCAACTGTGGTCCTCCAGATGTTGTACTGCAATTCTCACCATCATTCATCTCTAACCACAGGTCATAGCAAACTAGTGGTGTCTGCTTATGCATCACCGAAAAGGAAAACAAAAGAAGACACTGATTTGGACACAATTGCATACATTAAGTTAATACATAGACAAAAAACTCAAAATGATTTAATGGGATTACAATGTACCTCATCCCATGGGGAATGAATGGGAAAACTATGACATGGTGATCTGTGTGCCTCCTGAATCTGCCGTCTAGGTGCTCAATGTGGATGGATAATTTTGAGGTTCCTGATGTTCCTCCTTATGGTTTTTTAATCACTGAAGCAGCTCTTTCAATGGAGCACTTCGTCAAAAGCAGAAAGGTCTTCTTTCTTGTAGGCATCCTTCAGTCTCAAGAGATTATGGTAAAGTGCTCTGAATAGAGGTCTTGAAACAGCGTCTAGTGTGGCTGAGAAGGCCAATTCGAGAGTGAGAATCCCTTCCACACTGAAGACAAATACAATCTGTCTCCTGTCCAGCTCCGTGATTTTGCTGCTTTCGGGACTGCCTCTTTGCCTCGGCCTGTTGAACAAGTGTCTCTTCAAATTGGGAGAGGCCATGCTGCACCGCCTGCCTCCAGGCTAAAGGCTCAGATGTCAAGGTTTCCCACCTGTTGAGGTCTATTCCTAAGGCCTTCAGATCCCGCTTGCAGATATCCTTGTATCGCAGTTGTAGTCTCCCTCTGGGGCTCTTTCTCTGAACGAATTCTCCATACAGGAGTTCTCTTGGACTCTGACTGTCAGCCATTCTCACGACATGCTCAAGCAAATGTAGACGTCGCTGTTTCAGTAAGGTATACATGCTAAAAATTCCAGCTCATTGTAGGACTACTCTATTCAGAATTTTATCCTACCAGATGATGCCAAAAATTCATTGGAAACAACGCATATGGAACTTGTTCAACTTCCTCTCCTGCCATGCACAAAGGGCCCAGGACTCACTGCAGTACAGGAGTGTGCTCAGGACACAGGCTCTATAGACCTGGATCTTGGTATAAGCTTCTTGGTATAAGAAGCTTATTAAGCCATACTCTGTGAGTCTGGAGAATGTGATAGCTACTTTGCCAATGCATTTATCCAGCTCGACATCTAGGGAGAGGGTATCAGAGATTGTTGAGCCAAGGTACACAAAGTCATGAACAACCTCCAATTCTTGTGTAGAGATGGCAATAGAGGGAGGTGAGTCCATGCCCTGGCCCATGACTTGTGCTTTGTTCAGGCTGATTGTTAATCCAAAGTCTTGGCAGGCCTTATTAAAATGATTCATAAATTGTTGGAGCTCTTCAGCAGAATGGGCAACAACAACTGCATCATCGGCGAAGAGGAAGTCCCACATGCGTTTCTGCTGGACTTTGGTCTTCACTCTCAATCTAGAGAGATTAAAGAGGTTTCCATCTGATCTAGTCCGGAGATGGACACCTTCTGTTGCAGTTCCAAAAGCATTCTTTAGCATGACAGCAAAAAAGATCCCAAACAGGGTCAGCACGAGGACACAGCCCTCTTTCACTCTGCTTCGGATGTCAAAGGGATCTGATGTTGAGCCATCAAAAACTACCATGGCCTTCATTTCCTCATGAAAGGGCATGATGATGTTAAGGAGCCAAGGTCAACATCCAATCATGGGAAGTATTTTAAAAAGGCCATCCCTGCTAACCAAATCAAAGGCCTTTGTAATATCTATGAAGGCCACAAAGCGTGGCTGTTACTGTTCCCTTCATTTTTCCTGCAACTGTCTGAGGGAAAATACCATGTCAATGGTGGATCTATTAGCTCGAAATCCACACTGTGATTCTGGGTAGACTCTGTCTGTAAGTACCTGGAGTCTCTTCAGCACAGCATGAGCAAGCAGTTTCTCTACAACGCTGAAAAGAGAGATGCCATGGTAGTTATTGCAGTCGCCTCTGTCTCCTTTGTTCTTGTACAATGTGGTGATGTTTGCATCCTTCATGTCCTGTGGTACTCCACCTTCCCTCCAGCAAAGATAAAAGATTTCATACAGCTCAGTGGTGATGATCTCTTTACAGCACTTCAGCAGGTATGTTATCCTTTCCAGGTGCCTTTCCAGAGGCGAGGGAATCCAAGGCCGCTTTTATTTTTGCTAAGGTTGGTTTGCTGTCCAACTCTTCCAAGACAGGCAGGCACTCAATATTATTTATTGCCTCCTCAGTTTCTACATTCCCTCTGGAATATAGCTCAGAGTAGTGCTGCACCCAGCATTCCATCTGCTGTGCTCAGTCCTGGATGATCACACCTGTAGCTGTCTTCAGAGGAACTGATTACTTCTGTATTGGACCTAAAGCCTGCTTGATACCGCCAAACATTCCTGTAGTGTTACCTGTGTTCACCACTATCTGTATCTGAGAGCAGAGCTGAAACCAATAATTGTTGGAACATCTCCTGGCAGCCTGTTGGACTTTGCTATGAGCAAATCGAAGAGCCTGCAAGTTGTACTCACTAGGACAGGCTTTGTATGCTGCTAGAGCTCTCTTCTTTTCCTCAATGGCTGGCATCAGCTCCTCCAAATGGTCTTCCAACACCCCTTCAAATGAAGGACTGTCCTTTCTAGAAGAGGACATACGACCACCCTACCAGTTATTGTAAGAGATTTAATCAGTAATATTTCTTCTATACTACACTCAGCCCTGCGCATTGAATTTTTTTTTAAAGAGAATCCAAAGACCTAGCTTTAAAAAAACATTCAATGCACAGGGCTGAGTGTAGTATACTAACAGTGCAAATCTATACATAAATCAGCAGTTCACCTAAGTTAAATGAGAATTACTCAGACTCTCTATACTTCCTTAGAGAGTCCTGCTGGGTTAAAGCATAAGATTAGCATTAATGCAGCTGCATTCCTCTTTAACCAAGAGGAATTCTCATTGGCCAATATCCTGTTGGATATTTATGCATGCACAAGAGGAATAATGAAACCTGCCATGGCTAACTGCTGCTAACTGACAAGGAGGTATGGGGACTCAAGTTGAAGGACTCCCTGTCAGGTTAGACTTAAATCACACCGGTGACTCAACTTGACTTGACTCAGGGGGGGGGGGGGGGAGTGTCAATGACTTGGACTTGACTCGTGACTTGGAACCCACCCAACCCCTGGGAAAAAGAGCTTGTATTTAATAGGACCTCACATTTGGGGCTTGGGGCTTAGGACTTGGTACAAAGACTCGAACTCAGACATGGTACTTGGTACCAAAGACTCAGACTCATTCTTGGGACCCAGAGCCAAAGACTTGTCAACATCTCTGCTGACTAGCTGCTAGATGCATGACAGATGTACAAAAACACATAATCAATTAGTCATAGCAACTCTATAACTCCTCTTCTAGGTGCATAAAAATCCAGTAGGATTTTGGCTCTTATTCATAGGTAAGTGTTCAAAGGTTTCAGGCACAGAAAATAATACTTTTTAAAGCTGTTCACATAGTAGCTAACCTATAAGAGCAAATAATGTACAGAGCCACCTATATTCTACCAGGGAAGGCTCCATTTTGTTTTGACACAATCCAACGTTGTTATTTAAAAAAACACAAATATTATACAGTTATGAAAATTTGGCAGTGTATATTCTGCAGAAATATACCCGATTTAATTTTTACAACTCTAGTATTTGGGCAAAAGGAACTGGGATCAAAACAGATGTAGAAATACAGATATAAAGATTATGGAGAGTGTATTGATAGCCTATCTTGGCAAATTCACAAACAAAAAATGTTTAAATAATAAATAAATAAGAGAACTGGAATGGATACTTCAAAGGGATGCCAATACAGGGTGCCACACCTCTAACCCCCAAAGAGTGGACAATTTGCAATTACTGCCTGCACATGCAGTTATTAAGCTTGCTATTTTTATGACTGTAAGGTAAAGGTAAATGTTCCCCTTGACAATTTTTGTCCAGTCGTGTTCGATTCTAGGGGGCGGTGCTCATCCTCATTTCCAAGCCATAGAGCCAGCGTTTTGTCTGAAGACAATCTTCCGTGGTCACATGGCCAGTGCGACTTAGACACGGAACGCTGTTACCTTCCCACCGAGGTGGTCCCTATTAATCTACTCGCATTTGCATGCTTTCGAACCGCTAGGTTGGCGGGAGCTGGGACAAGCAATGGGCGCTCACTCCGTCACGTGGATTCAATCTTACGACTGCTTGGTCTTCTGACCCTGCAGCACAGGCTTCTGCGGTTTAGCCCACAGCGCCACCACGTCCATTTTTTATGACTGTAATTCCTAAAAAATAGAACCTTTATTTTGCAAGACCAAAACTTTTGCATCAATTATACAGTTTCTTTCAACTACAGAATGCAAACAATTCTTAATTTATATCTCCATGTCCACAGTCCACACAGTAATTTACATATGGGGAACTAGTAAACTCAAGTATTTTGTAAAATAATAAAATACAAGCGTCTGGGCTCTTCCTATTACAGTTGTTTTCTTGGGAATTTATACAATGAACTTCAACCAAGATTAGCTCAGAAACTTCTGCTTAATTAAAGAGTGTGCATGGCATTAGCACCAGGTGTGTTGGGCATGTGCCAGGCTCCACACATCTTGGGGGCATAGTCTTCCTCTCATTCTCCCTTCCCCATTCTCTCTTAACTTTTCATGTCATTCAGAACTGTAAAGCTTCTGAGTGAAGGAGTTCCAGCTGCTGTTACTGCTACCACTCCCCTCCTCCCCAGTCACACTAGATGCATTGGGAATGGGGCTTGGCTCCAGAGGAGGAGGAGGAGGATGCTGTTAGTGGCAACGCTGTGCCCATCTGGCCAGGGGTGTAAGAAGTACTTCCACCTGTGCATTTTAGGTGTTTTGTGATGATAGGAAAAATTAACCTAGGAGGCCAGAGTAGCAAAGATGGTGGTGCTGCCCGCCCAGGTAACATACACAATGGCTGAAATCCTGCTGTGTAGGTTATGCCACATAAGGATGATGATATTATCAGCAGTGGCAGTTTTTCAGAAATAAAACACCTTTGATTTCTCCTCTGAAGGTCCTGAGGTTGCCGTGGAATTGTTGGGAAGCTGCTGGGGACCCAAGGAGCAGGGGAGTCTTCACCCCAAAAAAAAAAAAAAACCACCGCTAAGATTTTCAGTAATTAATTTCCCCCTTCTGCCCATGGCCCCTACCAACTTCACGATGATGAAACTATCTCAAGACCTTCGTGGGGAGAAATGAAAACGTTTTACTTCTAAAGAATCGTGTGGCTGGTGACGTTATCAGCTTACGTGGAGTTACTTATGAGAAAAGAATTTCAGCCTACATAGATGCACTGTTTTAAGACATTCATAACTAAATCGAAAACTTATTAAAAAGTATGGATCACTACAGACTTCAGGAGCTCTTCACTAGCTAGAATCACCATACGTCATACTTCATAGTTGACAGTTCTCCATTTCAAGGCGACCTCTATTTGAAGAGGTGTTGAAAGTCAGACCTTGGTTTGAAGGCATTGTGTATTTAAAAGACTATCCAGGCCAAGTCTGGTTTAAACATAAAGAGGCATAAGAAGGGCCCTTCAAGTTACCCATTCTTAGTTAACATTTTGATATCAAACTGAGCATGTACAAAAATCACCTGGGGCAAATCTTCTTCCACTAGGTTGAGATGTACTGTGTTTATTTTAAAATGACAGAAATTACTGCTCAGTATGAAGCTATATGCAAAATGTATTGCCGATCTGTAGCCTCTATCTGTTTTCTGTAATTTTTGTTTTTGTTTTTTTGGTGATGCATTTTTCTTTATTTTGTGTTAAGTGATCAACCTAACCATACTCCTCTTCAGCTCCACTTTCAAATGTCTTCCTGGAACACTGCCAGATCACAAACATACAGAGGTACTTTCTATAAGTGAAAGAGAGAGAGAGTTTAAAGCAGCATCCATCAAACAAAATTCAACACTTAAGCCATTAATGGAAAGCTCAAATGACAAATGCATACCATATGGCATTAAGTATTTAAGGGTAGCCAGGTGTCTAGGGAAGATTTTTTTTTTGTTTTCTTTTTTTACTTCAGCCATATTCAGTTAGAGTAAAGCCAGGGATTGCTTGGGTTGCTTGGTCTTCTAAGGGCCCAACTATATGCTACCAATAACCTGGCACTAGAAGAGGGAATCGCTTAAGTGCTGATTGAGTGTGATTGTCGCAGCAGGAGCTTTTCTCACCTTCTGTAACTTCCGAATTAGTTGCCTCTGTTTTGAGATTATTTTTCAGGCCACAAACACATTCTTCCTTTGTAAATCTGATTTCTAACTTTGATTTCTCAGAGACAAAGACTGCCTCAATCCCATTATTTCATGTCTAATGGTCTGTTATTTCTCACCCATTGTTTGGCCCCATCAAGCATAGAGTCTGGTTATCAACAGTATGTGCAGTGGGGTGGGGGAGAACTACTGGGCCCTTTGATTTAATTCCTAGAGGGACAACCATGCTAGTCTATTACTGCAAATAGAATTGTGTGGCATCTTAAAGATTAACACGTTTTAAAATGGACTCCAGCATAGTCAATGTCAAGACTGCCTTGTGGTTCTCTGTCTTTCAGTTGGACAAGCAAGCACAAGGAGCTGTAAGTCCAGATAAAGTACATGCAGATTTGAGTTCATGCTGTCTAAAATAAGACAGCATGACTTTCTCGATCTGACAAAATCTATGGGTTATTTTGGATGAAATCATCTAACACATTGTGAGACCCACCATTGTGAGACCCATTGTGAGAAGGAGCCCACACATTACTTCCTGTAGTAACACGCAGACAGCAAGATCTTAAGAGTCAGCCTCCCATTCCTGTGCACATACTTCCTCTTCCCTTTCGCCCACCCTGTTTACTTTGCACATCTTGCCAAATAAATTGCCCGAAGACAGCATTGTCTTCAAATCCTGCAGATTTTTGTTTTGTTTCATTATTTGCTTTTGCACAATTTTTTGTGTTATTTTGGTTGGTCAAGGGTACAGCCAGATGGGGGGATTTGGAACTACATAGTGCTACAGCAATACATAAATCTGGCATGGATAGTGCTGCATCACTTAGAAGGATAATTTTTTTTTTTAAATTGTGAGAAGAGGAAAATAGAGGAGAAGATTGCCATCCTTTCTACTCTCACAATCCACTGCATACATTACCGGGTTATCACTGAAGAGAACACTGCTCACAGCTCTGTTTGAGAGCAAATTAAGCAACCACACAGACTACATAACGGGATAATCAGGAACATCTCCAATCACAGCAAATAAACTGCAGCCCTAGCACTGTGCTAGAAAGGAGTGGAACAGCTCACAAAATGAACAGGATGGATCAGTTTTTCTTAAAACATATGTGCTTACAAAAAAAAATGGCAGACCAAACTACACCAAAAATGAACCAAACAGTGAACAATATGCTCGTCTGAATGCCCCCTCAGTGAAGGTATTGCCATAGCATGGATTTTGGAATTTGTTTTATGCCAACATGTTCATTTGTGCTGAAGCTTTAATTGAAATGAGCTTATGTGTACCACAGCCCAGATGTGTGTAGTCAAGCTTCAGCAGGCAGATATTTACAACTCAACCACAATTGAATTATAATATTATATATCTATTACAATTTTATTTACAATTAACTTCCTCAGAGGGGAAGATGTAAAATATGATATGTAAAAGATACCAGAATAGTCATTATCATAATGTTAGTCTTTAAAAATCTTTCAACAGATGTTACTGGGTGACAAGTACATCCAAACATGGATGTGCAGATTAACACATGTACAGTGGAGAAAAACGCTGTCCAAGCCAAGTAAAAGAGAAAAAATTAGACTACGGATACATACAGTTGGGGGGAAATTTAAATTAGAAGGATCAGCAATAATAGAAATGCACAGTATTCAGGCACAGAAAATTGTCCAACCAGTAGTCATAAAATATACAGAAGTTGGATAGTAGTATGGGCAGCCCTGCCCAGGTGAACTACTTAACATATGCAACAGAGAAGGGCACAAAGCCCAAAACAAAGCAGGAAATACATTAAAAATCACCAGTTCATTACTTTGGGTTGGTTCAGGTTCATCCATATCAGAGAACCCAAACTTTCCCAAAACAATGAATTTTGATGTGATTTATGAATAGAGATGGACATGAAGCCAAAAACAAACCAAGGGAATTGTGGAAATCACCAATTCCTTGTTCCAGTTTGTCCAAACTAGAGAACCCAAATTTTCCCAAAGCTACAAATGTTGGGGAGATTTCTGAATCTCCTGGTTCATTGCCCCATACAGCCTACCCTCCACTTCCTTGCCACTCCCCCTGCCCCTTCCCCACTGCCCCCTCACCTCCCTACCTTGTCCACCGCTGCCACTGCCACCACTGCAGCCACCACCTCAGTCTTTGCAAGAGCAGTCTGCTTCAGCTGATTGGCAGGCCGTAGACAGACAGGGCAGTCTAAGCTGCTGAAAGGGAAGCCAGCCACTGTTTGCAAAGGCTGAGGCAACAGTGGCAGCCTTGAGTGGCAGTGCAGGTGCAGGCAACGGTGGTGGTGTGGGTGGTGATAGCAATGTAGGCAGCAGAGGCTGCAGCAGCGGAGGGGGAGGCAGAAAAGGACAAGGTAGGGAGGCAACAGGGGCAGTGGGTGGAGGCAGGTGGCAAGGGCAGGAGGGGCAGGAGGGTCTTTTTAAAAAGCCCCAACAAACCGATTCATGGTTTGTCAGTAATCACCTGGAAATTCATGGTTTGTGGTTCATCAACTGTGATGAGTCACAAACCAAGACAGCGGTTGGTGTCCATCTCTAATAACAAGATAAAAAGGTTTTGTAAAGCAGAGGTGGTAGATGTGAACCTCTTAATATATTCTTGCCTGGCAGTTTCCCTTTGGGATCTGTCTTGTTCAAAGACCACCATCTTCCGATTAGAGATAAGATTATCTTGAGAAAAACAAAGACAGAGCCTCTGAAGAGGATCTTAGGATTCAAGGAGGTTCACATACACAAGGAAGCAGTCTTTCAGGTAACAAGATCCTTACTCAGTAAGGCCCTTAAACAATACAAACAGCACTTTGAATTGAGGCCAGAAAGGGCTGAGAGGCACCACAACTAATAAAGCATTGGTATAGCATCAGCAGTTCACCTAGTTTTAGTCAATACTTTTATGGCTACATTTTGGGCAAATTGCAGATTCCAGACATTTTTTAACAAGGAATCCTACATATAACATATTGCAATAGTTTATAATGGACACAGTCTACCCTTACACTTAGGCAGGGTTATCTAGCTTCTTTTAGATTTATTAAAAGGAGTAAGTGACCATTCACATACTTTATCCAAGTAAATTATGCTTTCTAATATGAGGAGAGAAGAAATGTCAGTAGTTTCACAGGTACTAACCAACAGACACATCTTATTGCTGTAATACAACAAATCCAAACATTTAAGTTGAAAACCTACCAGACTTGTTTGTTGGAGCTCACACTAAACTGGAAAGGGAGCGTATATTTTACATAATATTTCCCGTTCTTAAGATGTTACATCTGTCTGTATTCTTTAGAATCCCTTTGGTTCACGATGTTTTGAATGCAATCATTTTTTAAAATGGCCTGTATCCAATTCTATGTTCCACCCCAAGTAGATCCACTGACTCAATGAGGCCTTGGAAGCCAATGCTTCTGTAAATTCCATTGATTCACTAGATCTACTCTAATTAAGACTACAATTGGCCTTAGGCCATAGTGTTCCTATTCCGTATTTGCACAACACCGCCTGGAGTAAAGGGAATGTCTTAAGATTTACAATTCTGTATTTAGATATCACAGATAAAATGTAGTGATAGGGAAGGAGTATGTGTGTGTCTCATTGTATGGAAGAAAAAGTATTTCATAGTCCCTGCTCCATTTCTCCTGCTACTTTGCTCATAACTGAAGCTTCAAGGATGACTTTGATTTAAAAGGGAGGTGCTTAATTCCATGCTTTTGGAGGCCAGTGGTGACTCCTGGCATGTATAGCCCAAATTTGCCGCAACTTTATCTATCTGTGAAAGATCCAAAATAGTTTAATAGAACTGCCTTCAAAATATTCTGGCCCCATTTTAAAAGAGACTCAAAAATAAAAAGGAATCTTTGTCTCTTATAAAATCCGGATCTTGGATAAGCAAAATTAACAAAAGGAGAGTTTATTAAAATCTCAGCCAGTCAAGAACCAGTGTCCAAACTGTTAAAAGAAGAAACTAATCAACTCGTTTAAAGAAACAATAAATCCGAACAGGAAATTCAGCCACTGCCAGCAGCTGCCATTTAAATTTAAATGGGTTTAAAAACTCCCAGGATAAGATCACATGTATCCTCTTCAGCAAGTAAAATTCTGGGGGAGTCAGAGCAAATTAAAAGGAGAAAACACAGAGCCTCTATCCTCCTCAACATCTTGTAATAAATATTGCCAGTTATCACAGAGCATGCTGAGGAGGTTCCAGTAACACCAAAGCCCTCTTTCAACAACTGCAGCCTTTTACTATTTCGTCTGTAATCAACATGTGTTCCCAATATTTTCACTCATGAATATGTCTCCTTCAAAACCAAAACACAGCAAGCTTGCCAGTACCAAACCCTTGATTGGAAAATGCATACCACTTGAAACTCCTGAGTTTTCCTCCCCACACACTCCGTTCCCCACTGCAAGACTCCCACACATCACAGCATTCTTTAAGCTGTACATCTCTCCATACTAACACCCACTTCTTCCATTCTTACCTATCTCCTATGATCTTTTAAGAGATAAATTAGGAAAGGGGAGAGGAATGGACTACAGTTCCCAGAATTCACCAGTCAGCATGGTCAAAGAGTAAGTTTTCAAGCTGTGTTTTAGGACTAGGGCCCACCCAAGACATTTTGCTACATGAGACAAAGGGCAAGATGAGCAGTCCCAGTCCATGTACAGATGCCAACGAGATTGGTTACTGAAACATCCTTCGACACAATTGCAGAACAGTATCCTCCGCCATCCCCACAGGGCAGCAAGCTAGTTAAAGGTGCAGGACAGTCTATGTTGCATGCACAGCTCCTTCACAAAAAAGTAAACGTGTTAGTGCTGCCCCTCAGCATCTGCTTTCTGGGGTAGCTGTCCAAGTCTCCCTAAGTGTAGGACAGGTCCCACATAGGACACGGGAAGAGCAGGTGTCTATGTGACTTGAATCAATAACACATAACTCAATCTCTGTGCTACTCCAGCGATGAGCAATTAAAAGAAGCTATTTGCTAGTTTGTTCTTCTAAACAGATGCTACCAATAGTACTGAGTAGAAAGCTGCTAGAGCTATGTCATCAGTTGTCAGGAGACAATGTTCCATCTTAATTCATACATGTGTGCCTTCCTCACTGGAGTAACTTGATACTTGGTTCCCAGTTGCCTGAAATATCATTTTCTGCTGTGCATGCCTACTCTCTCCTTAAAATACACTTCAAAGTCCCTACTCTGGGTGTCATAATCATCATACAAAGTTATCATACATTTAATTCACCTAGGTCTTTTAAACTACTCATGATTTTACAACCTGAGCATCTCAGTTTTGTGATTCATGTTTCATTTTGTTCCTGCATTATCAACTGTTTCATACAGTATCATCACCTACCGGAAAGAACAAATTTATGTTCCTTACTAATGTTCCGATAATGCAGCCTGGAATAAATTGGTCTTCTGGATTGTTGTTTTCACAGCCAGCTGTGATAAGGCTGTACATATATATCTGGTGTGGAGCCACAAAAGAGAAAGCTTTACCTCCATTATTTATGTATTTATTTATTTATTAGTTTTATTTATATGCCACATTTCTCCCAACAAGGGACCCAAAGTGGCTCACAACACTATCCACATGGTCTAACGGCTCTGGCTGCTGGACCAAAGGGTAGCTCCTCAAGTTGCTCTTAATGGTTGAGTAGATTCATACAAGCATAGATGATACTTCAGGTAATACAGCACTCAGCCATCTAGGGCTTTAAAAGTCAAAATCAACGTCTCCAACAGGGCCTGGAAACTAATCAACAGCAAGTGTAGGGGATGCATGTCATACAGCCCAAGTGCCCAGCTCTCAGAAGTGTTTTAGTTGTCACATTCCGTACCAGCTAAAGTTTCTGAATCATCTTCAAGGAAAGTTGGGTGTACAACACATTACAGTACAGTTATCAAACATGGACCAAGAAACACCTCTGTCACTCTGGACATGTTTAGTCTTCCCTGGCTGTCACAGCAGCTTCTGAACCAAGCCTTCTTCGTTCGTTTAGTCGTTTAGTCATGTCCGACTCTTCGTGACCCCATGGACCAGAGCACGCCAGGCCCTCCTATCCTCCACTGCCTCCCGGAGTTGTGTCAAATTCATGTTGGTTGCTTTGCAGACACTGTCCAGCCATCTCATCCTCGGTCGTCCCCTTCTCCTCCTGCCATCACACCTTCCCAACATCAGGGTCTTTTCCAGGGAGTCTTTTCTTCTCATTAGATGGCCAAAGTACTGGAGCCTCAGCTTCAGGATCTGTCCTTCCAGTGAGCACTCGGGGTTGATTTCCTTTAGAATTGATAGGTTTGTTCTCCTTGCAGTCCAGGGGACTCTCAAGAGTCTCCTCCAGCACCACAATTCAAAGGCATCAATTCTTCGGCGGTCTGCTTTCTTTATGGTCCAGGTCTCACTTCCATACATAGCGACAGGAAAAACCATAGCTTTGACTATTCGGACTTTTGTTGGCAAGGTAGGCTGGTAAAATATATTGACGCCACCTGTGCTTCCTTAGATAACACTGAGTTCAGGAGTACTCCCAGACTGTATAACTGGTTTTTAAAGGGAAGTGTAACCTCAAAAGTGTAATTTAAATATAAACCACCATCCAGATTAACAGAATTCCCAACCTACAATACTTTCATATTCTCTGGATTAAATTCCTGCTTGTTAGACTCCATTGACATTGTTCCTTGATATAATATATGCTGCTGAAAATATGTTGTTTGCATACACAATATATGTTGTGGTATTTCAGATGGCATAGGACTCACTGTTGGCTTATTTTAACACTTGCAAGATCTCAAGGATATTAAAGCCACACAACCAATGCTCATAAAAATAAATTTAAATATGCTAAAATGCTGATACAGTCCTAAAGTAACAAACCCTTTGCTCGTTTTAACATGTGAATTAAGGCCGTAATCTATAAAATATAATACAGAGTTCTTATTTGAAATACACACCACAGATCATCTACTCCTGCTTGAATATTTTGAATTAGTGAATGCAATCACTCAGTAGCAATTCTCAGTGCATTCAGACAGACAGATTACCATTTTTTTTCACAGAGTAAGAAAATGGCATGGCTCTGAACCCTCTTCCCCAGACTGAATTGTGAAGGCTAAAGATACATGGGTATTTAGGGGGGTTGTGACATACTCACTTCAATGAGTGGTTCTCATATTTATTCCCCAGATGCTGCCACATGTCAGCTTCCAGAAGCCCTGACCAGCATGATGAAGCATTCTGCGTTTTCCAGTTCAATGACATCTAGATAACTAAGTGTGCAAATCACCACCGAATGCTATCTGCACAGTCCCTGTATAAGTGTATACTGGCCTACATTGGCTTGTCAAAGACTCTGCTTTCTCAAGGGCCTTCAGCCTACATGCCTAAGAGGTGCAGGAGGTGCTGCCTAATTATTTCCTGAGCTGATTAGCAGGAAGTCAGAAACAATGTTTTTAAAAACAGGCAAAAACAGTCTTTAATTTCTAAGGTTTTGTTGTAATGCAAAGTTTCTCTTTGCCAGTACTCTTTAATTTGCAGCAGGATATGAATGACTTGCAATGCATGTCTGTGCCCTGAGGTTAAATCCACCCAGCAGCCCTTTGTGGTTGAAGTGACACCCCTTCCGAGATGATTGTCCTGATTATACACAAAGCACTAACTAGTCATGTGTCTGTTTCACACAGTAATGAAAAGACAAGTCCTCCTTGTCTTCAGGTATCTGCACTCTAAATGCAGACAGTGAGTACATAAAAAACTGAAGAAAAGGAAGTACAGAAGGAAAAGGCAAGGATAACATCTATATGAAACCCTGAGCTTCATAACCAAGCACGCATTTCACCCCACGCCCTCTGATCTTCCCATTCTTGCACTAGCCCAGATAGCCAGGCTAGAGGATACTGAGAGTTGTACTCCAGAAAAATCTCATTGCAAAGCTCTGGGGATGGGCATGAATGCTTTCACAACAGATGTCCTGCATAAACCATTGAGATCCCTCAGTGGACTGGGAGTGAAACATCCACAGACTCGAAAGTAGCAAACTCTCCATATGTCATTTAGAAAGGTAAAGCTGCCTATGAGGTCAGTCATAGCAGGTTGCCAAAAATACTCCCCCTATGGATTACCATATTACCTTGTTAGCCAGATGTTACCCTGATCCTGCAGCGACTTACCTGGATGCCCCTCTTTCCTATTTCCACAACCGCCTGACCTGAAATCATTTCCATACCTTGTCCCCACAAGGGCTTGTGCCCTACTCCCAGTTTTTCACCCTAAAATCTCACGGGATAAGGTGCTACTGAACTGATGACCAATTGGAGAGCATCCCATGCCCTCAGATTTAGAGGCCAGAACCTGAGACCAGAGGGATAGACCTTGTGATGTCAAAAAGGCAGAGCAAGGCAAGGAAGCCCAAAAAGCTTCAAGGCCAGCTGATTGTTGGAATAGGTGTGAGAAGAATCCGGGTAAATGAGCCCCAAGTCTTGTAATGGAACCAGAATCTTGTAAACCCTTGCGAACCCAGAGCCCTGGGGCAGATCCAATTTCTGGTGGCTGCGCAGGCAGCAATATCACTACCGTACTAGCTGAAAAACAGTGAAGATGGACAGGTTTTAAAGCCACCCTATACACAACAATAATGTTTTCCTCTCCTCTGGAACTCCTCACTCTGAGATGTATCTCTCAGCCTGGAAACTTGCAAGCATTCCCTGAGACTATGGCTGCTACCCTATAGCAGCCATATGGGAAACCCCAGCATCTATATTCTCTTGGACACCTGAAGAGAGCTATGAAGCTTGCATTGTTTTTCTTCCCAGATAAAATGCCAGTTTTAAGCTTAAGGCCTTCAGGTTCCTGCAGATGGATCCTTAGACATAATTCAGAAAGAGGACAAAGGGAACACTGGTGGACATAACATTTGCACATGCTGTTTGATATTCACTGCTGTATAAATATGAGTACAACAGCATCTTGTTTGTTTGTTTGTTTGTTTGTTTGTTTGTTTGACTGACTGACTGATTGATTGATTGATTGATTGATTGATTGATTGATTGATTGATTGATTGATTGATTGATTGATTGATTGATTGATTGATACCCCGCCTATCTGGTCTACTCGACCACTCTAGGCAGCTTCCAGTATAGGATAAAACAATAAAACACAAGAATATTACATAATCATTTGATACAGTTACAATAAAATAGAGTGAGAATAAAATAAGAAAGAATAGAAAAGAAATCAGGTATTGACTGGAGGAAAGGCCTGGATTTACAACCATGTTTTTAATTGGGTTTTAAAGATTCCCAGCGTAGGGGCCACACGAATCTCTGAAGGGAGGTTGTTCCAGAGGCGAGGAGCCACCGCCAAGAAGGCCCGGTTTCGTGTCTTTTCCTTCCGGGTCTCTCTCAGTGTCAGGCTCCTCAGCCTCACCTCCTGACTCGCACGGGTGATCTGGGTAGACCTTGGTGGGAGCAGGCGTTCCTCCAAATATCAAGGTCCTAAACTGTGTAAGGCCTTGTAAGTAAACATTAAGACTTTGAAGTTGACGCGGAAACGAATGGGCAGCCAATGCAATGCATCCAGAGCTGGAGAAATACGTTGGTATTTTCTCACTCCAGCATTCTGCACCACCTGAAGTCTCTGCATCAGCCTCAAAGGCAGCCCCAGGTAAAGCGCGTTACAGTGGTCTAATTTTGAGATTACGAGCGCATGCGCCAAGGTAGTGAGTGCCCCCATGTCGAGATAGGGCCGCAGCCGGGCAATCTGCCAGAGGAGGAAAAAGGCGATGCGGACTACCAATGCCACCTACGTTTCCATGGTGAGTGTCGGGTCCAGATGTACACCCAGGCTGCGGACCCCACTCTTCATGGCCAGGGTCACCCCCCCCAAATGTGAGTCACCCAAGCCACCAACCACGGGGCCACCCACCCTCAGAACCTCCGTCTTGTCCGGATTCAGCATCAGCCCATTTTTCTGCATCCATTTCAGTACGGCCCCCAGGCAGCGCTGAGGGACAGGACGGCATCACCTGCAGTTGGTGAAAAGGAGATGTAGAGCTGGGTGTCATCGGTATATTGATGACACAATGCTCCACACCCCCTGATGACCCCTCCCAGCGGCTTCATATAGATGTTAAACAGCACTGGGGAGATAATCGACCCCTGTGGAGCCCCACAATTGAGACTCCACAGGGCTGAAACACTCTCCCCAAGCTGCACTCTCTGGGGACTGTCCCCCAAGAAGGAACAGAGCCAGGCGAGTGCCGAGCCACCAATTCCCAACTCAGAGAGCCTCCCCAGGAGTATACCGTGGTCAACGGTATCAAAGGCCGCCAAGATGTCGAGGAGGACCAACAGAGACATTTTACCCCTGTCAGCCTCCCTCAGCAGGTCATCATACAGGGCAACCAATGCCGTCTCTGTACTGTGGTACGACCTGAAGCCCGACTGAAATGGATCCAGGGCATCTGTTTCATCCAAGTGAGCCTGAAGCTGATCAGCCACCACCCTCCCGACCACTTTGCTCATGAAAGAAACATTGGCGATGGGCCTATAATTGCCAATTTCATCTGCCGCCATATTAAGTTTCTTTCTTATGGGCCTAATGAGTGTCTCCTTGAGGGCAGATGGAAATCTTCCCTCAAGGAAAGACCCATTTATTATTGCTGTGGCCCATTCTGTTGTTATTGGCCTGGCTGCTTTGATTAGCCAGGCTGGGCAAGGGTCAAGGGAGGAGGAGGTGGCCCAGCAGCGATCAAGCACCTTGTCCACAGTGTCAGGCGTCACAGGCTGAAAAGAATCAAAAGTTACTGGGCAAGGTGGAGCGCTGGACATCTTGCCTTAACAAAGATGACCAGACGGCCTGTATGCCTGCTCAGTTTGCTGTCCCCCTGTTAAGTGCTGATGGGAAATTTCAAGGTTCCTGGTCAAATTTCCTAGGGTTCTTTACCTTGAAACCCCACTGGGAACAGACAGCTCTTCAAATTGAAAACTGTTCTTTGACAGCCATTCAAACAGACAGAACTGCCCTGTAGAAAGTGGAACACATGGCTGCCCTATGTTTCTGACTCAAGCCCTTCAATGCGTAAGACTGAAGAATTACATATAGTAAAGCCTATAGAATGAAGAAAGCATGTATGTAAAAGAGACATATAATATTGTAAGACAATTGTCATTCTCAGTCATTAAAATTTTTCTTTACAGAAAATGTCTTAGCAAGTTCTGGATGTTTGACAAAGATAGCTACTTAATTAGTGGGGTTGAACATGAAGGGCATACTTGAGATTGTGTTTTTATTTTTAAGAAATAAAAAGCACTTTTATTGTGGCATGCTGCCTACAGAGACAATATGCTTTTCTTCTAACTGAGTGGTAGCTTTTGTTAATTAAAATCAGAGCTGGTCCTACCACTAAGAAGAGCGAGAGAGCTGCCTCAGGCAACAGGTTTTGAATGTCATCATAAAAGGGCAAAAAATGGTTGTTGTAGGTTTCCATTGGATCCCAGCCATGAAAGTCTTCAAGAATACAATGGTTCATTGCTTAATTTATTATCTTTTCATTGCCACTGCCAGGGAGAGGGAGCATGTTTCTAGGTTTTATTGCCTCATGTGCTAAAATAAGTTGGCTGGCTTCAAGACCTAAATGTGAGATCATTTACAACTTAATCTTTTTTTGCCTGCAACATTCTTCCTGTACTGAAAGGTTAGATTCAACATACCTTGATTGAGGGCAGGAGTCACTTCCTGATTTGCCCCATCAGTAAAATGTCTTGGTACAATCTTCTGTTAGGTACTGGAATTATATTACTTGAATACCTCAATAGAGAGCCCTCATAAAGATGTTGAGAATATGTAAATACCCCTATTAGCAATCTTAATCAATAAAACTAGTTTCTCAGATGGTCAGCAGCCTTGATTAATGTAGAAAAATATAATTGGCATTAAATGTCCAGTTAATTAAGGGAGCACAATGGAGCTTGTCTTAACATGCTTCAGGCCCTCTACCAGTATGCACTGTGCTGCAATGGTAAATTTTCCCTTTAAAGTATTCTGGTGCCTTTCATGAAGCAGTAGAACACAAAAAGGAAGAACAGAGGAGTATCTTCCTCCCACACAAACACCACTTTATTGTGGCATGCTGCCTACAGAGAGGAATGACTTTGTGAGAAATAATGCTTTATTTTTAATTGCACAAAAATGGAAAATGCTTGCAATGTGCCATTAGTAATTCCCACTATTGTTATCTGACCAAGTCACTGTTAGCCTTTTTTTTGCCTGTGATTGTGAAATAGCTGCCTTTTCCCTACAAAACAAAAACACACAATAAGAGCCTGGAAACCTCTGGATTTATCAATCCTTCCAACACAACTGAATTCCAGATGTTTGTACTCTTGGATGTTTCAGGTAAAACGAGGAGCAAGAATGTCAGACTTCTAAACAGACCCTCAGTGTTTACTTTGAGCAGATGATCTTTGCACTGATGCTGCCCCGTGCCCCAGCAGGGGGCATCCAGGTTTCTATTTCCTTTGAGAGTCACCCAGAGACAGTTGACAATGGAAGAGGAGAAAATCCTAGGAAAGGGGATAGAAAACAGATGCCAGGGAGTGGGAGAGGAAACAGGAAGAGTATGTATGTATATAAACAGTCGGAAGAATGAGGAATGCAGGGAAGAAAATAAAGGGAAGAAACAAAACTGAAATAGACTGCGATAAAAACTGCATTGTATCCCATGAACTCTGAATGGGAAACAACAGAAACCAAGCTTGTGTGGTTAAGATCAAAGGTCAATGAGGTTCAGGGTAAATACTGTAGCTGCTCTAATATGTCCGGGATGACTGGGGAATAGGAATACACCCAGGTTTCAGTGAGAAAAACATTAAATGTTGAGTGAAAGTATTCTATATAATTCTTAATACTGAACATAAACTATGTGCACCCCCCATGGTAGTGAGTATCATGTTAACTGGTGTAGCTTAAAGTTAACATTTTTGTGTGAGGAAAGGGTAATTCAAATAAGGCATGGCTTGTGACTCACAAGTTATTCCAGCAGAAAATTCTATGTAAATATTCAACAGAAGGTCTTATGTTCCTATCTTCTGTAGCAATCGTTCCCAGATGGTGTGCATTAAGCACACTAGTGTGTTTGGAGAAACACATTCAGTTCAATCAATGAAGATTGCTGTGAGGCACTGAATATGTTTCTTTCCCAGAATTTGGCAGACTTTACTTTGACTATATGTTCCCTGAGGTATTCTGGGAGTTTTAGTTCAAAAAAGCAACAATTCCAAAATTCTGCCTCCCCACCAGCAAGCATCCTCTCCTGTATTGTCTTTCCATTCACAAGAATAGGAGAGACACTATCACATTTGATACAGAGACATTCCAAAAACTACCTTGCTTCATCTGAGTCCACCCATCCTAGTCCCATTCCTTTCAGTCTTGTGAGAGTATAAGGATTTGATTGTCTCTCCAGTCTTCATCCAGAACAACAACAAAAATGTGTGCTATTCTTATATATCCTTTTAGTCCAAAGCATCAAATAGACTTGGAATGTCCATCTATCTCAGATCTCTCTCTCTCTCTCTCTCTCTCTCTCTCTCTCTGTGTGTGTGTGTGTGTGTGTGTGTGTGTCTGTGTCTGTGTCTGTGTCTGTGTCTGTGTCTGTGTGTCTGTGTCTGTGTCTGTGTTTCAGTGCATCTTTGCATCTTTGCATGCAGTACTCCATTTAAGATGTCTTAAAAGCATTGTCTTACCTGGATCATGGAAAGGAACGAGTGCAAAATTGTAAAGCGGCCTCTTGGGTCTCTTCAAAGAGGTCTCCAAGATTTTGGATGCTCCTTCAATTACCTGAACTAAATCATCATACATAGAACCAGTCACATCAAACACAAAAGCTAAGGTGGAGGCTCCTTCTGGGATTTCTTCCACTGAGGCTGGGAGAGGCTCCACTTCTACCTCAGCACCTTGCGCATGGCCAGGAGAAAAAAGGAGAACAAAAAATAACAATGATGCATTGACTCGCCTTGCCCTCAAAGGGACAAGGCTGTAAGGATTCATGGTTTCTTTCCTCCTTCCTGGTACTTAAGCAGTGTTCTCACTTCTGAACACTCAGCATCACAAAAAGATCCAGTCTGGTTAAAAAGCAAAGAAAGAAAACAAATGTCTTTGCTTTTTCCTTTTCCAAAGCAATAATAAAAATCCTTCCCCCCCCCCCTCTCCTTTTTTTGCACACAATTCCTTTCACTCGACTCAAGGGAGCTAGAGAGGGTCAGGGGAATTCGGCAGCTTTTTGCTTGGAGTGGCTGCTTCTTCTTCCCTTCCCCAACCTATTTCTCTGCAAGAGTTTTTTTGGCAGGCTCTCGCCAAGGAAAGGGAGAGAGAGTCCCATTCATGTCCCCCTGTGCAGCTGCTGCTACTTCTGCTGCCGCCTCTGGATTCTTTGGCAAGAGACCGTCAGGCTCTCAAAAGTTCGGCTGCTGTTTGGAGTCTTTTGGCTAAAGACTGAGGCTTCTCACTGCTGCTGCTGCTGCTGCTGCTGCTGTTGCTGCAGTGGCTGCTCTTGCTGCTGTGACCAGGAGTGGATGTTCACAGCTCAGTTTGCCCTCTCCTTGGTCACTCCCCCTTCCCCAACGTTGCTTCTGAGGCCCCCCTTGTAGGGCGACTTGTTTTGTGTGTGTTTTTTTAAAAAAAAGACAAATTGAGGGTCACTTGAGTGCCTCAAAAAATCACTGGAGGCAAATCTCCTTTGTATGCACTACAGAACCACAGGCAGAGAAGTGGTGTGGGGAAAATCTCAGAGAGGGGAAAGGGGACCCTTTTTAAATTTGCTTAAAGCAATGGGTCTTGTCCTTCTCTGTGCTTCAGCTCCAGTAATTTGAGCTCCAGGAGGCATAGGGAAAATAATAGGGGGAAATGCATTCAAAAGTCTTGTGGATTCTACAGCATGCATGCTGTGATATTTCAGGGCAAGAGTCATTTTCCGCTCAAACGAGAGGCTATAACTGCTCATGGGCCCAGTCAGGAAAATTGTGGTCAGTCCTTGACATTCAACCCAATGGCTGCATTTGCAGCCACTGAGTGCACACTCACGTGACAAATCCAGAGGTTACAAAATGTCTGCTTGTCCATTGACAATTCACCCATTGCTGAAGCTGCTTTATTCTAAGTGACACCAGCCATCCAACCCAAGATCTTTTTTGACTGTAATGCTGAGGAGTTTGGACACAGTTCCTTTTATATGCAAAGCACGTGACAGAGTGGTCACTTAAACTTGTTGCTCCCAAAATGGAAAAAGAAATGCATCAACTGCCCTCCGCACAAGAAAGAAGACAAAAGAGACCAGACAGTGGCCTGAAAATTATATTTGCTTATTTATATGTATATGTATGTATAGATTTATGGCTATATGTGTCTGCTTTCCAGAAGCTAATTTTTAGTAACTTCAAGGTTGCTCCTTATCTTTATAATAGGCAAAAGTTCAACTACAGCAAGAATAGGCAGCTTCTGTGGGCCAAAGGCTACAGTGATCATTCCCAAACTCAGCTGGAGGCCATACCCCACAACCATCCTCCAAGAATGTGAATGCTTTCAAATAAAAGTTACTCTGACATGGCTTACCTTCATAAAGCTAGACATGACATGGCTAGCCTACCCCAAAGAGATGGTTTGGAAACATCAGCCTCCACACACAACTAAAGAGTGAAATGCGGATGGCAAAAGGTACAGTTCTTACCCACATTACAACTTCTATTGTGCTAGACCAAGGGAATAAATCTATAAAAATACAGCAGGATGCATATCAACCCTCAGAATAATTATCCCGCGTCTTCACTGGTCCCAGATTTCTGACCCTGAAAATGTCCAAGGAGCAACACCAAGCATCCAGTAACATTTTGCCAATTGTTGAGAGACGCGACATGGTGAAGCTCACATGTTCCGTTCCAGTGTTTCGTTTGAGGGTTTGCCACAGCTTAGCTCTGGAATCTATCTTAAGTTATAAAATAAGTGAAAACCTATGAACATATGTGGAGTACCTCTTTCCATTGAAGCCCTTTTCTGGAATCTTCTTCCTGAGTACCTGCAAAATATGACACCCCTGCAGGAATTCAGGAGAGGATGTAAGGCAAAATTGTTTGTATAGTAGGAACAGCTATTCAATCCCTCATGCAGCAAGAATATTCACACAGTAATGCATATAAGATAAAATTGTCTGGGCTGTTGTTAGGTTTGATTGTATTTTATCATTTATATAAAGTATTTTGTTGTTGTATTGTTTTTGTGTTGTGTGTTGTTCTGGGTCTTTTTGGAGAGAAGAACAGCATATAAATTAAAACAGACAGACAGACAATTCTCATTCTCAAACTCTGACAGCACTAACTAGTCCATAGTTCTTACTAACTCACAGCTCTGAACAAATGACTCTTTTACACACACACCCTTATATAGAGAGCAGAACCTCTCACACCTCCACTTACAAACATTCTTTTACATGTCTTAACTATTTCAACAGTCACTCCTGACACACATCCCCCATAAAATTGTCAATGAATCCCTGTCACTTACCATACAAACCACATAAATATACACTATATATAAAAACTTATGTGGCAAGTCTAAAAGCTGGTTGAAAGAGACCTCCATGGAAATGATTTTGGCCAGTTAAGCAGCACAGTATCAGCCAAAGACTGGCGGAGATAACAGTGTGGCTGCACCTTGGTTTGTTGAAGGTACTGAGGACGAATCTGTTTGATTAAGAATGTCTCTGGAGACCTGCCTGATTTCAGAGCAAAACATAATGAAGAAACAGTGTTTATCTCGCTAAATTTTTCATGTTGTTCACCAGATATAAACTACCATATTTTTCTGTTTATAAGATGACCCAATGTATAAGATGACCCCCCCTTTTTTTCTAACCCCAAATTAGAAAATTTGATCCCTGCTTTTCCTTTCCTTTTGCTAAATCATGGGGCTTAGCCAAAAAAAAAAAAAAAAAAAGCCCCGTAGCTTTGCAAAACAGCAAGGAAAAGTGGGTGTCAAAGTGACTGCCACTTTTCCTTGCCTTTTGCAAAGCCGTGGGGCTTAGCAAAAAGGAAAGGAAGGCTCCCTTTGGGTAAAGCAGTGATGAAAGGGTTGCACGATCGCAGCCCTTTGATCCTGAAGCCCTTTCATGGCTGCTTTACCCACTTCCTAAGTCCCAGGGGTTTAGATCAGTGTAATCTCCCAAGTAGTAAATTGATGTATGGTAGAACATGTGTTAAAATAGTTTCATGGAGCATGGAGTCAACCAAAATGCAACACTATAAGATCCTTAAAAATTCAATAAGGGTAGGTTTAGTATACACTTGAAACATCCACTTAAAACAGTGGCAAATAACATTGACCCTTTGCTCTGTCTCTGTGTGTGGCTCTCAGAGTTTGAAGCAGGTTCCCATACAGAGATGAAGACACAGAAGCTAGCATTGTGCCTCCCTGTTGTATTTCTAATTCCTGAATCAATTTTGTATAACTTTTTGAAGTGGTTCCAAGAGAGAATGCTCTTGCTGTCAGGGATTTCCACCAATGCTGGGCTTGCTTATTGCTCAACCACCTCTAGTTGCTAGATGGAGCAAAACAGAGCTGTGAATTCCACTGGGAAATAAGGGGTGTATAGAATCACTTTGAAATAACATGAGATATTACTTAATAATAGATCCATGGGCTGGAATTGGGGGTCCATTTATCAGATGTTGGGCAAATCCTGTTGGATGGGTTCTGCCTCCACAGTGAGAATATCAGAGACAGTGGCATACAGTTGCTGATTCAAGTCTTCCTTTTTTCAGTTTCATTGCATGTGAGTCATGAACACCATGGAAGTGAAAAAAGAAGTCTTTAATAAGCAGCGATGTGTTGTTGATATGGCAGAACTGCACAACAGGATTTTGGCCAGAGTCAGTTAGCCACTGATCCTTAATTAAAGTAATCTAAGCTAAGGGCCTAGCTAATGAGAGCTGGGCCATAAAGAAGGCCGACCGCCGAAGAATTGATTCTTTTGAATTGTGGTGCTGGAGGAGACTCTTGAGAGTCCCCTGGACTGCAAGGAGAACAAACCTATCAATTCTAAAGGAAAACAACCCTGAGTGCTCACTGGAAGGACAGATTCTGAAGCTGAGGCTTCGATACTTTGGCCATCTCATGAGAAGAGAAGACTCCCTGGAAAAGACCCTGATGTTGGGAAAGTGTGAAGGCAAGAGGAGAAGGAGACAACATAGGAGGAGATTGTTGGACAGTGTCATCGAAGCTACCAACATGAATTTGGCCTAACTCCAGGAGGCAGTGGAAGACAGGAGGGCCTGGCGTGCTCTGGTCTATGGGGACTAAACAACAACAACAAAACTAGGGGCCTCAATTTGTGACAGTTAATTCCACAGTTTAGCTACATGCTCTTTGAACAAGTACAATTATTTGATTGTCATGAATCTCCCCCCATTCCACTTAGCTATGTAGTACTGAATTCACTTCTATGGGTTTTAGTATTTTCAGAGAAATTTCTCTCTGCAGACTTTCATCCCATTGCTTGCAAGCTGTGCAAAACCCAAAATCTTTAATTAGGGCAATCTCCCACTGATAATGACATCAAACAAACAAACAAGTCTTTATTACGGTCATTGACCAGCATAAAGAAGATGGGATACAGTCAGTTGATATGCCCATTACACACTCAAATTAAACCATAACCCAAAATTAGACATCAATCTAAAATTTTAAAAAAACAACCTCACATTCATTCTCATATAACCAGAATATTAAAATCCAGGAGGCAGTGAATAGAAGGAAAAGGATTTTGAGGATTAAATAAATATTGTGGCGCTTAGAGGTTAGTGTATCCATGAATAAGAAGTACAGTCATAAAATAATTCCAAGTAATTATAAGTACAGTGGTGCCTCACTTAACGATTACCCTGCTCTATGACGAAATCGCTTGACGATTAGTTTTTTGCGATCACAAAATGATGTTTTAAATGGGTTTTTTTCATTTAACAATGATCGGTCCCCTGCTTCGGGAACCGATTTTCACTTTACGACTACCAAAAACAGCTGATCATCAGGTTTCAAAATGGCCACCAGCTGCTTAAAATGTCTCCCCACTGTGTTTTTGGACCGATTCCTCGCTTTACAGGCAGCGAAAATGGCTGCCCCTATGGAGGATCTTTGCTGGACGGTGAGTTTTCAGCCCATTGGAACGCATTGAGGGGTTTTCAATGCATTTCAATGGGCTTTTTTATTTCGCTTTATGACATTTTCGCTCTACAGCGAGGCACCACTGTATACAAATAAATATATAATGACATTAATCAAGCATTAAAAGGCATAAGATTAAATATAAATACTAGTTTGTGATGTCAGTCATCACCCAGCGAATTTTAATGGCAGCCGCACAAAACCTAGCAACATTGTGCAGTATCTGACAGCAGCAAGGAGGTATAAAATTGATCTGAGTGTCCTGGGTATTTATGGACTATTGGTAAGATGAGATGAGCTCAAATTTCTCTATAAAACGAAAATTGAAAGAGGACATAGAATGCCTATGTGGCCAGAGCCACAGAGGTATTCTGTCTCCAAATAGGGGATGCTCCGATATCAGCGCTCAAGAACAGCTGAGGGGAGGGCATGACATCATGCCAGAGTAAAGGCCCTCCAATGGTTTGGTATCTCCAGTTTGGATAAATATATCATAGGGGAAGCAAAATATCTGCTGGATTCATTGACAATAAAAGTTGGAGATCTGGCTAAATCCAATTGTCGCTCTATGTCTATTAACTGCTGTTTAATGAGCGCTTTGGCCTGGTCATATCCCATACTAAGTAGGAGACCTGGAAAAAACCCATGGATGAAATTTTTAATACCACAGCCCTTTTCCAAGTGGACTTAATGTCATCTCTTAAGTTAATGGGGCAAGGCCCAAGGGGTGAAGAGATAATCTATTCTAAGCCAATAATTAAGGATAACCACCCACACCCTAGCCTCCATTTTCATAAGGCCCAGCTCTAGTCTCAGAGTGGAATTGGAGACACATTTTGGGACTTGTAGGGCCGATTTTATGAACTGGATTGCACAAACTCTAGTGGTGCAAAATTGGAAAGTGGGCCTGAGCTCCATACAGAAGTTGGGCTATTGACTTGGCTTCAAATAGTTCAATTGCTGCAGGTATATAATGACCACCTGAGGTATTTAAGAACAGCCAATGAACTTCTTTGTGCCACATCAGCAGCGTTGTCTCCATGGGCTTTTCTACTACCAGTAGAATGGAGGACTGCTCCCAGATATTTGAAGGATAAAACCTGCTCAATTTTATGGCCATCTATATTCCAGCAATAACTTTTAGGTCTTTTGGTAAATGCCATGACTTTAGTTTTCTGGTAGTTAAGATGTAGTTCTTCTGGCGCCTTTTAAGGCCAAGAGGTGTCCTTGAAAGTAGTGCTGCATTATCTGCATAAAGTAAAACAGATATGTGCCTTCCAGCCAATTTTAGCAGGTGAAAGTTCACATTATGAAGGCAACCCACCGTAAAATTAATATAGAAATTAAATAAAAGTGTGGCCAAAATACAGTCCTGCTTGACACCTTTCTCTGTAGCAACGGAGGTGGCCCAGGGGATTATTTTAAGTGAGGTTCCTTCATGAAGCATGCGTATTAAGTAGAGTGATCATCGTTCTATTCAGAAGGCCTCCAATTTCTCCCACAGCTTGATTCGAGATATGGAATCAAAGGCTGCTTTGAAATCTTTGAAATCTATGAAAGGGAAGAGATGTTATGAGAGCAGTATTTTTCAATAAGATGCTGAAGAACTAGGCATTGATCTATAGTAGATCTGCCTTCCCTAAAGCCGGCTTGCCTCTCCTCCACAAGTATGTTTTGTTGTTCCAGCCAATCCTGCAGTTTCCATTGTAGATGTCTTGCATATAGTTTGCTGATTGTATTAAGGAAACTGATTGGTCTGTAATTAGCAGGGTCATCCTTTTTGCCTTTTTTATATATCAGTATAATAATTGCCAGCTCCCAGGATAACGACATAATTTCTATCACACAAATGGAGCTGCACAACAGAATTTGGCTGCTGTGCCCTTTCAAAAGACTCATGGGCAGTATTAATTTGAATTGTGTAGAGGCAAAAAAAGGACAAAGAATTAGATTGCAAGGGGAGAACCTTCTAGAAGCTGAGTGAGAAAAGTTGGGTGCATGGCTTTGCTGGACACACCGTAAATGATGTCTTTAAAAGAAAGAGGGGAACAAAAACACCCATTATCCTTTGATGGGGCTCTATGACATTCAAAAGGAGATAAAATCAGAACTCTATGGCATTCATGAGGAGATAAAATCAGAACTACTTGGTTCTGGCTTCTTATATCACTGGCTCTTGTTTTGTTTGCTTGCAGCCATGGTACATTTTAGTTTAAAATGTCCCACTGTCACTGTGCTTACTGCCTATACATAAACCTTCTATTTTACATGTTAATTTGGTTTTCGTGACAATGGGAACCATAGCATACATGAACTCAGCAGAAGCCTATGGTATTGCTTGTACATAGAGAGACAAACATGCACGCCTGCCTTCCTCTTCCGCACTAAGTACTGCCACAATTGTCCCAAGTATCAGCTGCCTGTGGCATCTACAGTATCTTCATCATCTTAATAGGACTGGCCCTGGAAAGGAGGGAATGTCCTATGGGAATGGCATCGGCTCATACTTCAGACCTGGCATGTGACACATTTGTTTAAAGCTGAACCCAGAAGTTAGACTAAACTCCATTTAATTTTCCATCAAATTAAAGATATAGTAAGAAGGCTGTAGCCTTACTTCTACTAGACAATCATGTCATGAGAATTTTTGGTTAAAAATTGAGTTTGTAATATTGATGTTTTCAAGCTTTGGCTTTACATGCCTTAAAAGAAGTAATTAGCTCCAGCATTCCAAACCCCATCACGTTGTGACTGGAAAATTAATCATGTAGAAAACTTATTTTATTCTGGAATTGGTTTATAAAAAACAGATGTTTACATTCTGTTTTCCTTCCCTTTCACCAATGACATCATGAGAAGCAAGCATTTAACCAGAGCCATGCAAAATGCAGGCAGTAAAACCCCAAACCATAGAAAACAAGCCTCGTCTGCAAAACTTTACAGTTAGAAAATTCAGCTCAGGTTTGCTGAAACATTCATAAATCTGTGGAGTGAAAGCCCCCAAGGCTGTGTTCTTGATTTTTTATTTTATGTTATTTTTATTTATTTTTTTAAGCAAAGCCCAGACACCTTGGAATTCTGGATTTTGATCCAGCCATTTCCAAGATGTTATGTTTATCAAGTTTATATAAATATTTGATGTTCATTTGAATGCTGGTTGAGCAAAACAGAATTCTTACATTACTGTTCCTCAAACAATGTACAAAACTCCAGCCATACAATCAATCAGTTGGTCTGTTGTAGGAGAGCACAGGATAAGAGCAGGGCTAGCTCTCTCATTAGGCAAACCATGGCAACTGCCCAATGGCAGGTGCTAGGAGGTAGCAGTGGTACCCTTCTGTCCATTTTTTATGACCATTCCCCTCGGTTAGAGAATGAATCTGTCCGTGCCAGACAGCCGGAGCCCTCTAAACTAGCTTGCTTGCCTTTGTTCATAAGGGAGAACATTAACTTGTCACCAATGCAAAGTAAAATTCAAGTATTAGGACAATTTACGTCTTTATGAGAAACAGTGGAGGGGGAAGGACCCTCTTTGTGTCAGGTGGCAAAACACCTTGAATCCAAACTGGTGGCCACAATACTCCCAAGGGTCTTCACTTCAGTGCTAGGAAACCAATGGAAGAACAATTCACTCTGATCCTTCACCGCTGGATGCCCAGGTGAAGCCAGGCCACAGTTCCCAAGAGTGTCTCAAACTGTCTAAAGCAGCAAAGACAAAGACAAAATTCAGAATTACGTGTGTGTTGGAGATCACTTCTAGGCATAAAGCCTACAGAAAGAAATGTTCCTTTGCACAGTCTTAAAAGTGAAGTTACCATGATGCTAACTTTCCTTCAGATTAGATGAAGTACACAGCAGGATGTATCCACCAATGCTCCTTTCTCACAAAGCCTCTGTTGTGGTCATGCAATCTCTGCACGTATCCCACATACTTCTAACCACAGATATTCAAACAATTTCCCTTCTTGTAAACACTGAGCTTTCCCTCACACCTTCTCAACGATCCCTTCTCTTTTTGAACTGATACTGATCTTTGTGTTCTTTTTTCAAAAAAATGAAAGAAAAACATATATAGCTTTATTTTTGTGGTGTCATTACCATGATGATATTTCCAAAGTCTCAGAACAGCAGCAGGGGGGAAAAGCAGGATAGATGATCCCACAGTTGCCATATGTTGTTATGCTATTGTCTGTACCAGTTTAACATGGACAGTACACTATGCTTGCAATTAAAAACAGAACAATCACATTGGGGGGCAGAGAGGGGGAATTTGCAAAACAGCATGGGTGGCCACTTCCAAAATACTACTGACAACTCTCTGATCAACCATAGGAAGCCCCAAGGCCAGTTAAGTCAAACTGCAAAGTACTCAGGGTTGGTGGTGTTATTTTGGCACTCAAGGAAGACAAATGCCACAAACACATCTCCCTGAACCTAACACTATGACAAGCCTATGGGACTTTCTCCCCCTACCTTCCCCTATCCTGCACAGTAGCTTGTGCAACACTAAAACCTGCTTTAGTGGGTTTCAAAAACGCTTGGAGGTGCACAGAGACAAGGGTTATCCTTCATCTCCCAGTTCCATTGTCCAAAGCAGATCCTGTGGTAGAAGCAGATTCACCAGCCTCTTAGCTGTTTGGCAAGTGAATTAATAGCTCGCCGTTTGCTGTCTTCTAACAACACTCAAAATCTTCTGGAAGAAAAGAAGAGAAGGGACATCTAGATCCTTTATTGGATCTAGATGGCACTTCTTTTATTGGAGTAAAGGTGGAGCAAATTGGAGTTTATTGGAGGAAAGGAGGGTCATGAATGTAACAACGCCACACAACCACATAGATCACATAATTTTAATGTGATTATTAAAATATCTCCTTAGCGTCCTGAACTATTTGAGGGTCAAACTTTATAGATATTGTAATCTATCAGTAGAAATTGAAATCCATTTGTGCTCCCAAAACACAGTTCAGGCGGACCTTCATGACAGGGCAGTCATACATGCAAATGAAGCTTATGCTCACCTCCTGATGTACAATCACAAAACAAAACAAACTAAATTGCAAATTATTTCAAGTACAGTATGTAAATTCCTGCTGTGGCAATCAAACATTTTTTTCAACACTTAAGGAATCCCTCTACTCGTCACAAGCGATATGTAACGTAGTTTGACTCCAAGACAGCAGACGGGACGTTCCTTTTCAAGACATAATTTTAGTCTCAAAACTGGACACCCTATCTTGGATTCCTCTTTTCCATCTCTACCAAAAGACCATTTTCATCATCTTAGCCCCTACTTAAGAAAGAAGGTAGACAGGTGGACGTCAGAGGCATGATGGATGGAGAAAGCAGGATTGACAAGTAAATAGTACACAGCAGCAACAACAATGTAGAAGGACTAGCCAGTA